>NC_137829.1:18815507-19238007 GCF_963921795.1 Nannobrachium achirus
GGACTTTGTCTCCGACGTGGTGAAACGCTTCACGATCGGACCCACCGCCACCAGGATAGGACTGGTTCTCTACAGCCAGCGTGCTGACCTGAAGTTCAACTTGAACAGCAACTTCACCAAACAAAATGTCATAGATCACATCGAGGCGTTGCGATACATCGGCGAGGGCACTTACACCGGCAACGCCATCAGAACAGCCACTCAAGCTTTCTCCAACGCCCGGGACGGAGTCAGGAAAGTAGCCGTCGTCCTCACAGACGGACAGACCGATCCGGTCAAAGACCCTGTTAAACTGGAGGAGGCTGTGCGTGAGGCTCATAGCAGCAACATTGACATGCACGTGGTGGGGGTTTTCAACTCCTCGCACCCTAAAATAGACGATTTCAAGAAAGAGCTCAGACTCATTGCCTCGGACCCAGACGAAGAACATGAACACTATATTGAAGACTTCAATCATCTATCTGGTGATTGTGTTCTGTGTTTTGATTGATTGATTGAATATTTTATTAGACAAAAATGAAGAACAGTACAAGTATAATCAATCGGTCTTGTTTACGTTGGAGGTTTTTCTTAGATTTCTTTTTCTTTTTTTATATATATATAAATGCTGTTGCACAATAGTTGCTATCAGTATATGTAGCTTTGTTATGATACAATCTCAATGCATCTTACACGAATGTGTGAATTGGTTGACCTAAAGCGATCTAAAAAATGTTTTATGTTTTTCAGCACTGGAGTCCAAACTCCTCAGTAAAATCTGTCAAGAGGAGCCCCCTATCCTTCATAATATCCATGGGCGTAGAGATACGCTGGAATCTCTACTGGTGGAATATAATGTAATGAGATTCTTTTTGGTTTTTTTAAGTAAAGGTAGCAATACCACAATTTAGTCCAGTATTAGAAAAATGAGTCAAACCTGATTAAGTTAAATGTTTAATGTATGTTTTGTGATAATCTAAATCTGCAAACTAACTAGCTGTCAAATAACTGTAGCGGAGTAAAAGTACAATATTTGCCTCTGTGTTTTTAGTGCAGTGGTTCTCAACCTTTTCAGGCCGCGACCCCCAATTTAACAGGGGACCCCCCCCCCCCCCCCCCCCCTGACGAGCAGTAAGAGTTGAGGCATTACATTTTGTATAACACAGTTCTATTAAAATGTGAAAATAGCGGATCTGTAGATCTGCAATTTTCACAATTTCTGCCTCTAATATTTGAAAATTTGGCCAATGTTTAATTTGTCATTTTAGAGGTATTAAGAAGTCCTTAAATTGTCACTTTAGAAATGTGCAGATACCCTCTGTACACTTAAACTTTACGCTGGTTTGTTTACTGTTGAGAGAGAAAACAATGTTGCAGATTAAGTTCATCATCTGGGGACCCCCCAAAAATAATTTGGGGACCCCCCTGGGGTTCTCACATTGAGAACCAGTTTTTTTGTGGAGTAGAAGTATAAAGTAACTCAAGAACGTCCAAAAGACTACTTGAGGCAATGTACTTTAGACCACTGACCATCATCTATACTGTATGTATCTCTACTCAGGTTCGGCCGCAAGGTGAAGATGGTGGCCTTAATCGTCGCCACAGCCGCAGGCATGGATCATCATCATCATCATTGTCATCATCATCATCATCATCATCATCATCATCATCATTATCATCTACCTCTAATGAGGTTCAGCCCGATCTGACTCCTCTACTGCCTGAAGGTAATAAGCAGTGGTGTGTTCTAGAATTTTGTTGAGGGCATACTATAATCTATGATCCACGGCCATTTATGTGGCCAGCGCATACGTCAGACACGCTACTTTGAAAGGTTCACGAGGGCGTACGCTTTTTAAATATAAATTTCTTCTTCACAGTATACGGCGTAGACCCCCGTATCACGTACATAAGTAATAAAGTAGTAGTAGTAGTAATAAGCCATAGGGTCGATGCATACTCCACTTCAGAGCCGAATTTATTTCGGTTCGGTACGGGGAGTCACAAAATCTCGGCGGCACCGAACAGCCCAATTAATGATGGTAGAACAAATAAGTAGAACAAATAAAGATATATTCAGCATAGATCGCGTATATACATAATATTTAGGACGGGTTAACCCTAACCCTAACCCATAAGTTATTTAAACATTAGCCTCAAACTGTTTAACCACATTAACCCTGGAGTTTCATTATAAGTGAAAAGATTTTATTTTATTTTTTAACTTTGAACCAACATGCTAGAAGCAATGAATAATAATAATAATAATCATAATTAATAATAGTATACAATTGAAATCATGTATCTCACAGACTCAAACATATTTCTCCATCAGTGTCAACTCCTGCCGCGTCCCGCTGTAACCTGCCTTCGAGGCCAGGTCCTTGTCGTGACTACACCGTCCACTGGTACTACCTCAAACAGGCCGACGCCTGTGCACAGTTCTGGTACGGAGGCTGCGGCGGAAATGACAATCGCTTTAAGACGGTCGACGAGTGCAGAGAAACATGCGTTCTATCGAGAACAGGTAAACTTTGTGATTCTTGACAATAATTCTGTTTTCAACCACATTTAAGTTGGTGTCCCTCCTCCCTATTTACATTTGGGCATGTCATGATAGTCAAATTATTGTGGGCTCGCTGAAAGGCTGTATGTTATTCCAAATCTTTATAGGTCAAGTTTATTCTCCTCAAAAAGATTAATACAGACAGTACAAAGGCAGGGCCTTTAGCCAATGAGGAGCAGCGTTCTTGGTGACATCACCACCAACAAGTGCGACGTGATATAAATAACAACAACACCCACATGAAATCTTTGGGCTCGCTGAGAGGCAAGACCAGTATGTTATATAAATAGGTCAAGTTTATTCTCCTCAAAAAGATTACAGAAAGTACAAAGGCAGGGCCTTTAGCCAATGAGGGAGCAGTGTTCTTGATCACCACCACTACGCTGAAAGCGTATGTTCTCCCAGGCCAGTATGTTCTCCCGAATCTTTATATACTCAGGTTATTCTCCTCAGAAAACTGTCCGACAGTACAAAGGCAGGGCCTTTAGCCAATGAGGGAGCAGCGAGCCCACACTGTTTCGTAAGACAGTATTTCTAGTTATTATATATATATATATATATATATATATATATTATATATATATATTAAAGGTGGGCCGTTATCGGCGTTATCGTGCTGCGTTAACGGGAGACTCTTGTCGGCGGTAAAAAAAAATATCGTCGTTAATCGCGGATCAAAGTTGGGTCTGGGAGCTGCATGCTCAATGACATCACACACAGGACAGCGCAGGCAGTCTGCTGCCATCTTACCTGACTTAAACATCTCTGAATCAGAGACGTCTTCTGATTGGCTGTCACTGTGTCACAGCACTGTGCTTTTTACTTGTACACTCTTTGGGAACCCGCCCCTCTTTCAGAATGCAGGCTCACAGCTGTGACGTGACAGTGTGTTTGTTTCGGTTTTAGCGACTTAGTGTTTGACACGTAATGAAGCGCGTTTATCTATCTGGATATGAAAAAATGAACTGCAGGCAGCAGCAATCAGGTAAATAAAGATTCAACTTGCACTGTGTGTTGTTTAACTTGTTGTGTTGTGCGTTTCAGCCACGTTGTTGCGTGCTGGTGTTTGTTGTGTAATCTGATCTCTCTCATCATCACTTGCTGCGGCTGCCTGTCTGACTCGCTGCAGTCAGCGACTACAGTTGTGATTTTGTTTCTGATTTTGTTTGGTTGTTTTTTTAGGTCCAGTTTGTTTGTTGTTGGTGCTGCCTGCAGCTGCTGCTGGTTCTTAGTTGTTAATTTGAGATTTTGCAAAAACGAGACAGAGTACACTGTCAAAAATATTTTGTTCACCAACATTTCTTTTTCTTTTTTTTTTATTAAATAAATAGGCTACAAATAAAATAAACATGCAGCTGTTAATATGGGCTCATTGGGCTGTTTGCAGACAAATACATTTACTGCACCCAGCATTTAGCTTGTCAGAGTGGTCTTGTTGGAGCGCCTTAGTGCAGCTACCTATGTGCAACTTCTTCCAGAGAGATTGATTGATTGATTGATTGATTGATTGACTGATTGATTGATTGTAGTTTCATGACAGTACAGTTCACTGGTACAAGATCAACTCAAAGGAGATCCTAGTAAGCTTTTCGCCTTATTTACACAGGAAACCTTTATGTATCTCATATAACATTGAATGACAGACGGATAGAACTCCATTATCATTTGCAAAAGGGCTCCTGCCCCCATCCTTGCAGGGGGGCCCGCGATTTTCAGGGATGCCACTAATTTTGAAGGCCTTCGGCAGACTTAAAATGAGCCATTTTAATCGCGATTAATCGCGATTAACTCCAGGATTGAGTGCGATTAATCGCGATTAAAAAAAAATAATCGTTGCCCACCTCTAATATATATATATTATGTATATCCGCAAATGTTCGGTTCGGGGGTCGGTCTATCCCCGTTTCACAGTTAAGTTGTTGACTTAATCTTGTTTTTGTTTTCCCTCAGCTGGAAAAAAACAAGGGCAAGACACTCATATGAAGAGGCCCCAGAGTGAACTCTCTACTTCAGTGGAATAATTAATTGTATCACTTTCACCTGTGTTTGAAACCATGCATGGTTTTATATGCAAATATATATGGGTCCATTTGTCATCCTACATTTGTAGGAATATAGCAGTGGTAATGGGAAATTCATTCATAAGAAGCTGCTGTTCATTAGTAACTACTAACTACTGTAGGCCTACTGCTAAGAACACTGTAGAATCATTATTGATTTATCGATTGAATTCTTTGTAACAAGTTTGTTGATGGTACATGTGTACCTAACATTATGCTAAAATGACACAAATAGTCCCAGGGACTTAAAAGGGTTTTTCAGATTTTTCATATTCCATCCTGATTGGCTAAGATTGGCTTCCAAAGTTTGCAGGAGTGCTCCGTTTTCGAAAAAATGCTATCCTTTTCCCACCAGCAGGCCAACTTTTGCAAAAGACATTCTTTGAACAAAATGCCTCAAATCATGAACGCAGCATCCGATTGCTTGAAAGGCAGAAAAAGATTATTCCAAAAAGGGGGTCGCTCTCCATTCCGACATGTCGCCACTCCGAAATTGACTTCTTATTGTCGGAGTGGCGACACTTCCATAGGGGTTACGTTTAGGGTAAGGGTTAGAGATAGGGTTAGTGTCGGAATGGAGACATGTCGGAAAGGAGACATGTCGCAGTGGCGGGGTGTAACCATTCCAAAAACAGCTAAACAGATTGTGGTTTTTTTGTACATCTCTTCTTTTTTTGGTGGTCGGGGACAAAAGTAGGCTAATATATAATATAATATTAAAGTAATATATTACTCTTGATTCCAAGTAATAAGTAATATAATAGTATTACTTTTTAAAGGAGTAATATGTAATAAGTAACATATTACTCTCCTGAGTATTATTACCCAACACTGGTCACAGCACAAAGTGGTAGCCAGTGCAGCAGTGTTTGGAAATTAGAAATGAGGATCTTCTACGCTTTGACCAGTTAAATTTCTGAATGACCAGAGTACCTTTGGTGCATGCGCAAGACCAGCAGCAGGAAAGAATGCACAGGAGCATGTTTTATTTAAATGTATTTTGATTAACAAGGTGCTAAGTAAGGACACTAGTAATATTTTCTTTATATTACAAACTGCTGCATGTAAGTTGTATTAGGCCTATAGTAGCCTGGGATCGCTTCCAATTTCGGTCTTTTGATCGGTCGGGAGCGGATGGCGTCAAAATGGACTACACTTTGGCCGGAAACACCAAACCTTGTTTCCTGCCAAAGTGTAGTCCGTTTTGACTACAAAATTACGTAGGATGCCATCCGGTCTAGACCGGATCAAACGACCTGTTTAGTAAACCGAAGACCAGAAAGCCTGGTGACGCGAGGTTAGGCCTATAGTTTTTCTTTCAAATAAAAATCATTGCTAAGACAAAAGTCGTATGGAGAGGATCTCAGAGTTACAAATGTGTATACATGTTCATGGTTTGTATACATGTTCATGGTTCCTATCTGTTTATGTGAAACTTTGCACACACGGACCCTTGAGGCCAAGTTGACTTGAAAAACAAACCTTTTTATTTTAGCTACTCCTACAGATTTTGTCCCGCAAATCGGTACACATTATCTATATAGTCATGATGTGATCAACACGGTTCAGTCCGATATTTCATATTCCATCCGGATTGGCTAAGATTGACATCTAAAGTTTGCAGGAGTGGCTCGCTTTGAACAAAATGCCTCAAATACGAAACGATTCCATTCACCTCTATAATGACTGAATTGTGAACATTGCTGGCCCATAATATCCTACTTGGCCTTGTGAAGACCTGTGTCCGATGAGCACTTTTTATAGTTGTTTGTTAGTTTCTTTCTCCACCATCTCCACCATCGTATGCCAAAGTATACATTGGGCTATATTTCTTAGCGATTATTCTAACGAGTACTATTTTTGATTACTTGAATAATCAAGAGTATTTTTGTCATATATACTGTAAATATCAATGAATCAATTAAGTTTATTTTATACACAATGGAGTCATGCACAAAATCAAATCTACAAGCTGGGATGGATTGTGAGCTTGTGGATCTACAATTTACCTTTTTGCTTTTCGTCTATAATGACATGCCTAAAATCATAATAGATTAAGTTGATGTGTTCCTAGTAGGGCTGGGACTTGAACTGATTAATTGCGATTAATTAATAACAGAAAATTAACGTGATTAAAAAACTTAACGCATTTTAATCGCACTTAGTTTTTGCACCACAGAACCTTCAGTTTCGGGCATACTGATCATAGCGATGCACCAAACAAGAAGAGACAACAAACGCAAAGGGAGAAGTAGCCGATCAGAGCGCTTTGCTTGGCCCAGTGGATGCGAAATTTAGATTTAAAAAACTCACTTGTTGATTCACTCAAAATGTGTTTTACTTGAAGAAAAAAAATGCTTCTCAGGTCAAAAATCGATGTGCAATTAAAATGCGATTAATTAATCACAGAGCCTGTAATTAATTAGATTACACTTTTTAATCACATCCCAGCCATAGTTCCTAGATAACATAAATCTTATGAGCTAATGTGGGACGTTGATAGAATGGAGCTGAACCCAGTCTTGTCTGTTGTTAATATACCAGATTGTGATTTTTATCTTGTAAGATTTCCTTTATCTTAGGAATGTGGTATGTGAGAAGTCGTATGCTTGAATTATTTAGAGGATCGCTTCATTTTCCATCAGGATACACTGATACAAAAGGTGAGACTATTAAGGTAGAGTTTTGGAGAGTCTTTCCAGGATATACCTTCCATAGGCCATATATGGGCAACCGGCAGCCCGAGGGCCACATGCAGTCCCTACCTTTTTTTTTTTTTTTTTTTTTAAATCCCTGTGCTGCTATTGACTTCCGCACTGCTCTGAAATTGTTCCTCAATATTCTATGCTTTTATTTTTTTCTTGCTTTATTTTAATTATTTCTTTTTTATGTATTTTTTATTTTATTTTTATTTTACATTTTCTCTGTTAAGCACTTGTGCTTCATTTTATGCTCTGTAAAGCACTTTGAGCTGCATTTCATGTCATGAAAGGTGCTATACAAATAAAGTTTTATTATTATTATTATTACTTTATGTGGCCCACAGGTTAATACTGATATATTATTGATTTCAGCTGTGACAATTCCCAACATACAAACACGACCCTCTTTAATTATTCAATCTCTATTAGTAGCTTAATGACTAGTATTAAAATGTTGTTGTCTTTTTCATGTCTAATGTATTTTATTTAAGTTTGTGAAGTTAACATAGCATTTGAAATTAAACTTTTCAGGATTCAAATTCAATCCTGCACGTGTTTTGACCATGTTTTGCTACTTTTATGTGACATAGAATGACAATATAGGACAATATTTTATGCAGAGATGAGAGGTTTTTGCCCAGTTTCTGCCATATGCAATGTGGCCCTCTGGAGTAATGGTAGAAATAGTGTCAAAGGCTATACTGGCATGAGGGTTTCCAGCTAAGGAGCGATGCGTATTACGGTAATACTGTATGCAGGGTATACTAAAGACACATAATGACTTGTGGGATGTTATACTATATATGGGAAGTGTTAAATCTTTTGACTTAGAAATAAAACCTGTTACATTTAAAAGTAAACCCTGTTACTAAAATCTGTTTTAGTGGTGGCATGAGGGATTTGTCCCCTAAAATCCATAATTGTGGAGACAGTCCTGGAAAACTTTTAAAGATGGATAAGACAACGATTACCAGAAAGGTCTTTACATTTTTCAAACCAGTACCACCTTCCAAAAAGACAGTACCTTGGAACTGCATGTAGAAATGTGCCCACCTACCTTTTGCATTTCCAACATTTAAACCTAAAAACATCTTAAAACATTTCAAAATGCTCAAATGTTCCCATTCTATAATCTTCATAGAACAGCAAGCTGTCCAAATTAACTGAAAACACAGCTTTTCTCTCTCTTCATACAGTATTGTGTTATAAGAAAGCAAAGTGGTGTAAGAAGTTCTCTAGAAAAAGTCATATAGTCACAGTTTTACTTGAGTAAATATACTTAAAGTAGGCTACCAAAGTAAAAGTACACATTTTTCAAAATGTGTCGAACCTTTTAAAAAATATACCAAAGTAACTTGATGCAGTGGAGTAGAAGCACAGTATACAAATTTGAAATGCACAAGTAAGTAAAACTAGAAGTAAAAGTACCTCAAAGAATGTACAGAACCTGAGTAAATGTTCTTAATAACCTCAACAATCATTTCCTACTCAAACCCAGTTGCTCATCTTACCTCATAGCCACAATTAACACACTGAACAAATAACTGCCACACTGCAGGACAGACCAAGAATCACATCTTTAGATCTATAACCTCAAGTGAGCATAAATAGCTGCTCTAATATCTATATCTAATATAATATCTAACCCTAATAATACTTACAGTTACACTAGTTTCCCAGGAGAATAATTATATATCAGGAGCTCAATAGAATATCTTCACGTGACACAAAACACAACTTTGGCTCTATAGTACATTGAGAACACAGGTTTGAATCCGACACCACTCCTGTGTGCCTTCACGTATCGTCAGATGTCCAGCTCAGCAATGTGCAGTCATGTCCTCATCTCTGGTCCATCATGTCCCTATTTTCCCCTCCTGTTGGGTGGATAATAGGGATGTACTGTAACTAGAAAGAAGCAATTCTGGTGTGGTTTCCTATTTATTGTCTGGATATCCATTTACTATCCAGACTTGTTGGGCAATCACACTATAATCATGTGAGGCTTGATCTATTTATAGTCCATTAAATTGCCTATTTATAATCTGGATAGTTTATCTACAAAGAAAGTCTATTTTTTAAACTTGCTCTGAAGAAGGCTTCACGCCGAAACGCGTTAGCATTCAGAATAAAATGGAACTTAATATCTGAGCCCGTCTTGTATTCTCATTCTGGTGTGCTGCTTTTACCACTCATGTGGAACCTTGTATAAAGTCTATTTATAGTCTGGATAGCCAGAATGTCATGTGAAACTTGACCTATTTATAATCACGTAAATTGCCTATTTATAGTGTGGATTGGTTATCTATCTATAAATAAATAAATAAAGTAGCACTATAGTGTGTTGTCCCTGTTGGGCAACCACACTAATAATGATACAAATAAAAACCCCACAATATATTATGATCCATGATACAGTATTTACCACAATATTTAAAATACATTAATAAATAAATAGGAAAATAGGGATGTAATAATGATACAAAAAACCCCACGATATAATAATATTACAGTCCATGATACAATTTTTTAATTCATTTATATAATAATAAATCAATAATGAAAGAAATTATGTTCCAAATGTTTACTTATGCTCAAGATATGGATGCTTGTTTGAGGCCTTGTGCCTCATTTTGCTAGAGTCTCTTAGTACAAAGCCAGCAGCACTGTTTGACTAAAGCTGAGAAGGTTATAGCTGCTGAGCTAAATGGCACGACTATGTTGCTCTGCCAATGTGTTAGCTGAATGAAATGAGAGAGTTGCTAGAATAAGTATAGGCAGGCTGTTTCACTCTCATTACTCCGCTGCTGTTCAAACAAAATGTTAAGCTTTTCAGCCTGAATAACTATGGTATGGACATCACTGGCCCACGATAATATTGAGACATTTGTTATTACTGTGACATCCCGGTAATGGCAATATTGTTAAATCCCAACTTGTTTTTTCCACCCCAAAAAAAGGTTGTTCCAGCTTAAGGTTTTGCTGTTGTATAATCCTGCCCTTATTTTGACTCCAGTTTCTTGATTAATTGATTGAATGCTTTATTGGACGAAGATGTGAAGGTACTTGTTTACATTGTGGCCCTATGAATTGAATTAATCAACAGAGCAAAAGATATTATCACATTAATAGGCCTTCATGTCATTGAAAAATACAAATAGCTAGTATATATTTACAAAGGAGAAAATACTGGAAATGGAAAAAACTGGCGGCGGTGTATGTCCCCTACTTTCAAGGGGCTTTAAAATCTAACTCCACTTGAATTGTCTGACAGATGCTTTTTTCAGGAAGCCAGAAGTTCACATCATTTGATGGATGATGTCAGAGCATTGCAGATGCAATGGCCAAGTTTTGAGGCCATGTTTGTGCTAAATCTGGGGGTTACCAGATCGGGGGAGATCCCTCTGGTGTTCTGCCTGTGGGCACTGAGTATCTTAATGACCAATCCCATTAACATTTGCTTAATCCTGTTTTAGTGAGTTGGTGATACAGTAAGTGAGTCATGCATGGTCTTGAGGCTTTTGGATGTCAATCCAGAGGTCGGTACTGGAGTTTTGCATTCTCTTTAGCCAAAGTCTCATCTTCTCCGGCTAGTCTCTCCCTTTCCTTGCCCACTTTCTCCTGCGGCATGCACCAACAAGTTTCTTTGGTTCCTCAGTTCGTCCAATACCAACTGCAGTTGGTATTGGAGTTGTTCATTCTTCTTAGCCAAAGCGTCCTTTTCTCCAGCTAGTCCCCGTCTCTCTTTCCCCCATTTCTCCTGCTCCATGCTAAATGCCAAGAACCACCGAGTCTCTTTGGTCCTCAGCTCTTCCTGGATAAGGTCCAATTGGTGCTTGAGCTGTCTGTTCTCTGTGATGAGCGTTTCATGGCAAGAGCAGTCAATTCTTATTTTCCACAGGTCTACCAACTGCTCACATTCCTCTTTCCACGTTTTGCGTTTCTCAAACAGGCCCCTCTTGTTGTCCTCTCTCTCAATGCAGTGATGCTCCTCCTCCTTCCCTTCCAACCTCTTTTGGAGTTGAAGGAGGGCCATGTCCATTTCCATGTCCTGTTGCTCTTTCTCTGTGCTCTCCTCCTCCATGGCTTGAATCGTTTGCTCTGCAGAGACTAACCTTTTAACCGACGTCTGCAGCTCTTCAACCAGTTGTGTTCTCTCCTCATCCCAGATCTTCTGCTTTGCAAACATCTCTTCCCTGAGGCTCTCTAACTGGCGTTTCATCAATATGTGGTTATCCTTAAACATCAAAAATGTTGTTGCCAGTCGCGTCGTGACGAGCAATCCCTTCGACCACATGCAGTAACGTCCGTTATATATGCGTCGGCCGTGACGTAACAAAGACATGGCACAAAACCTATATCCAGATATGGACGTCCGCAGGCAGTAAGTCACATCGCCATCAAGGGGCCGCCGACCGAAGAGCCCAACCCAACCAGATGTGTGTCCAGTCCACAAACGTGAGTTATTGTGGGCAGAATTGTGTTCAGAACTGTTCCCACCAGCAGCTTTTTGTCGCTCACAGAAGGCAACCAAATGAATTAAACAATGAAAAGTTGTCATATTTACACGTAAAACAGATTCACTATTATTCATGACACGTAACGTAACTGGCTATCCTACTTTTCTCTATAGGGTGTGCCAAATGTAGTTCTAAGAGCGGCCATTTCTTGGGTAAACACAGCCTTACACAGGTGTTCTGATTAGACTATAGCATTAGTTCTATGCAATCAAACAATTGAAACACCTGTGTTTTGACCCAATAAATGGCCGCTAAGGACTACAATGACGTAGCCGCTGGCACACACTATTGTCTCAAGTATCAATAGAATATGTCATAGACAAGGGAAAGTAAAATGTTGACGATTATTTAAGTCCTTTTCACACCCTTTCTTGGACCTGGTAACAATACAGAATTCAGATTGAATCAACATACTTGATTTCAGTGTGATGTTTTGTAAATGTTAAAGTAAACCTTAAATAAGATTTACAGTTACAGTTTGTGATGGATGCGACAAGAGATCCACCACTTCACTCTGCCCAGCTTCAGCACCGGAACCGGAACCAACAAGGTTATAACAATCATCCATCTCACTGTTCACCGCTCATGCATTTTGCTCTCTGGTGGACTGGAGAAACACAGCAGCCAGGGGCCCAGCCATGAGTCACCCATGTAGAAAGCTGGCCCACCCATCAATGTTGGCCTTTTTTTTATCATGTCTTTCTTTCATTAAATAACATCTTTTTTGTTGTTGTTGTTGTGTTTTTCGTGTGATCATTGTAGGCCTACTTTAAAACTGTCGCTCAGATGATGGATTTTTTACATCAGCAGCAGCTACTGTGTTTTTGGGGAGTGTTAGTTTATATTTGGAAATGTGTTGTTGGGATGAAGTGCAGTTGGGAACTCAATGCATTGTATTAGCCTATTAATTATTGTTAATTGCTAGGCCTACTGCAATTGGCGAATGTAGAGGTAAGAAAAAGAACAGACCAAGTACAATGTGAAAGGTCAAATTTACTAAGTATTGATGATTTAAGTGGTTAAATGTCTAAAAAAACACATTAACACGAATCCAACATAGACTGATGACAGCTGTCAAACAAGTCTATGAATCTATCTATGAAATCGATGAAAATCTGCATCACAGTTTTATACAACATATAGTGGGGGTCCCTGCTTTGTCTCTGTCTCTCAGCTAAGGGGTCTTTGGCCTGAAAAGGTTGAAGACCCCTGCAATAGCCTATGTTATTATAGTGCTAGTGGGGATCCCTGCTTTGGAGCCAGGCTAACGTGATGTCTCTTTTTCTGAGGTCACAGAAACGCACGGCAACCAAACCAACTGCCACTACAGAACTTGAAGAAGGCAGTCGGGGGGACGTTCCAGAGATAACCTTAACCCTAACCTCTGTAAAACTAATGCTGGTGAATGCTAACCTGCCGACTCTGGTGAATGTTAACCTGGTAGTCAACTTCTTCTTGAAAAATGGACGCTAAAATAAAAATAATGTCAGGCTGACTTTGGGGATGTAAACAAAGTCAGCCTGACAATGGCCAAAATGATTATTTTATCATGATTTTACGCCTTTTGTGATCATTTTTGAATTGAATAGAAACACTGTATATGAAGCTTAATATTCTTTATAAAATATTTTCGACATTATTTATTTTATTATTTTAGCGTCCATTTTTCAAGAAAAAGTTGACTATGGCTCCTTTAAACTGGTCGGACCAACGGTGCTTAACCCAGTTGCTTTTTTGATACACTCGGACTGAAAGAGCTGCAACAAAAAATACCAATATGCGCTCTCTTTACGTCATCACCTAGTGTCCGCCTGGTGGCGGCGATTGCGTCACTATTGTGCGCACCTTATTGTTGTTTGTTCATGCTACTGAATTATTCCGCATTTGTCTACGTTTCAGAGTCATTTAGACCTATATATACAGCGTGCAACACATAGACATTTGAGAGAGATTGAAGGTGTGTGCGTTGGGTGAGTTTAGCGCTGTTGTGTTCAGTCTTCATGGCAAACGAGCGACTGCGGAGTCTGGAGGAGGTGGAGAAAGAGATCGCCATGACGCTACAGTGTGCTGGTTCGTGACTTCATTTTTACTTTAATATGAATAACATTACATTCTTTTACATGATTACATGACTACAGTGCGCACCAGTGGTTCTAAAATGTGTTTTATGTCAAGGAAAGGACATCTCAAAGGTGCAGTAAGTGTAAGCGGCATTGTTTTTGTTGAAATAAGTCATAATTATCTACCACACTAACATGTGGAACGCCCTACCACAAGCCATAAAGGACTGTAAGTGTAAATCCCTAAACTCCTTTAAAATCGGTCTGAAAAGTCAACTACTGATGGCTGCTACTCGAAACTTGTAATATACTAAGCCCATACTCCCCCCCTTTTCCAATGTAAATATAAATATCTTCTTCTTTTGTTCCTTTTTTTATTCTTTTGATATGCCTTTTCCCTTTTTGTTAGTGGTGATATCCTATGCAAAGTACTGTGTTCTATAATCCGTCTGTCTTTCAATGTTATATGAGATACATAAAGTGGTTCCTGTGTAAATAAACAGAAAAGCTTACTAGGATCTCCTTTTAGTTGACCTTGTACCAGTGATGTGTACTGTCATGAAACTGTACTTCTTCCTATGCAACCTTCTAATAAAGTATTCAATCAATCAAAACCTTTAACAGCCCATTCATCCAAACATAAAAGTCGTTTCTGGTCAAACTCACCAGCATTGCAGCTTTACGGAAAGCTTGGTTTATCCAAGTTTTTGTTTCATAAAAATCCACTGCAGACATGAGCTACTTTATGTCAATAAATTCCATGCAGGTGATTATTTTTTCTATATTTTTCAACATTGAGGAACTGGAATCGGTTCCATCACATTTGGAATCGGACCGTTAAGAGGGAATCACGAAGGAACCGGAATTGTTAAAATCCTAAAGGATCCCATCCGTAGTGACTATAACAACGGTGACCTGAAAAACGTGAAAGATTTTTGCTCAGAATACAGATAATTTTTCATCCCACGATTTTATAACCCATTTTTCACCTGGTGTCAATTATCTAATGTAATCCACTCCCTCTGCCAATCTGGGGAGACAACGGACTGACCTCATGCTTGCTTCTATGCATGAGGAGTCCAAGACGCTTTTTTTCACCTGGCAGAGGGGAGTTTCCCCGGTTGGACATAGCGCGTGGAAGGAACAAGTTATTCAAACCAGTTCCTTTTCCCCGCCTGGCCTTGGGGAGGCATATTTTTTGTGAGGGTACACCTACCCTAGGAGACATAAAGAGAACATGCAAACTCCACACAGAAAAGAAAGTACCCTTTGCACAGAATATTGATTGATTGTACTTCCCATCTTTGATGTCCAGGTAACATCGTTCTGGAGCTGTCTAAAGACAAACACAACGCCAGTTTCCTGGACAGACAGCTGGTGCAGTTCCAGAGCTCCGTCAACCGGGTGGAGAGTGAACTGAGCTCTCAGATACGATACCTCACGCAGGTAGGCCTGTCTTTTGCAATAATCGCCTGATTGCAGTTGTTTGAGATCATCTCAATTATTTGAGCTCATAACGCATATTTTTTTAATTGCCAACACTAAAATCAAAAATGACATCTATGCTTTCCCTGGTTTAAGGGCTTAAAGACCCAATGAAATGACTATTTTGGGTATTTTATTTTGAAGTTTCAGTTTGAAAAGGAAGCCTGTGTGTTTCTGAACCTATCCGAGGGGACCAGCCCTTCAGGCGATGGGATTTAAAATCTGAGTAATGGGATTAATGGGAGCCAGCAATGGGAAACAAACAGGTGAATGTAATCAAAGGTTCATTTATATTCAAAAACTCCATCTATGTCATCACTTTTTGAATTTCTGTTCACAGGAAGTATTTAAGAATGGCCTATTTAGGGACCTTTGATATAAATATACACAGAATTGTTTATTTTCTATTTTTTTGGCATCTAGTGTTAGGTATGGCCATATTATCACTACAGATATGCTCTAAAAGTGTGAAAAACGTGTTTTTGATTTCACCCCGTCTTTAAAAGCACATCTGTTCCAATCATTCTCCGGCAGCTAGATAAAGGCCAGGTCGTCAGTCAGCCACTCTTTGTTCTTTTAGTTAGCCTTTTAAACCACCCTTGCTATGATGAGAACATCCGTGTTGCTTAACGCATGCTGTGGTTGTGTGTTGTGTCCTGCTGCTCACTGTGTGCACTGTACTGTGAGGTGACGTTAGGGCTGAAACGGTGCTCTCTGATTTTCACAATAAAATGTCACCTGCCGGCGTTTAGTCCTGTACCTCCCGTACCCGCAAACTTATAAGTATATTTTTTCGTCCGTTTTAGCCCGTCAAACGCGGGTACCTGCCGGGTATCCGTGGGTCCCCGGCCCGTTGCAGGACTCTGCCCTACACAGACGCTGTCTCACTGTGTTGCCATCTCAATAATAATAATAATCGATTAAATTGATTTGTTCGATTAACTTCTGCACCCCTTCTCTCCAACCCAGGTGGCTACAGGTCAGCCTCATGAGGGCTCAACGTATTCAGCCCGGAAGGACTGTCAGATGGCACTGAACCGCGCAGAGTACGCCAAGGTCAAACTGGGAGAACTGGGCTGCACCTGTGAGCTGATGTTGGACCAGCAGACGTGAGACAGAGGGCGCTATTGAGGTGGTGAAGACGTTTTTTTTTACCCCAAGCTTTAAGTCTATGTGACTCCATGACCTTCATTCCCATACCAAGCTACTTGGAAGTGTGCATTCGCCAGCTGAATGTTCATAATATCAAAGTTACCATATTGATTTATGCCGTTTACAAACGAGCGCTTGGTAGGAAGCACATCCCTCCCGCTCTCCATCCTTGCGCAGGGAGGGAGGCTGTTACACCATTTTGTAGTGGTGTCAGAATGTATAGTGATCAATATTTTACCCAATATATTGGCTTGTATCATACAATGAACAGTCAAATTCACTGTAGTCCTCTAGGGCAGGGGTTTTCAAATAACGTTTTCATCCACGGGCACCCCTGAATTACACTGTTATTTTTTAGAATCTTACATCATATTGGAGAGATATCAGTTTCCATCAGACTGAAAATAACATACTTAAACCCCAGCATCCCTATTCTGGAGGGAAGTTTCACCAAAAATAGCCGATCTACAAGTTGTGACGCGTTGTGAGCTTGTAGATCTGCTATTTTTTGGTGAAGAGAGTTGGCTGTGGATGGAAAAATAACTCAAGTACAGTGCAGTGATATTGTTGCAGTGAGATGAATTCCAAATGTTATCAGATTATTCTGAGGTACCCCTGGACTGGCATCACGGCACCCACTTTGGGAAACCCTGGAGCAGGAAGTAGTGAATGAGTGACTGAAATCAGACACATCCAAAGGGTGGTTGCTCCGAGCCTCCGAGGCAAGTCCTTTGTTGCAGCCGTTCTGACCTGAAAAAGAACAATGTTGTGGTTTTATAGCACTTAATGCATAACATGATACAACACACACTTCAATAAGACATTTATGACTATTTATGACTAAATAAAAGAGGTCCCGTATGATTCAGTGTTTACATAGCTTTCAGGTTTCAAAGGAGTTTTGCAATGTAGCAAAATTGTTAAAATTTATATTTTTTGGCAGATAATTCAATTGTTTGTTTGTTTTTTACTCTGGGAAACATTTATAAGGAAGCTTTGTATGCTTTTGAAAGTTAGGAATCCAAAATGGAATCCAAAATTGTTTTGATGTTATGTGATGTTGATGTAATTTGTATCAATATTAAGAAAACAAGTAAATTCATGCATTTTTGGAAATAGATGCCAACATCATTTCACATAACCTTTTGCAAACAATGTATGAAAATAAATTGGGCATTTTGCCTATATTCTTCCCACAATGATATGTTTGTTTTTTATAACACCTTTGTAAATGTACAAAATTACTGTCCTGATTATGAAAATCTGTTCTTTACATTTGACTTTAATATAGTATATTTACACATTATTACTGTACTGTTTGACAAAACAGAACAATGTGTTTGCCGAAAAAGAAAGTACTGTAGGTAGTAGTGATATTAGCTATTCAGTTGTGTGAAATGTAGTTTAATAAAAAAAAAATTACAAAATTGGCTTAACAGTGGTCTTAAGGGGTCAAGCTTGGTTGTGCACAAAGGACTGTCCAAGTCACTTTATGGTATGCTAGGGCGTGCTGAATGTGCTCCTCACATTCATGCTATTGCTAGTCATACGGCTCGTTATGACTACAAGGACTACGCAAACCGTGGGTTCTGGATTCATTTGCTTCCATACGCTATGGCTTTCAGATGAGGTTCTCAGAACCTAATTTGGGCCCTGCTCAGGAGGTGATACTAACTTGAATTCTCGAAACTCGAAGTTAGTTAAAATAGTGAAAATACCACATTGCGAAACAGACACAATGTTAACTTGTAGATCGGCTATTTATGTTTTTTAGGTTTTATTTATTCAAATAAATCACAGAACTTTTGATTTCTGGTTCTCGATTACACCAACTATTGAAGAGTCTCGAGGGGATGGGGAGGCGTTCATCCCACCTACCAACAAACTGAAACTGAGCAATGTTTCGTTTGTTGGCATCCCTGATGTTACCCCCAACATGGACACACTTCACAGCAGGATGGTGTGAAGTGGTAGATGGAGGTAGATTCTGTGTCGTACAACGGCACTGAAAGTAGCTTGTCTCAACCCTTCGTGAGCTCGCAGTTTGGCTGTTTTTGGCTTGCGTCACCGTATTACGACAATGTTTATTTGGAATGGATCCCCATTAGGTACCGTTTGAATGGCAGCTAGTCTTCCTGGGGTCTAGTCTACAAAATATGTTAACAATGAATTACATACTATAGGCCTACCAAAGTAAAGTCAAATTACATCCTCAGTCTCAGTGTATAGAAAAATTCTTTACATCATTTGGTAAACAAAGGGAAAACAACCAATTAAAATTAAATAGACGAACTGTCATTTAAAGGAAAACTAGGTAACTTTAAGACTATTATGTACAGTATATACATTTTTAGTCATTTCCTTTCATCAGTAACTATATTATTGTGCTGGGAAAAGAAAGACACATCCCCTGGCTGTATTTCTGTTCTGTTCCATTCTTTATGTTGACATTAAATGTCAACCGAAACAGTGGAGGGACATTTTTGTCAGGGGAGCTCAGCAAGAGCTCTTAATTGCTCCCTTTGAACTTCAAAGGGGTTGTGCACTAAGATAATTGATTGGGCCATAAACGTGTCAAGTACTCGTTAGTGATCTCTCGAATCAATGAAAGCATCAAAGACATGCCTGTCATAGAGGGGAGGGGGGAATGTTTTTGTGTACACACAAGCTTGCCTATTTTTACTTTAATCTGAGATGTTATTAAAATGTTGTATGCCAGTCTTCGGTGGCCTCTCCAGGTGTCTGTGTAGCAGGTAGACGATGGCATCCTCCACATCTGGTCAGAATATTGTTCTATTTGTTTCCACCCACTGCTTTGCTATTTTTTAAGTATTTTCTTGCCCATACTGTGATGTTTCTTAGTAATTTGAACATACAGTAATTAATATGCTAACTTTATTTGGATACTTGACTAAAACTAGCTCATATTTTGCCATCTACTGGTCGGCTAGTTTCCTTATTGGCTAACTATATGTTTTATCAGAAAACTACTTCTCTGATTGATCTACTTGATGTACTTGAATAGGTATAGGTATCTGATTTACTGTTAAATACCTGGTAATTAATTAGGGGTAATGTTTGTCACCAGGCTTTCTCACTACACTGTAGCAGTGGCGTCAGTTCAGCAAAAGCTAGGGTATGGCAAAGATGGCAGTCCGCATGCGCACGTGCAAGAAACAATAGTATTCTGTCCGTTTTTTAACCAGGTTTCTATGTTTTCTTGGGCTGGGTAGGGCAGCTTGGAACTGTTGTTCAAGTGCAGCTAAACTTGGCATGTTAGTAAATGTGGCACAATTAACATTCTAAAACGGCAAGTTCCATTCCTTGATTCTGATTGGCTGGTTTCCCTTTAATTGCTGTGTTATGTGAGACTATAACCCACACCTTTAATCAGTTTATAGCAAACCCAGGTGCGTTATTTCTTTCCTCAGTGTTGTGAAGCTAGACAAGAGAACTTGATTGCAAGTGAAGGGGAACACACACACCCCCATTATTTTCAAAGAACGAACCCACACCGGCAGTGTCAGACGCGCGCAGCCGCAGGTCTGCTGCCTTGCCTGCCGCACCGATACGCCGCTGTTCTATTTTTCCAACGTTGCATCGCGGTGAACATTTTCTCCCTTGGTTCTTCCCACCGGGGGAAATGGATGTGCTGTGTGGCAGCGCACCGCATCCAGTTGGTGTTACCGCGCTGCACTTCACGTGCATCAATACCGCGACGCGACGCTACGCAGCCGCCCGCGTCTAGTGTGTGCTCCCCTTAACAGGTGTGTTGTTTCTTCAGCCTGGCTGGGAACTACTTTCTTGTAGCTGGGGACAACTTTCTTGCAGAGCAGACCTTATAGTGAATTATTAGTGACATAGAACAGTTTTAATTGGTACATGTCTATGATTTTTCATGTTGCCATATTGTTGCCATTTTAGAAAAGTAATAAGCCACGTGAGGCTTGTGGTTACCTGTGGTTACCGGCTGAGAGGGTTGGAGACACTCGGCTGCACCTTGTGTCTCCCTACGCCTCTCAGCCGGTGTAAAATACCAGGTAACCACTCGCCTCTTGTGGCTTATTGCTTCAATAATGCATGGCACCTGTGCAGCTGACCTGGGGATCCTGTACCATTTGCAGTGATGGCTGAGTGGTTAGTGTCCATACCTAGGACTCCGGAGGCCCCAGAGGTCGCAGGTATGATTCCCCGCTCCAGCTATCACTGCTCCCCTCCCCCTCGCGCTCCTTGTGGGCAGCACTGGGTTCAGCTGGGTTAAGCTGAAAAAAGCAGCTGGGTTGGGCTGCGATATCTGAATTTCCCTCGCGGGAGGAGTAGGTAACTATTTTATTTTTTATTTTTATTTTGTCAAGATGGGGAGAATACAAATATAATTATAATACCTTGTTAAAGTGACCATTTTGTTACATTTTGCTTTTGTAGTTATTTTACTGTAATTTAACAACATAATTACCAGCACAGATAGACAAAGAGACATTCATGGATTTATATTTAAAGGTAACTTTTATTTTCCTCCCTGGACCCAGGGTATGGCAGCTGCATACCCCTGCCATACCCAATTGATGCCCCTGCACTGTAGCTCCCTCTAGTGGCTGTTACTCACTCATGAGGAGGATATCATCCAGAAGGAAAGGAACTGACTGATGATGATGCAGACATCATCAACCTCCAGCAGCTCCAGGTGAGTCAGCCCATTGACATCACAATTTACATTTTAGGCATTTAGCAGGTGCTCTTAAGGACAGGTAATACACCAATACAATAAGCAAGGTAATACATCAATACAATAAGCAAAGTAATACATCAATACATCAATTGCATAGAAATATCAATCCAGAAAGCACCTAATCAGTAAAAAAAATGTTATATAAAACCTAAGAATCCTATCTAGCTTTCATGTTTCATTGAGGGTAGGTGAGTGCTACGGTAAGTGCTATGGGTTTAGGTGGAGTCTGAACAGGTGAGTCTTCAGGCCTCGGCGGAAGCTAGGGAGTGAGTCTATCGTTCTAAGTGCGACAGGGAGTTTATTCCACAATGTCGCTTCACGCCTCCCACCTTTGAGGAGAACAGAAAGAGCGAGAGTCCATGTGAGTAAAATACAGAGAGTAAAAAGAAATAGATAAGTGGTTCTTCTCAAACATTTTTCACGTCAATCAAACTGAAATCTGAAAAACTAAAATCTATTTGAATCCAAAATTCTTCACAACCGTTTCAAGATTTAGCAGATCTATCATTGTTATGAGTTGTGAGCTTGTACTGTAGATATTCTTTTTCCAGATGGCCTAAGTATAAAACAGGATTAAAGTTAAAGTGATCATGATTTTGCTGGGGTCCTCTAGTCTGGATCACTGGGGTTCCCGGGAAAAAGAGAAAGACAGACAGAATATGTACATGACACATTTATGTATTTAGTTGTACTGACTCTGACCTCTAAGTACTTTCCCAGGGAGGGTTGCTTATGGCGTCTTGCTGTGTCACCCTTTCTTGCTTTTTTTGCTTTTTTTTGCTATTTGTGTGTGACGTGACACGTATATGAGCATTGAATTAAATTTTTTGGACACTTTATGTATATATTCTTTTGTTGTGATAGCTTTTTTGACACTTTATGTATATATTCTTTTTTTTATTGTTCCTTGCTTTTTTTGGACTGTACACAACAGTACTTTTTTCTCTTTCCTTCTTCTCTGTAACTTGTAACCTTAAAACTGCTGTGCTGCCTCTGGGCAACTGACTTTCCCTCTTGGGATAATAAAGGTATCTATCTATGGCAGAGGTCGGCAACCTTTTTGAAATGCAGTGCCATGTATTTATTTTCTAGATAGTCAGTGTGCCATGTCAACATACATTTTAATGACATGCCATCAAAATTCTGGCATATTTTGATTGTCAGGACGTTGTTATAACGATCATTAGACTCCCTCCCTAGTCAAAGTTCAGAATTTTAATGGATGTAGAATTATGTGCAGGATGTAATTTGTTGCAAATTAGGTGACTTAATTTAATTGACCACGTTTAAAACAATATTTGATTTTAAAATATGAATCCTCTCTTTCACACTTCTGCCAGTGTGCCAGTGATCACCCTCCCCTGTGCCAATGTTGGCACCCGTGCCTAAGGTTGCCTACCCCTGATCTATGGGGTAACAGGGGCGTTAAAGCCCTCTTGCGAGTGCTGCAACAGGGGTTGCAGCACTCGCAAGAGGGCACCGAAAGAGCTCGTCTCAACCCTTCATGAGCTCGAGGTTCGGCTGTTTTTGGCTTTGGAATGGATCCCCGTTAGGTACCGTCTGAATGGCAGCTAGTCTGCACACACAAATGCACTCTGTCCAGATGCCAACTTGTGCCTCGCAAGCAGAGCGTGCCATGAGGTGCGCTCACCACTGCCATCACTGCTTTTAAAAAAAAAAATAATAATAAATCCCACCCAGTGTGAAGTGAGTGGTGCCTTTTATTAGTTAATTTCAATAAGCTTTCTGCAAAGCTTGGCCAATGTCAAGCTCTGCGGGACAGAAATACGGACAGACGGACGGACGGACGGACGGACGGACGGACGGACGGACGGACGGACGGACGGACGGACGGACGGACATACTATTATGCTCATAGCCAGATGTAGGAGTGGTTAGCAATGCTCAAAACGGGCACAATTGTCTCAAAAATGTAATTCAGGGGTGGCATGGAATAAAAAGTTATTTACAGGAGTGACCTGAGCCAAAAATGTTTGCTGTAATCCAACTATACCCTTCTGGAACAAATCACTCAGCATGTGTATGTGTTAACATTTATCAGTGTTGGAAAACTTTGATGATGGAGAGGACCACTGTATTTCCACACTCACTCCAGGGGGCCACATTGCATACTGGTGCTGTCGACAGAAAACATCTTATCTCCATATTTGAATGTAACTTGTTTCGTAAATGAATGTCCCACTCCATCATTCTACTGTCTCAATGCGACACGTTTTCTGCTTGTTGTAGACTGTCTTTTTTTAATACTCAATAGTTATACTCAAATGCATTTAGTTATACTACGATATGTTAACTTTATGAACTTTAGTACAAATAAGTTGGACATAAAAAAGACAATACACTTTTTATACTAGTCATAAAAAACTACTTGTATGGACTGAAGTAATTAAAGCACTTAATTTGGCAAGATTAAGCATGCAAGGCATCGCATTGCGAGCTAGTAGGGATTGAGGGACTGAAAGTGGGACTGAGTTACTAGGGCCCAAGTTGGAGGGGCCTTAATTATTGTATAGGCCTACTTTAGCTATTGAAAAATAAAATAGCAGATATACAAGCTCACAGCACGGCACTGAGTGCAGCGCTGCGAGCTTGTAGATCTGCTATTTTTGAGTGGTGAAAATTTGTGCGAATCTTTAACTATATGTATTCTTTAAGCGAACATTTGTAACTAAAACCTTGCCTCTGGGGGGTCCCTGGAACTAAATATTTTGAGATGGGGGTCCGTGGCCAAATACATATCATTTTGGGGGTCCTTCACATGAAAAAGTTTGAGAACCACTGACATTCAAAGACTTTTCACGATTTTTCAAAAATAGCAGATCTACATGCTTGCAGCCGCGCTGTGAGCTTGTATATGAGCTTGTATATCTGCTATTTTTCAATAGTTAAAGCACAAAATAATGTGTGTGTGTGTGTGTGTCCCATGAAGAACATTCATGGGGGGCCCGCAGTGAATCCTTGTACCCAGGGCCCAGAATGTGTTGCGACACCACTGGCTATAGATTGGCGCAAACAAAAAAATAAAAAAATAAACACAAATAACTTTTTGATAGATAAATAATGAACACTGAACTTTTCTTTATTTAACCACATTAGTGTATAAGCCCAATTCAAAACCTACAATCTCACAGCGTGTCACATTGCGACACATGAGCTTGCAGATCTTTTTGTTCCCCATTTCACCCCCACCATGTCAACATTGCGACACATGAGCTTGTAGATCTTGTTTTCCCCCCATTTCCCCCCCACCACCACCATGTCAACACTCCTCCTGTTGGTAAACTCATCATTCAGCCTCTATATAACAGACAGTGCATTGCACTAAAAAGTACCTCTTTACGCCTCCGTTCACCTTTGATAGCGGTGTCTGTGTGCTGGCAAGCACGTTACCATATAAAGACAAAACCTCTTTCGTTCCTCTTTCTGAAGTGAAACGTGTCACTTCCTTCCTCGTAGATTTGAATAGATGCGCTGAGGCCGCGCTGCACCGTGCACTGTGTCATAACGGGGAGAAGCGCTGAAGACGAGCACAGCCAACCGTGAGCAGAAGAGCGCAGACAGAAGACAGGACCCCACCACACAGCCAAGCCAGACCCAACTCAACCAGCCTCCTCATCTCACCTCTCAGGTAACGAAAGATGATGTGACATTGTCCGTCTCGGCCCTAAAGGCCTTGCAGAGCAGCCCTAAAGTGAGACATTTACCCGAAATAGTATGTGTGTAATGTGAATGTGTGTGTGAAAGAGGGGGAGGGGGTTATAACTTTGAATAGGTTTATAGGTTTCAGCAGATATGAGAGAGAGAGAGAGAGAGAGAGAGAGAGAGAGTGTGTGTGTGTGTGTATAAATCAATGTGATTGCACTTCCCCTTGACGGTACACTGTAAAATCCTGAGTGCTGATTTAACTCAGACATATCGTCCTGATACAAGGTGATGGTATTGTAAATATTTGTGAAATAATGATAAATGGTAATAAACCCAGACCTTATCTACTGTAACTGCAGCTCACACTGCGTAGATTCTCAAATTCTTCTACATAAAGAACGGCAAATTATTAAGGCACCCTGGATATTACCTTGTTAAGAATTTGGTTTAAAAAAGGGGGGGATTTCAGACTTAAATTGGATTTTGACCCACCAGTTTGTCAACCAGTCGTGTCAAACCAGACAAACCAGATACAACGTTCTTAATAGAAGAAGCATGGGAACCAAAAACAACCACCCCCAATTGTATAGTCATATTGTATTAATATACTCTTCCATACAGATTGGGCAAAATAACATTGTATTCACAAACAAAAAAGCTACATAACATAGTAATAGTACAGCTTTAAAGGAACACTTTGAGCTGAAGCAGAACAGGGCCCTGGAGAGAGGAGAAGTGTGACCATAATGCAATGAGCTCAAGAGGAAGTTTGTGGGCAGCCTCTGTTCAACTGCTAACAGAAAAAAACACTAATCCAAACGTGTGTTTAAAAAAAGAAAGAAAAAAAAACTGTTATGAGAGCTTTACATCGACTTTGATGTACTACTGTGAAGGGATTAAGACGCATTAGGTAACATAATGAGACAACAAAGCATATTGAGCTTATGCTGCGATTTGCCATTGCCTATGCAAATGTTCTCATGCCAGCTCTAAACCACGGCAGATGCCATCTTGGTGATAAGATAAAGCACTCACTCTGCTGTTTTATGGTCCACATTACAAGCACCTACTGCATGGTGTAAATTACTGTTATGAGTTCACTCAGTCCTTTATACCTGGTGCAAACTTATTTTTTGTTTATTAGTTTTTTAGGGGCCATGCAAGTATTGGGCCAGAGTTAGCCATAGAGCTAATTTGCATCTGTGGTGTCTGGGCAGGAAGATTTTAAATACAAATTACAATGCAAACGATACATGTATGTATAAAAAAAAAGAACAATACAGTTAACACAGTTTACAGACAGTAAATCACCTTAAAACAGCATCATGCATTACATACTGTATGCTTCATGTTGGTGAACAGTTGGTTCCATACAAGGGGTTAGATCAGTAGTTGTCAAGCTTTTTCATGTCAAGGACCCCCAAATTAATATACGTTTGGCCGCGCGGGGCTCCATCTGAAAATGTTGTTGTGCCAGGGACCCTCATACAAGATTTGTGTTGTTAAAATATTTCCAAGTTTTCAGATTTGTTGTTTTGTTTTGAAAATGGCCATATCTACAAGCTCACAGCGTGTCACATGATGAGCTTGTAGATCTTGTTCCCCATTTCCCCCCACCATGTCAACATTGCGACACATGAGCTTGTAGATCTCAACGCGTTGCATCACGGCACGGTGTGAGTTTGGGGGTCTGAGAACCACTGTTTTAGATTAGTGTGATGTGACATTAAAGCTGAGGTTGAAGTAAACACAAGTCAGTTTCAAATAGTATTACACTTTGTAATACTGTTCTGAAGATTGTTCCCTCAGCCCTATGTTCTCTCAGTTTAGGATTAGGCTTAGGGTTAGTGTTAGTTTTGAGGGAACATAGGGCTTAGGGAACATACAGTAGGTACGCTCCTGTTGGATCCCAATTTACCAACATATTATTTTTCTGAATATTATTCACAGATGCATTGCACAGTGACACTCAAATGTCTTGTTGTGAGCCTGTATAATGACAAACAATTTTAACAACATTATCATATCTGAAAGTCTCCTGTTTCTGTAGCGTGAGGTAGCTTGATGTACAAGTATAAACCGTGGCGTGGACATTATGTATGTCGCAGGGACTTAGAGTACTTACCTCCAATCCAACCCTTGGCTGAGTGGCAAGCAGAGAGGCACTGGGTAACATTTTATAGTCTTTTGTCAGTATGACTTTGCCAGGGATTGAACCCAGACCTCCAAATATCAGGGAGGACACACTAGTGCTGGTGATCAATAGTCATTGACAATTCAGTTTGTTAGTAATGATATTTATTTTTGGAACAAATACTTAAATACTGTAGCAACGTATAAGGATCTTTACAGATGCAAAAGGGAAAAATAACTGAACATAATGAAAGTAAGAATAATGTACATTTTATGCTTTGTTAACTTTATCACACTTTGAAAACCAGTGTTTTTTCTGTACTGTAATAGTTTTCCTTATATACAGTAAATACACTGTCTGACAGCAAAGATACTGGGTGTTCATGGTTGTAAAGTAGTCAACTCCTGCTCACTGCGCACGTCATCAAATTAGTAGACTAGAAAACCCAGAAGTCCTTCTGCTGGCTTGGTTCAGGCAGACACAGGTTGGTGTGTTATTGTACACCAAGTTGGTGGGTTATTGTAGCGGAATACAATAATACTGTATCTTTTTTTGTAGGACGCTGACATTTTGGAGTCTGAACAAAAAGAGCTAGTTCTAAGAAGAATAGATAAAGAATAAATAAAGAATAGTGACAATAACATAACTGAACTCTCCCACTATCTTTGTGTGGTTTATGCACATCCATACCGGCATAGGTCAGTCAGAATCAGCTGAACATTTTAACCATTATTTTATGCTTCAACTATTAAAAAATTACAGATATACAAGCTCACAGCGCGGCACCGAGTGCCGTGCTGCGAGCTTGTAGATCTGCTATTTTTGAAAAATTGTGAAAATGTGTGCAAATCTTTGAATGTTTATATATTTTTAAACAAATCCTTATTTCTCTTGGTCCCTGGAACAAAATATTTTCAGATGGGGGTCTGCGGTCAAATACATATCATTCTAGGGTTTCTTGACATTAAAAGGTTTGAGCACCGCTGATCATAGAAACATTATGTTTTTCAGAAAACCATTAGGATTTAGAAGACATTTTTACGTATTTATTCAGGCCTAAATGGGGTAAGAGTGCAGTACAGTGAATCATACATACAATGAATCAATCATCAGAATACTGAACCAAAAAATGTCTCGTCCATCATGTGAACACCAGTTCCTGCACGTCATGTGACCAGCACTTCCTGCTCTTCTCTGAATTTCTTCATACAGTGCGTTCCTCGTATGGATGTGTGAAACCTTTGCCTCACGCTTCTTGCATCCTGTTCTTAAATGATTTGCTAACATAATATGAAGACTGCTTGAAGTGTTTGTCTGCAAAGTGAGAAATCAGTGACTCATATCGTACACAAGCACAAGTCTGATTGCTGCAGTGTAGTCAGTAGTCACAGTGTTATTATTATTATATATCTTTTAATTTAATCAAAAGAAACTCGACCTGGCACCGATGCTCACTGAACTGGAGACTTCCTCAAACTAGGGCGTTAACGACTTGTGATTTTTGCAAGTCGACTCAGTAAAGAGTAAAAAGTTAAATTGTTTGATGACATCATCACATTGTTTTGGCGGGGGGTGTGAATGGGGACAAAACCCGAAACCATGTGCTTAATTCCTTTGAAAAACACAGTTGGAAAAGGAGAGAATCATTCTGTCCTTGACAATAAGCAATCCTACTGTTTGAATGCTGTACACACGCACACATGGAGGGAAAATAATATTTGTTTTTAGTTTTTTCAACTTTCGTCTTTCCCTGGTGGGAGTCTTGTGTACTGAAGTCGACTTCTTGGTTAATAGAAATATCGGTTATAAGCTGTGTTTTTACAGGCCAAAAGAAAGGTAATGATAATAATCATATGAAGCCTCCCTTCTCTTTCTCTGGTAGGAGGTTAAACAGGAAGTGCTAGAAGGACAGAAATTAGAATTTGTGTAATTCATATTCCGTGACACTCAAAGGTCCACACACCAGGAGCGTGACTAATAAACGATCCGAAAATGCATCATTGAATATTACCTGTGTTCTGGGGAGGGAAGCTGTGCAGGGCTGGGGCTCTGCAATTGCGTTCTTCAATGGTCACAGTTTATCTGATCCATATCATTATGTGTGGTGGCACAATGGTGCATTGCACTGACTGACCTCTACAGTGGCAGCTGTACTGTATGTCATGATATTTAAATACCGTATGTGCAGCTGTTGTGTTGCGATTAGTCTAAATTGGTAGTTTGATTATTTATTTCACAAAGGTTTGGCACCATAAAGTTAAGTATGTTTTTATAAGCCATAGGAATGTGTTATATCACCTATTAAGCACAGCTCATTGTGTAATTAACTACTTAAACCCTAAATGAGTCTCCCAGGGGTCTAGACCTGGCCTGCTCCTTTTTTTCCCCTTTACAGCAAATCTCTTCACTGAAAGAAATCTACAAGCTCACAACTCGTCTTATGAGCTTGTAAAGTAGATTGTTTTGGCCTTACTGTTCACCCCAGAATAGGGACACTGGGGTTCAAGGGTTTAAACTAAACAAACTTGTTCCTCTGTTGTGGTGGTTTCAGATCCTGCTGCTTAATCAGACTTTCAAGATGGCTGCCACCACACCGATATCTCCAGAGGAGGTGGAGGAACTGAGAGAGGCTTTTTCTAAGATTGGTAAGAGAAGTTGACCAGGAAAAAGTGCACAAGAGACCTGATTATATTAACTTTACTTCTTCTTCTAAAACCACTAGAGAAGAAGATTCCTTCATGTCTGCCACACTGTAACAGTAACTATACCAGTTCTGCAGATAGACAAATTGTCCAATAACATACATACTTAAAGGTGTAGTTCACCCCCCAAATGATTTTTTTGTTCTATTGATTACATCCAGAATCAATGGGGGTAAATTCATTGTTATCAAATTATTGTCTTAGGAATGTGACAAAAACTCAAAAATATTATTGAACTCAAGTCTCCATGGCGTGAGTAATCAATAGAAAAAATGTCATTTTGGGGGTGAACTAGGCCTACTCCTTTAAGCCCTGTATACTTCATCATTGAATAGCAAAAATGTACTGTAAGTATTTGTAGGTTTGTCACCTTCATCACAGATTCACAGTACACTCATCCATGACCTTTGACCTTTTCATTAAAGAATCAAAAGAAAAACTATCTGCAACATTCACAAAATGTCCTTTAGGTACTCTTTATTAAGATCGGAACGGGCAACATACAATGTGGACGTGTTTTGGCACTGGCTGAGGAAGTCTCTGCTGAAATGCTGTTATAATGCTGTTGTGAGTGCTGCTGATTTGTGTGTTTGATTAACTTACTTCTGAGCTATGCACTCAGTAAGTGACTAATTGGTGAGACTTGAGTTGCGCTCGCATTCTTCTGGAGTTACTTTTACCTTTTCGTCTCGTCCCAGATGTGGACAACAATGGCTTCATCAGCAAAGATGAGCTCAACGAGCTCTTCAAAGCCGCCAACCTGCCGTTGCCCGGGTACCGTGTCAGGGAGATCATTCAGGAGCTCACCAAGACGGGAGACCAGCTCACCTTCGAACAGTTCACTGAAGTATGTTACCTTACCTTTGTTACACATGTATCGAAGTGAAACAATTACTTGATCTAAATCAGGGGTATTCAATGTTTTCAGGCCAAGGACCCCTTAGCTGAGAGAAAGATGAAGCAGGGACCCCACTACATATTGTATAAATGTGCGATAAAGATTTTCATCGATTTCATAGATAGATTCATAGACTTGTTTGACAGCACTGTCATCAGTCTGTTAGATTCATGTTAATGTGTATTTTCAGACATTTAACCACTTAAATCGTCGATATTTTGTAAACTTGACCTTTCACTTTGTACTTGGTCTGCTCTTTGTTTTACCTCTACACCAAAACTGTTTGCAGAAAATAGGTGATCTACAAGCTCTCAATGCCTCACAGCGCGAGTCATTGAGAGCTTGTAGATCTGCTATTTTTGGCTAAAGTTCTCCTCGTAATAGGGACGCGAGCGTTCAAGTTGATTATTATATTCATTATTATATTGGGTTGGCTAGACTCTTGGATAAGCATCCATGTCCTGCACGGAAGCTCCACCTTAGCTTTGGTTGAACCTTAAGTTGTATTATAGATAAGTCCATGTAAAGGTAACTTTACAACCCAAGATTCAAGTTCAACATTTCTTTAAGCAGCTATTTCAAGGGCATTTGACAGGGACAATACAAAAATCAATGTTTCAAGATATAAAAACTTGAAATTGTTGCATTGTTTATGGGGTTTATAGCTGAGGCTAATTTGCGACCCCAGTCCCTGGTTAGGCCTTCTATACAAATACCTATACCTAGGAAAAATAATCGATTAATGTGGGATCCAAATAATACTTTCATCATTCACTCCTTTTCCACACCCATATTTCTGCAGGACAATAAAACACTAAGTCCACATTTAGGTGACAGTCTCCCTTTTGTAAGTTCAGTTCCACCACTGACATTTTTAGTCCAGTCATTTTGACCATGAGGTTTGCGTGTGTTTTCTTGGTGTCCGTCCTTTCTTCAGGTTGTTCATGGACTGAAGAGCTCAGAAGTGTCTAAAACCTTCAGGAAAGCCATCAATAAGAAGGAAGGAATCTGTGCTATCGCGGGAACATCTGAGCAGTCTGGCACACAGCACTCTTATTCAGGTCAGATATCCATTTGACATTCATTCAGACATTAGGACACAAGCGCAATGTTGTAACGTTTCACAGAGGAAGTGTGGTTGTTCTTCAAACATCACTAATGAACCACATAACGATTGGCTTACTTTATCTTCCTGTTTTGTGGTATAATCAGCTTTTTCATAGACTTCTCATTGGTCAGATATTGCTTCAGTTGTATACCAATACTTACAATTACATTTTCCCTTCTACAGAGGAGGAGAAGGTGGCCTTTGTCAACTGGGTAAACAAAGCCCTGGAGAATGACCCAGACTGTAAGCATCTTCTACCCATGGACCCCAGCAGCGACAACCTGTTCACTGCAGTGGCTGATGGCATCCTTCTATGGTAAACTATATGAAAGCTTTAAGTCTCCTTTTAGAAGAATGAATGAGAACCAGACAAAATGGCTCTTCTCACAGACTCACACTACAAGGACTACGTGAACTGTGCAGTGCTGTGAAACATACTGCATATCTCACAGGTTCTGGATTAGTTTCCATACACTATGGCTCTGTTTCTCAGAACCAAATCTGGGCCTTGCTCAGTCGAGTTCTGGGAACCCACAACTGAGAACTATACTTTCAAAAATAAAAATAACCAATTCATTACGTACCTCCACTTTCAGGCGTATTTCTGGTTATTAATGAAAACGTACGTGAAAAAACATCACAGAACTTCACAAGGTCTGGAAAGATTTAGGTTATGGAAGGTTCTGGCTTACCCTTCATAATGGAACAGAGACATTATTGAACATGTTTTTTCTCTTGCTTCTGTTTAGTAAGATGATCAACCTGTCAGTCCCTGATACCATCGATGAAAGGACCATCAATAAGAAGAAACTCACACCCTTCACCACACAGGTAAAGCCTAGTTCAGACTGGCAAGACAAAGTCAGGGTTTTACATAATTATGTCATTTGTTTTTAAAACCAAGTATGCTACAGCCTTAACTGTGGGTGGGTGGCACTTTATCGACAAGCAACATTAAATAAAATAAAAATAAAAAAATGTTAACTCCAAAAAGTGAATTGGTTCCCTTGTTGAATTGTTTGATAGTACTAGTAGATAAACTCACAATTTACTGGTGTTTAATTATTATGCAATGCAGTGGTTCTCAACCTTTTCAGGCCGTGAGCACCAAAACAATCATTTTTTAACTGGGGACGTGATGAGTGAGTTGAGTGAGAAAACAATGTTTCACGTTAAGCTAATCATCTGGGGACCCCCCAAAATAATTTGGGGACCCACAGGTTGAGAACCACTGATGTAATGGACAGATCCAGCCCAGAAATCTGAATGACAGACAGTCTTCAAGTCATATATTCATTCAATCATGTCCAGCCCTATCATCACTGTCATTCTTACAATCGCAATAAAGGCAAATACTATGTTGTGATTGTTCCACTTTTACCGGTGCAAATTTACAGACTCTCTGCAGCAGACGATAGCATTCATTTGGAAGAGATCAATGTATTCTGGCTTGAGGGACTATTAAATATAAGTCCTCTGCATGTGATCCTGTGCTGACCTGGATGTGTTCCCCAAAACAGGAGAACTTGAACCTGGCTCTCAACTCCGCGTCGGCCATCGGCTGTCATGTGGTGAACATCGGAGCTGAGGACCTAAAGGAAGGCAGGCAGCACCTGGTCCTCGGTCTACTGTGGCAGGTCATCAAGATTGGCCTGTTTGCTGACATCGAGCTCAGCAAAAACGAAGGTGTGTGTGTGTGTGTGTGTGTGTGTGTGTGTGTGTGTGTGTGTGTGTGTGTGTGTGTGTGTGTGTGTCCATTTGTGTGTCCCCAAATGCAGTCACCTGTAGACACTTAACTGCATGTTAAAATGGTTGAGTGTAGGCTTTTTAGGTATAAGGTTTCTCCCTCATTCCTTATAATCTGTGTGTAACAGTGACTCATAAAGCAACTTAAATAAGTTGTATGCTATGCTATTACCATGTCTCAAAATAAGCTTCAATCATTGTGTGTGTGCAGCTGACTGCATGAAGCCTTTCCTTGTGCATCCTGCAAGCAGGCCAAGGAAGTAAATCCCTTAATAGTTTTCACATATATTTGTGTGAATTTGTTTAGGTGATTTTCTGTCAGCGTTCCACACTGACATCATCAATATGATGTCATCCATTTGCACACTCTCAAGAATCCCTCCACTTTGGTCACGCTAGTCAGTGTTGGTGGGGGGGAATCGAACGCCTCAGTTGGGATTTTGCAGCTGAGGCGAAGATACTGAGGCAGCAGAGCGCTTTGTTCGCGCCGCCCTGTTCACCTCTTTTGTGCCGTTAGTCATGCCTTTGCATTGACTTTCTAGGTACCGCTCCGCTCAAACTAATATTTTATCTTTAGATGGGCACACAACTTTACAGTTACACATATTCACTTATTTATAAGTGAATATAAGTGAATATTTTAATTGCATGTGTTTCTGGGAGCTCTAGGATTACATGGGAGAGTGTTTTTTGCAGGTCGTTCAGTCCGAGTGTATCAAAAAGGCACCTTGGTTAAGGCAGACTGAAGCTTGTGATTGGCTGCGCGGAGGTGACGAAAGTCGGGGGGGGCGGAGATACACCTAAACCTAACCTTAACCCTAATCCTAGCCTCAATAAAACTATGCCTAAACCAAGCCCTAACCCAGCCCTAACCTCAGTAACCGTGACGCGGGTGATTATCTAACTTGCCGACGCAGGTGAATGTTAACCTGGTGAATGTTAAACTGGTCGGACCAACAGTGCTTAACCGAGGTGCTTTTTTGATACACTCGGACAGAACGACCTGCAAAAAATACTCTCCCAGGATTACATACTGTAGAGACATAATATTTTGTTTTAGATCGTATCGTAGCCTCTGTGTATCGCGATGCATATCGTATCGATTGTGAGGTTGTAGGCAATACCCAGCCCTATAACAATACCAGGTATACAGTATGTCACATTTAATGTGCATGTGCTCTTATATGCAGCTCTGATCGCCCTGCTGCGTGACGGGGAGAGTCTGGAGGACCTGATGAAGCTGTCCCCAGAGGAGCTGCTGCTGCGCTGGGCCAACTATCACCTGGAAGAGGCTGGCTGTCCCAAGCTCAACAACTTCAGCTCTGATATCAAGGTAACACAGGAGGATATTATATTCCAATACACGATGGAAGTATATACAGTATAATGCATATGGAGATCCTTGAAATGAAAAAAATGTTGAGAGTCACAGTGTAGGCATTTAGCAGACATCTGCAACATATCAACACATACAGTAGGACTAACACTAATGAATCACCCTTGAATCTCTAATAAGTAAGAGACAATAATGTGTGTTTAAATTGCAGGACTCTAAGGCTTACTACAACATACTGAACCAAGTGGCTCCCAAAGGAGATGATGAGGGCATTCCACCCATTACCATCGACATGTCAGGAATCAGGGTAAGTGTTTATAGATAGGCTAATTACCAGGCTTATTAAGTTAATCAGAACATTATTTAACTCTATAGCTCAGAATTGCTACAGTATAGTTCACGGCACCACATTATATTTAGTGATTTTTGTATACACTTTGGCCATCCAAACCTATAATGGAAGTCAAAGGGGCTCTGATAAGGTTGCCCAAATGTACGTCATATGATGACAGATGTCATAGGTTGAGTGTTTGTCTTTTAGCTTTTAGCTTATAGTTCTGCTATTGTTGCTATTTTTCCGTGCCATCGTTGTACGACAAAGCATAAAATAGGGCCCAAGTGGTTAATCAATAATAATAATCGTTTTAGAGGATTTTTTGTTCACATCGATTTACTTGATATAGCAGAAGACAAAATTTGCAAAACAATGCGCTTCTCAATTAAACAATCGATAGAATAATTGCTAAGAATATAAATCGATAGTAGCTGCCCCACATACAGGACCACATTGGAAATAAGTGTCTCATTACACACTATGGGCCCTATTTTCGTCCATGCTAAACCCTTAACGCCTAAACTTCTTTGCCTTTTTTTTGCTAGTTTGATTTTTTTTTAAATACATCAAATAGCCAATCTATATCCACACGTTGTGAGCTTGTAGATCAGCTATTTGAACTATTTAAAAATGTTTTTCAAAATAGTAAAAAATGGCAAAGACATTTAGGGGTTTAGGGTTTAGCATGGACGAAAATAGGGCTCCAAGTCATCTATCCTGGTTATAAGTTATATTGTGTTGAACTTGTATAATTCTTCTACCGAAGAAAATCAATCAATCAATCAATCAGTCAATCAATCAATCCCATTGCAGGAGGCAGATAACTTGCAAAGGGCAGAGTGCATGCTTGTCCAGTCGGAGCGACTGGGGGCACGGCAGTTTGTCACAGCGACAGATGTGGTGCGCGGGAACCCCAAGCTGAACCTGGCCTTCGTGGCCAACCTGTTCAACAAGTACCCAGCGCTGAAGAAGCCAGAGAACCAGGACATCGACTGGAGCTCCATCGAGGGTGAGCGGAGCGCGTCTGAGATGCTCAGATTATAGACCAATCCACACAGAGCGCTGCCCCGAGTCGCGGTGCCAAGCGGTGCCGCTTGACGTTGTCGCTTTATTAATCCCCAAATTGTCTATCTTTCTTTTTCTACGGTTTGGACTTTATTCCCAATCAAAAATCACATTTGTTTGATTTTTTTTTATGAAAACAACATTTTTGAAACAATGTATTCTTTTTACCAAAGAAATCAAAATCGAAAATCGACTTTTCTGAGAAATAAATAGGGATTTTATTTTAAGGCCAAATCGAACAGCCCTAGTTTAAGTTATTTTTAAATAAAGTTTTATTTTATTGTATTATTATAATATGAGAGGTATTTGTCAGGAACAAGATTTAATACATAGAAACATCCAAATAAAACGCACCCACCAATGCCTCTTCATGCTTGTTGTGCTGACAGATGATTGACTAAATTGACAATAACTAAAAGTAAAGACATTTCCTTTCATGTTATTTTAGTTTGTTTTGTATGTGCGCAATATCATTTCTTCTCAAGTCTAGCTTTTATTTGTATCCATTAGTTTGGACTCAGGTGGTAATTGCTTAAATCAGCCACCCACAACAACACAGCATCTCATCAACTTGACTAATATAATGTCCCATGGGGATACAGCAGTCTTTTCACCATGTTCTCTTCCTGTCAGGTGAGACCAGGGAGGAACGCACCTTCAGAAACTGGATGAACTCACTGGGGGTCAACCCTCGTGTCAACCACCTCTATGCGTAAGGAAGGAAGGACCCTCTTTTATTTTCAAGTCATTTCTTATCTAGGGCAGGGGTTCTCAACCTTTTCAGGCAGCGACACCCCAAATAATCATATTTGACGAGCACATGGAGTTGTAAGACTTGAGGCATTACATTTTGTTTAACACGGTTCTATTGTGAAAATAGCAGATCTACATGCGCAGCATGTAGATCGGCTATTTTCACAATTTATGCCTCTAATATATGTAATATATGACGTGGTTTACTGGTGCCACTAAAAACTCTCCCTTCATTTCCTCATAGACTTTCACAAAAATATTTACAGTATAACAATTATGTTAAGCCTAGAACCAAGCCACCCAGGATGTCAGTGAATCATGGCCATGAAACCTTTGTTTCTGTGAAAATAAAAATGTGAAACTCGCTAAACAAAGGGTATTTATTAAATGTAGTATATAAATAATTAAATATTAAAATATGTTTGTATATAGGATCAAAGGTTTTATGGTCATGATTCACTGAGATCCTACCAAGCCATCCATGTAAATATTTTTGTACATTTCTATGGGGAAAATGAATGGGAGATTTTTAGTGGCACCAGTAAACCACTTCCGCTGCGATGCTTTATAGTCATATCAGCCTAATGTTGACCTTTACTAGTGCTATTTTGACACTGTGTGCATGTGTGTTTGCAGAGACCTTGATGATGCATCAATCATCTTCCAGCTCTATGAGAAGATCAAGGTTCCAGTAGACTGGAACAGAGTCAACAAACCTCCCTATTCTAAACTGGGAAGCAACATGAAGAAGGTACAAGAGAATCTAGACGTGAAAGTGTTTATTACTTCCATGTTTTGGCCTTGGAGGAGAACTTATGTGAGCCTTATAATGTACATGCCAATAGTCACAATGATGACATGAGCCTGATTTATATATTTTAGTATAAATTTATACTTCAGGCTTGAATGAACCTTGACAGGGACATGCAGAGAATGTTAGAGAGGCAAGGGCTGAAATGTCTAAAAGGGCCTTTTGTGAAAATAGCAGACCTCCAAGCTCACAACGTGGCACGCTGCGACATGTTGCTTGTGAGCTTGGAGGTCGACTATTTTCGGTACCACAATAAACTAAGCATAATCACGTCAATACTGGAGATGTGGTGTAACGGCATGGATCTCTACGCAGAGAGGGCAATTATTTCAACATAAGATGCTGCATTCAAGTTCAGGAGAGTTTGGACAAGCCAATTCTGCTGCCTTCAGTTATGACATGGAAAGGGGGGGGGGGGGCATTTGCATTTCTTTAACCATAATAAAAACTACATTCATGGTCTGGAGAGGACACTTTTTACAGACGGGTAAAAGGGCAGGGGCTCTAGCCCCCTTTTATGTCTATGTGTGCACGTGCCTGAACCCTGACACGTTCCATGTCTTGCAGTTGGAGAACTGTAACTACGCAGTGGCACTGGGGAAGAACGAGGCTAAATTCTCTCTGGTGGGCATCGCAGGACAGGACCTCAACGAAGGGAACCGCAAGCTCACCCTGGCACTCCTATGGCAGCTCATGAGGAGGTAAAGACAACTTCCTAATCACAGCGGAATCCAGGGTGGTACACAATACATTGAACTTTGAGAGTTAATTTAACCACATACACCCTATATACAGAGTTGACGAGGGTCCACCTGGTCAAACTCTATACTTGGTCTGGTCCTTTTTTCCCCCTCGCCAAATCTCCCAGCTGAAAAAAGCAGATATTTTTGGCCCATATCTCATTACCGATAATTTTCCTGGTCAAATCGACTGATACGTATACTGATATTGCAATACAGAGTGTCTACCTTACAACTGTTATACAGTAACTCTGTGAGATGCAGACTTGATGCAGACTTGTAATAAACAGTGCATTCTTGTTACCTGATTTATTAGGCCTACTGATGCACATATTAGTTCAAACAAAGTCAATTAGTATTTTCTAATTTGTTGACCTTTTTGAACGTTTTCCCAGAAAACACTCTCAGACCTGATCATCACAAAAGGCTTTTCAGCTTCACATTCACCATTCACATAAAACAGCTATATTATTTTGATAACGGTTCGATACTGATATTGCATTTTTAAGGCTATTCATGATCATGATACTGATATGATGACTGTTTTTTTGTGCATCCCTACCCTGCATTGCCGGCAATATTTACAATTCAGCTGTCTCCTTTCCATGGATCTGCATCTCCATTCTCCATTTGCTATATGGATATGCATTGGATTGTGATATTAAACGATAAGATAGGCTACTCTTATACGGAACATGATGCTGTGTTTGTCACAACAAGCACAGACATAGCCAACCAGCAAAAAGTTTAATTTAGACTAGACGGTGACACGTTAACTTGTTAGATCTGTTATTTTTGTTCAGTGAAGCCATCCAACTGTAGTATAACCACGTCTCAACTCAGTATAACCAAGTCTCAGCACATAGTTTGAGCTGCGCCGCGTTGTGAGCTTGGAGGTTGGCTATTTTCGGTGCTTGATACCACACTGAACTAAGCATAATCAATCAATACTGGAGATGTGGTGTAGGCCTATGGCATGGATTTCTACATGGAGAAGGCAATTCTTTCAACATAAGATGCTCCGTTCAAGCTCAGGATAGTTTGGACAAGACAATTCTCTTCTCTTTAATGCTGCCTTCAGGTATGGCATGGAAAGAGGACAGTTGCATTTCTTTCACCATGGTAAAAACTGCATTCATGGCCTGGTCTGGAGAGGGCACTTTTTACAGATGGATAAAAGGGCAGGGGCTCAAGCCCCCTTTGATGTCTATGTGCCTGCTCTGTTACTGAACGCTGTCCGTCTCCTCAGGTACACACTGAACATCCTGGAGGATCTGGGGGAGGGACAGAAAGTCAACGATGACATCATCGTGACCTGGGCCAATGACATGCTGACACAGGCGGGCAAGCCCACCATCAGTGGCTTCAAGGTGAGCTGCTGCTTCTACTGCTACTCTCAGTGTGTTGTGTTTGTTACTTAGGCTTGTTTATTTTTCTTGACCACATTGTTACAATTTAGACAGATCCTATCCACAACTTTCCAACATCCCATCGTGCATTGTGCAGAATGTGCAGGCAGCTTCCGGCGCAGCAGCCGAGAGTGATCTACAAGCTCACTGCTGTTAACCGGAAGTGTCCTGCAAATAATGCTACAGTAAATTCGCGCGGAAACAGGTGGATAGTTTCAATGTACAGATTATTATTTTAACTTTAGACTGATGTTTGTTCTTGGGTTACTCGTGAATGATCCTAGTTCACTGAGGCACTATGCTGTCTCTCTGCATTTCATGTGTGTGCTCTGGTTAAGAGCATCTGATAAATGCCTAAATTGTAAATTGTAGAGGATGCTGCCCTCTTCAGGATAATGGCTGCATTAACCAGTGCTTCAACATGTTGAATAGCTGTGCACTTCATTCTAGGTACACTCAGGATTGTTACTGTGTATGCTTAATATTTGCTTTGTACATGGGCGGGCCTGTCTAATCGCAATTATTTTACATCACAATTATTTTGTCATAATCGTCATAATCGTTTCCATGTTGAAAATGTCATACATTTTCAAACATTTTCAAAAATAGTGGAAATGGCAGATCGACAAGCTTGCAGATCGGCTATTTCCACTACCATTGTTCTTTTTTATGTATCAAGTTGTCAAATATGTCAGTAATTCCTTTGTATATTTAGGTTATGTGTGATATCTGCCATGTGCAACTTCAAAGCCTTCAAGCCAAACAGAAATGTAATTGTCAATGACAAAAACACAATTAAATCGTTAATCGCAATTATTTGAGTGACAGTTAATCGCCATGTAAAATGTCATAATCGTGACAGCCCTATTTGTACAATAACAACTTGTGTACAGTGTGTATCCATCAGCGCTTGATTGGCGCCATCCGCCCTGGTTCTTACAGGTGATTTACTGTATACTACGGTATATGCATGTTGCACATTAAATATATATATATATTTGTTTAATGTGTGTAGGATGGCGCCATCAGCAGCAGCATGCCTGTTCTGGACCTGATCGACGCCATCCAGCCTGGCTCTATTCGCTACGACCTGCTGAAGACGGAGGACCTCACAGAGGAAGAGAAACTCAACAACGCAAAGTATGTCTGGGGTTTCTTTTATTCTTAGGAATTACATTTTTTTGGGGGGCTGTCTTAACTCATTGAGTGCCAATCCCGAACTAGTTCGGCTTTATTAGCGTATCGTAGAGTGCCGATCCCGAACAAGTTCGGCTTTTAAAAAAAAAAAAAAAAAAAAAAAAAAAAAAAAAATTTTTTTTTTTTTGAAAAAAATTTTTTTGAATTTTTTTTTTTTTTTTTTGGACCCCATCAAATCTGGTGAACATGATTTCAATCGCGATTTTGCATGTTCCACCCCCATACAACCCCATCTAACATACAGGGCAGCCATTTTTGTTTACATTACATGTAAAACATAATGGCGATTATCTCAAGAATGCCTGAACGGATTTCCAATCGGATTTTTTTGTTTGAAAGCTGTGAACAAACTGCACAAATCCACTCCAATGCAATCCAGGATTGCATTGGATTTTTTAGAGCTCATTCTTCTCTGTTTTTTCCCATGCATGAGGTGTGCAAGGTTTAATCATGGCTAAGTTGACGAAAATAAGGCTTCTAAAATGCTTGGTAGCCAATAGCTAACTTCAAGCTAACTTCATCCTCTTCCTGTACATGCACAAAGGAAAGTGTCCTTTCCTTTGTAAAAAAAGTCATGGCTCCAGGGCTTGGGCATGCATTACCAGCATATCTCTATTATTCTCTAGTCACTGGGCGCCCTCTAGTGGTGATAGGCTGGCACTCAATGAGTTAATAATGCTTAATGTTTTATTTAAAGCACTTTGAATTGACTTGTTGGAATATGCTATACAAATTATACACTTGCCAAAGTTGCCATGCCTTACTTTAAAGGACAACTTTGTTTCTTTTACAACAAGGGTTCATATTTTAGATTGTAATTAGAGTAAAGAAAATATGAGTGTCAAAATGTTTTCATTTATTGCTTTCTATCGTTTTAGCGATTTTAGCCACTTTGATTTCAGTGGGTGGGGGCATTCGTGCAAGTGGCTAAATAAATATGTATTTTTAGACTCGATAAGCCGGCAATTTCTTTATTACTATTTACAGTAACACTACTAGCCCCCATAAGTCACATCTGTCCATGAAAGATTGCGGTGCGTCTTTGGAATTGGCTTATTGTGTCTAAAAATACATATTTAGCCACTTGTACACATGCCCCTACCCACTGAAATGAAAATCATTAAAATCACTAAACGATAGAAAGCAGTAAATGAAAACATTCTAACACTCATCTTTTCTTTCCTCTCAAATATGAACCCTTGTCCTTTAAAACAGAAAATCTCCTTTGTTTGCCACCACTATACAGTGTATTCTCTCTCATTACATTTTGCCGATAATAAAAGTAAACTAAATGTAGTAGTGCAGTTTTTAACGGCCCTCTATCCTTGTTATTTTGTTGCCAGGTACGCCATCTCCATGGCGAGGAAGATCGGCGCCCGAGTGTATGCTCTGCCAGAAGACCTGGTGGAGGTGAAACCGAAGATGGTGATGACAGTGTTCGCCTGCCTGGTGGCACGTGGCATGAAGCGATAGAACAGCCTCATATACAAATCGGTTATCACCAGGATGTTGTGATACCAGAAAGAAGGTTCATTCCCACCGGACTCGATAAGGATAACCATAACCATAATGATGTGTCTGCGTCAATTATGGCGGCTTTATCGTTGTGGTGTGGACACTGCCATCCACTTCAATTAAAAACAATATTTTTTTTATCGTTATCGTTATCTTTATTGTTATCACGTCCAGTGGGAAAGGGCCTTACATTGTTACTGTCGGGCAGAAACCTTGTATCATATTCAAACTTTTTATGTTTTTTTTTATTTTTATCTTTGTAAATTAATGTCCGACCTTGTATTGTCATACAAGAGTGCTGAGCAAAATAAAAGTGGTTAAGTCTATCTGTGGGTCTTATAAATATTTTAGCTTGTGTTTAAACTAACTACAGTATAGTGGATCCATTGGAACAGTTAGTTTTTTTCCATTTACTGAAAACGAACCGTTTTTGGACGTACAAGGTTTCCACCCGACAGCGATGATATGATAAACAATATAAAATGGCGGCAGTGGCCTATAAAGAAGATACTGTCCAAGGAAGACCACGTCACATGAAAATTCAATGTGTGTGGACAGAATCACTTTGTTTCAAAACCTTTATATTGTCAAAGATAAATTTAAGAGGACATAGATATGTGATCTTTACCCTAAGTCTAAAGGCCCATTCCCACTGGGCGCGATAAAGATAATTATCTGACGTCATGGTTTGAAATCCCAGAAAGTGAGCCAAGCTATATCGTTTACGGCTATCGTTGTGGTGTGGATGATGCCATCCACTTCAATTGAGAACAATATTTTTTTAATCTTTATCTTCATCTTTATCGCGCCCAGTGGGAATGGGCCTTTAGTTACCCTTACAGCATTGATGTACCATTTCCAATGGCACTTCTGAGATTAGAAGGAGCGTGACAGGGAGAGGAATGCTCTCTGCCAATTTAGAATATTTAGCTACTTTACAACTTCCACTCATTTATGCATTCCAAATGATGCACATATTTGAAATAAAGATGTTTTCTATTAAACTGTGCTGATTTGTTTCTCAAAGCGTGGCTTCGAGCAATGGTTCCCAAATGGTGACAACAACCACATGCCACAAATCATGAATGCATCGTCCAATTGCAGTGGAATGCACAATCACGTTGAGGAACAAATGCCACCATTTTAACATTGCGCCACCAGGAGGCCGGCTTTTGCAAAAAATACATTTTATATTAGTCCTACAAAATGTGTCCAAACATCACACAAATCTGTACACATTATCTCAATAGTCAAGTGATCAAGATGGATCTGTTTGACTTTTCATATTCTATCTTCCGAACATTCCTGGCCCACAATAGCCCTTTTTCTATCAGTACTTTATGCACACTCATTTCCCATTACAGAGGCAAATTCTAACCCCTAAAGATAATGTTCAACCTGGCATCCCTATTCTCATTAAATGTTTTCACAAATATAGCCTATCTATGGGGCTTTTAAGCCGTGACATTTTGTAGGCAGAGGAGAACTCTGCCCCCAGAGCATTTTCTGTCCCTCGCTATTTCAACAGATCCGAGACAAAAATAACGACTAAAGTATAATTCTAACACTTTCCTTTCAACAACAAAGAGAAGAAAAATGTGTAAATAGTATAAATAGCAAAAAGATTCACGGAAACTGGGGGCAGAAATTCTCCTCTGCCTACAAAATGATGTCATACTTAACAGCCCCTAGCTCAACTCGTTGCAGCCTATCTATAAGCTCAACACGTTGCTTATATAGCTGTGCCTTGAGATTTACGCTGGCACAGAGTTTGAAAACTGCCGGTGTAGTGTAGACTGTAGAGTTCTCAACGAAATAAGGCCCGGCCCGAGGCCCTACACGGCCTAACTAATTGGCATACATTTTAGGCCCTACCCGGCCCGAAAACGTCGGTCGGGTTTGGGTATGGTCGGGTTCGAGCAGAATTTGAGAACTCTAGTGTAGTGTACGTACTGTATATATTGAGGCAAACAATGAAAGAAAGCACAAGCAAGCAAACTGAAAGACACTTTTCAATCTTTGTTTAATGTAACAATAAACATGAGCATCAGTCTCTAAAGGAGAGAAAAACGTTTTCAAATTAAGTCCATAGTTTCTTTTTTTCTTCCAGAAAAGGGATACGTAAAAATAGTAGGTTTTGAATGGAGCTGCAGGCGACTTGGAAAGAACAGTAAGATCTGAGTCTGATGATTACAGTAGATAACTAAATATTTACAATACTGAGCCTCGCTTCGGCTAGTGTTCTCCAAACTACCGAGCTCCCCAAAAGCATCTTAACGAAAACATTATAGTTTCTCTTTTTATTTGCATGGGAACGAAGCCCTTATCGATATCAAAGATGCTTAGAGCACTAGTTCTCAAACATTTTCCATGTCAAGGACCCCCAAGTTGATACGCATTTGGCCATGGACCCCACATCTGAAAAGATTTTGTTGCCAGGGCCCCACCATAAGAGATCTTAGCTGTTAGATTAGTAAGTACATAATTCTACACTTGTCTTTAGTGTACAGAAGGTTTGAGAAAGTGAAACCAATGATCCGAACAGTTATTCTTAAAAAGTATATTCTCACACGTCTCTCAGCTGGTAGAATTATAGTGAAATTAACCACTTTGACCCCACTTTGAGAAACCCAATGATTGCTGAGTGGATGAGGGGAGTGGGGTCCATGTACCAAGCCGCTGTGGGCGTTCTCCGACCCATTTAGGCCTGAACGCAAATCTGTGTCACTTTAGATTTGAACCACTTTAACCATTATTTTATGCTTTAACTATTAAAAAATAACAGATATACAAGCTCACAACGCGTTTTGTGCAAGTCTTTGAATATTTTTGACCCGATACTAAAAATGTCTTCTAAATCCTTCCTATAAATCAGTCGTCCTCAAACCTTTTCATGTCAAGGACGCCCAAAATGACATGTATTTGGCCACGGACCCCCATCTCAAAATATTTCGTTCCATGGACCCCTCCCAGAAGCAAATATTTGAGTTACAAATGTTCGCTTTTTAAAAATATATATTCAAAGACTTGCAAAAACAAATCATGATTTTTCAAAAATAGCAGATCTACAAGCTCACAGCGCGGTGCCAGGCTGTGAGCTTGTATATCTGCTATTTTTCAATAGTTAAAGCATTAAATAATTCTAGGCCTTAACGGGTTAACAGGGGGCATGAAATGGCAGCTAGGGCCACTATTCCCGTCTCTAGTCAGAAAACCTACAGGCACTCTGTAGGGAAGGTTATTTGGCAGGCTTGGCCTCTGTGGGGTTTTCTCCCGTGTCCAGGGTCTTGAGGAGGCGGAAGAGGCCGGCGGCCTCGCGGATGCGCGAGAACTCGATGCAGAAGGCCTGCACCTCGATGAACAGGTCCTGCACGTTGATGATCTTGTTGCGAATCAGCGACTGGAGGAAGACGCACACCAGACGCACCAGACGGTTCTACGAGCGAAAGAAAGGAAACGATGTGAGAAAATATTATGCAATGAATTTCACCTTTCAAATGACTTGCACCAGATTCTATATCTGCTATTTTTCAATAGCAGATATATAATCCCGTTCTCCTCACCTGCATGTACTTGTCTTTGATCTGCTCACATGTGGAGATGCAGTTGGAGATGTAGAGGTGGATGAACTCTGGAGGGAGGTCTACAGCTGTCGTCAACCTGACACACACACACACACACACACACACACACACACACACACACACACACACACACACACACACACACACACACACACACACACACACACACACACACACACACACACACACACACACACACACACACACACACACACACACACACACACACATAAACCTTTTAATGTTCTGGTTTAAGAAAAGGGTCACACTAACACGCCAGGTGTAAAAGATTTTACGGCCTGGCACCAAAAAGGAGTCAGTCATCTACAGCATTTTGTCTGCATGCGCACCCAACTTTTGCCGACATGATGATGGAAAATGGTCATACAGACTAAATCAATAAGGTTGACAGTGATTTATACTTAGTTGAGTGCCGGTGACGCGCAATCATGCATACATGACATGTCATGCAGCGGCTGATCTGCATGATGCAGCCAAGTACAGATCAATCTAAAAAAAAAATAATAACAGAATATTGTGTAAAAAAAAAAGCATTGCAGATGCCCTAGCACCCCAAATCATAACTGACTGCGGAAACTTCCCACTGGACTTCAAGCTACTCTGACTTCAGAAGGTTGACATTTATCTATTATAAGTCCTTGTTTTGAGTCTTGTGTAATATTGTAATATTTTGAAATATGGACTTGATATTCATGAGCTGTATGCCATACAAATTCTAAATCTTGAAAGAAAAGGTGGAATAATTCACTGAATGTGCAATGTACAGTATCTAGAACATATGAAAGTTTCAAAAAAATATATGAAGGTTTCAAGAAAATGTACTTTTACACAATATACTATTTTTTTTTTTTTAAAGATTGATCTGTATAAGTCAGGCTTTCTTAACTTGTCCAATCTACCTGTTGACCACCTCCATGGAGTGCAGAGACATGTCCATGTTGACCAGCACAGAGAAGTACTCGGTGATCTGACTGCTCTGCATCAGCTTGAGCAGCATCTCGATGGCCACCAGGGGGTTGTTCTCCACCAGGTCAGGCAGCTTGGCTGGCGACAGGCCGATGTGGTACACCAGCTTAGGATCCTTCTCTAGCTCACCCAGCAGCTGCAGGGGATGAGAAAGATGAGGTTACATTTATTTAACCCATTTAGACCGGGTACGAATACCACTTTAACCAATATTTCATGCTTCATCTATTGAAAAATAGCAAATCCACAAGCTCACAGCGCAGCACTGAAAATGTGTGCAAATCTTTGAATGTAAATATTTTTTTAAAGCAGACATTTCTAACGCAAATCCTTCTTTCTCTTGGTTCCTGGAACTAAATATTTTCAGATGGGGGTTCGTGGGCAAAAACATATCATTCTAGGGGGTTGACATGAAAATGTTTGAGAACATCAAACTTGACAGAGAAACATCAGAAAACTGTTAGGATCTAGAAAACCTGGGTTAAAGTCTCACTGTGTGACATCAAACATGTTCAGAAACAATATAAGTTTCTGGCAAATGAATGTGGCATTGTTAGTGATGAATAACTTATTAAACTGAAACAAGTTTTAAGAGGGACAATGGCAGAAGGGAAACAAAAAGAGAAATCCATATGCCTGATTTAAACTTAGTGGCACATGGGGTGTCACACATGTAAGAACTTGTGGAACTACACATCCCGAAATCCAAGAACGGAAGCGGTCATCCGTTAGTCATTTCCGTTCACGAAAATATATTTTAAAACATCTCATCATATCATTTTATTTTAGAATTTCCATATATGCTGATAAGCAGCAAGCCATATATGCTGCGATTATGATTTCTATTAGGATAAATGTGTGTGATTGGGTCACTTCCTCTTATCATTTTCAAAGCTTCCAGACTCCAGAAGTATGTCGGAAGCATTTTAAAATTGTAGGAGGCAATAGATAGTCTGGCTCAGGAAAATATGCTGCGCCCAACCTGGCACCCATACGGATACCAGTCTGTTCGCCCTCCCGGCCATTCGCCTCGGGCGTCTATCCGGCGTAATGGTACACGGTCTCGGAAACATACGTTTTCAAATAATTGTAGTGGAGTAAAAGTACAATATTTGTATCCGAGATTTTGTTGGGTAGAAGTAAAAGTATTGGAAATTAGAAATACTCAAGTAAAGTATAAAAAAAAATACCTCAAAATTGTAGTTAAGTACAGTACTTCAGTAAATGTACTTAGTTACTTTACACCACTCTTCATGTCATATTAGCTATTTTATACAGAGTTTAGGTCCTATTCTGCAGTGGCTGGCTGCCTGGCTGGTAACTCTAAACTGTATAACCCTAAACTTATTCATCATCTTATCCTCAGTAAAAAAAAAAACAAGTATACAAAAAAAAAAACACTGAGCGGTCAGTGTGGTGAGTGTGAGGTCGGCGGAAAAAACTAAGTGCGAACGGCTGGGAGGGCGAACAGATTGGTTACCACCCACACACCCTCTCTCCCTAACCTGAGACTGCTGCTGGGCAGACAGTGGGCTCTTGAAGGCCTTGGCCATGATGCGTTTGATCTCCACTCCCGTGCTGTTCTTCACGCACATGGAGCGGTCCCACTGGACGCAGTGGTCCGGCTCTGTGGGGTTCAGCCACGCCAGCTCGTCCTCGCACACGTGGAGGGGCGGGGCCGGCCGGATGAACTCTGGACGGAAGTGGCCTGGGAGGGAGGGAGAGACGCCGTCGTCAGATTAGAATCATATTTTAACTGGGGACCCACCCACACTCTTCTATTTTTTTTAACTTATTTTTTATTATTATCAATAGACATACAGATGTGAGAAAGGCACAAACAAAGTGAATAAGAAAAAGGAAAGGAAAGAAATTTGAATAAAGAATAAAAACAGGCAAACAAAAGAACAGTTGTGTTGAGGTGGGCATTATATCACAAGGGTAAACCAATTAATGGATTACATTTTCTTTTTTAACATTCATTCATTCAATCTTTAAATTACATCGGAGTAACTCATCTACTCCCGGGTCAACAATCACCCAGTGGCGTCAGTTCAGAAAAAGGTAAGGTATGGCAACATGACTAGACACCAGTCATGTTGCCATACCTTAGCAACAGGCATGATGAAAAGTACATTTTTATTATTTCCCCCTGTAGCCAAGGTATGGCAGCTGCATACCCCTGCAATACCCAATTGACGCCCCTGCAATCACCCGCTATTTTAAAACCAAACTACTTGGCCAAGACGTACTAAATATCGACTAAATATAGCTTACAAATTCAAACACTCATGCCAATTTTGCAAGATGTAGTTTACAAACCTCTGTATACAGTTGTATTCGTTATTACCGTCATCTTTTGCCTCTGTATAAAATAGCCTCAAGTCGACCGACTCGACCCGGAAAGGAAACAGTTAGCCAAATAGCTAATAGTTAGCTCACAACTTTCTACTACTTCTCTTTCATCTCAATCGCGGTAACGTCCGTATTTCACTATTGGCCGCCCACTCGCGTTAATAGTCCCCTCAAATAGTTGTCATCTACAACGCAAATCAAACAGTATAGGCCTACACCACATCATCGCCTCACCAATACTTTATTAACGTCTGTTTACATTATATGCAGTGAACGCAACCATTGTCACCAGATTCTATAGGTCAACATTTGCGGTGTAACAGCCCAGTACGCACGCGCGCGCACACACACACACACACACACACACACACACACACACACGCACAGCTTGACATCAACAGAGAGAGACAGGGAGAGAGAGACAGACGGCGGGGATATTTTTTACTTTTTAGCATGGTGCAGTCCTATTCCGCGACAAACTTCACTGCCTCCCGGCTCCCGGTACCAAATGGACCCGGGCCGTACCATACGCGCTGTGTGTGCACGCACGCGTTTTTCCCCTTGACCATGATAATTGAAGGCGTCAAAAAAGTAAAGTCAGCGATATAAAGTATTTTTCTCTCTTATATAATAATGAAAGACAGAAATACCGTAATGTGTCAGAATAGAAAAAAAAGTGGTGCGTGTGTGGTGTAAAAAGAAAAAAAATTAAGACAGAAATACCGTAATAGAAAAGAGGAAAAAAAATGCATGTGTGGTGTAAAAGGTACTCAAATGTTTTACTTAAGTAAAAGTATCACTACTCCTTCACAATGATCAATGGACACTAATGGTCGCCACTCGCCAGCAATACTTTTGCGCCCCATCATTTAACTATGAAATAAATAATGTCAATCGCCAGATCATGGTCGTTGTGCTGACAGACACACAGACAGAAAGTTCACAAATGTTTTGCTTAAGTAAAAGTATCAGTACGGCAATGTAGAAATACTCAGTTACAAGTAAAAGTCTGCAATTCAACATTTACTCAAAAGTACAAAAGTATTGCTACTGCTCCCACAACAAAGTCACTATGAGAGTGGATTGCTTTGGCAATGTAAACGTATGTTTTCTCATGCCTTTGAATTGGATTTCCCAATTCTGCCAATGCATTTCAATGAGCATTTCTGCAAAAAAAAAAAAAAAAGAAGAAGAATGCTCCATTGTCATTGAAACACATTGGCAGTGGGGAATCCACTCTCAGAGGTACTTTGGCAGAATGTCCCTTTTCAAATATAAAAGTATTTTGAAAATAGCAGATATATAAACTCACAATGCATCTAAAGTTACCATGATAATTGAAGGCGTCAAAAAAGTAAAGTCAGCGATATAAAGTATTTTTCTCTCTTATATAATAATGAAAGACAGAAATACCGTAATGTGTCAGAATAGAAAAAAAAGTGGTGCGTGTGTGGTGTAAAAAGAAAAAAATGAAAGACAGAAATACCGTAATGTGTCTGAATAGAAAAGAGGAAAAGAAATGCATGTGTGGTGTAAAAGGTACTCAAATGTTTTACTTAAGTAAAAGTATCACTACTCCTTCACAATGATCAATGGACACTAATGGTCGCCACTCGCCAGCAATACTTTTGCGCCCCATCATTTAACTATGAAATAAATAATGTCAATCGCCAGATCATGGTCGTTGTGCTGACAGACACACAGACAGAAAGTTCACAAATGTTTTGCTTAAGTAAAAGTATCAGTACGGCAATGTAGAAATACTCAGTTACAAGTAAAAGTCTGCAATTCAACATTTACTCAAAAGTACAAAAGTATTGCTACTGCTCCCACAACAAAGTCACTATGAGAGTGGATTGCTTTGGCAATGTAAACGTATGTTTTCTCATGCCTTTGAATTGGATTTCCCAATTCTGCCAATGCATTTCAATGAGCATTTCTGCAAAAAAAAAGAAAAAAGAAAAAGAATGCTCCATTGTCATTGAAACACATTGGCAGTGGGGAATCCACTCTCAGAGGTACTTTGGCAGAATGTCCCTTTTCAAATATAAAAGTATTTTGAAAATAGCAGATATATAAACTCACAATGCATCTAAAGTTATCACAGCATAAATGTAGTGGAGTAATAACCATACTTTGTACAAGTAAAAGTCTGGAATTCAAAATTAACTTAAAAAGTACTCAGAAGGCATAATGTCCATTTTAAAATATCAAAAAATATTTTGCAAATAGCAGATCTACAAGCTCACGATACTGCATTGTAGAAATACTCTGTTACAAGTAAAAGTCCTTTCATATTACCAGTGGTTTGAGGGATACCAGTAGTGCCCCTGCTATCTTATTTCTCAATATAGGTAGTATATTAGAGTATAGTGTTGCAAACACTGAAAAAAACAGATGTGTTTAGATGTATTTCTTTTTGCTTTTAAATCTCATTTCATTTGTACATTTCCTTAATAAATACAGGGAAATAGGCCTACATATATTTTTAAAACCTTTTGTCCCTTGATATTTCACTTTCAAAACATTTTTGGATCAATTCATCATCTACTCAGCTTCTACCTTTTGAGAGACAGTTTTTAAGTTGCTTGATTCAGATTTAGATATTTGATATTTTATTAGACACACCCCTTTCTGTACAAACCCATTGTAACTTCAAACCACTTTAACCATGATAAATTCATCGCAAACTCATACTGCCCTCCTTTTTCAATTAGCCTTTTCAATATTATTATTATTTTATCTTATGCATAGATTAAAAGCTGCCGTTTCATTTGCTGTGATGTTGAAAGGTAACACGTGTGAAATCAAATCAGTGGTGGAAAAAGTACACACATTTTATGCTTAAGTCAAAGTATCAATGAGCAGAGTGACATCAGCACAACAGAACAGTTAACTTAAATGGGACTAATAGTAGGTTGTCAGTAGTCCGTGTCCAGACTGTCCACTCTTGCTGTGTGTTAGTGCTTCCGTTTTTCCGCCTCCGGACAGCAGGATAGGGGAGAGCCTATTCATTCACTTCACCAATAGACTATCCAATCCACAGACACTGCAAACAGGGCAACGTGCTGTAGATTCATCTCTATTCTGGGGTACACACCATGCTGCCGCAACATGGCGGTGAGGGCCGCGCAGCGGCCCGAACTCTAGGATTTTGCGGCCCGAAGGGCCGCAAATTTCTAGTGAGTTACAATTCTGGAACAAAATGCTCTAGTGACAAGGCACCATCTAGTGGAGAGTCATAACATGGTTTGTGGTACCCAGTAAGAAATCCTGTGACCTGTAGCCATTTCCGAGTGATGGCTTTCTTGCAAGCAGCCAAGATGGTTTTATACAGATATGAGTCCTGGAGTTTGACAGGAATTTTCCCCAAATACAATGTAACAAAAAGAACATTCAATTTCTATTCCAAAAATAGCTCTGATTTCTTTGATGACCTCTCGCCAGTAGGGCTGAATTAAGGGACATTCCCAAAAGATGTGGAAGTGCCATCATTTTACCACATTGTCTCCAGCATTGACCCTGGTCCTGACCGCCCTGTTGTACACTTTTCAATTTTGGAGTGAAAGGTACCTTATGTACTGTATAACACGGTTCGATTGTGAAAATAGCATATCTACATGCTTTTCACAATCTCTGCCTCTAATATTTGACAATTTGACCAATATTTAATTTGTCCTTTTAGGGTATAAAAGAAATCCTCAAATTGTCACTTTAGAAATGTGCAGATACCCTCTATACACTTGAACTTTATGCTGGTTTGTTGGAGCGGTGAAAGCGCTCCCAATAGACAGGTATGTCTGTGGCTGGCTGGCTGGCTGGGTATGTCTGTAGCCTGGCAATACCTTGAGTGGCCACACAAGTTAAAGGAGGGGCGCTGTTGTGCAGGCACAAACACACACACACACACACACACACACACACACACACACACACACACACACACACACACACACACACACACACACACACACACACACACACACACACACACACACACACACACACACACACACACAGATTCACCGCTCCACTTCGAACCGAGGTTTGATTTTTACTGTTGAGTGAGAAAACAATGTTGCACATTAAGTTAATCATCTGGGGCCCCCCAAAATAATTTGGGCAACAGGTTGATAATCACTGGATTAGAGCTGCAACTATCGATTGTTTTCTTAGCGACTAATGTTATCTATTACTTAATCGATTCAGAATATCGAATGCTGGGAATAGCAGCAGCATCGACACGCCTGATACCTGATTTTGAAACAAGTCTCTCTTCTTTTGATCAATAAAGTTAATTAGCCACTTCACTCCCTCTATATTCAGTAAACTAATACTTTGCTGACCGGGGTTGGCTCTGTACTTGGTCGTAATCCCCCCCCCCCCCCCCCCCCCCCCTCAAAACCAAATACCTTTCGCCAAAAATAGCCCATCTACAAGCTCAGCTATATTCGGCAAATGCTCCCCGAGAATAGGGCTGCTAGGGTTTAAGTGGTTAAAAGCTGATGGCAATGCTTGCTTGCTTACTTACTTTCTAGTGGAGGGCGGGGTCCCGTCACCAGAGACTCTGTGATCTGGTTGGCCACTGAGCTGTCGAAGCCCGAGTTGGACGAATCAGGATCGGGGTCGTTCAGGATGCTGGGGAAACTGGCCTTGCTCTGTGTGGGCAGCTCCGACTGGCGCTCTGTACACACATGCTTATGATTACAAACCTGGACAGTGTGAACCATGCTAAATATTTAGTAAACTGTATAGGATTTGCAAACATATAAATATTATAACAATCATTACTGTCGGTAAGGGTGGGCGATATGGAAAAATACAATATGACAATATTTTTCCAAGCGGTATCATGATACACAATCTTATCACGATTCTTTTTCATGTTGGTTTTTATGGTTATTTTTAAAGTTACTTAACAGTACAACCACCTACAGTACAAGGTAACAAAAACTAAAAGAAAAAGGAGTAACAGACCATGTAGACCAGTGGTACTCAAAGTGGGGTCCAGGGACTCTCTGGGTTCCTTTTGGGAGGAAATCTGACCCTTACAAATGTAACTCTGACATCATACAAATGAAACCAAATGGACCCGTAAGGGTCCATTTGGGTAGATCTGCTATTTTTGCCTAAAGTTCTCAGAATGTTCAAGTGGTTAAAAAAAACTTGAAGATTTGGAGGACCCCCTGCAGTAACTCTGAGGACACCCTAGGGGTCCCGGACCCCCTGTTGAATACTCATGGTTTAGATGTTTGGCTCCATGTACCTGCTAAGGCTAGCTGCAGTCCACTGATGTCTATGGACTGGGGCATGTTGCTGACATCCATGCAGGACACCTGCCGGGGCGTCTTCTTAAACAGCTCTCTGGGCGGGGCCAGCATCAGCTGGGAAAGGAAGAACTTCTCTGGCTGGGTGATGGGTGGCAGGAAACCTGGACCGGATCACAATGCACAGTCAGTTACATGTTGATGTTGTAAAAAAAGAAAGTTACATAATGATCTAATTCTAAATTTTTTATCCCACGATTTTGTAACCCACTTTTCACCCGGTGTCAATTATCTAATGTAATCCTGGGCGCTACACTCCCTCTGCCAACCTGGGGAGAGCAACAGACTGACCTCATGCTTCCTTATATGCATGAGGCGTCCCAGTTGCTTCTTTTCACCTGACAGGGGGGAGTTTTCCCTGTTGGACGTAGCGCGTGGAAGGAACACGTTATTCCAACCAGTTCCTTTCCCCTCCATCAGGCGCTTCGGCTGGCCAGGGGGAGGCAGAATAGAGACCAGGATTCTACATTTTGTTTTCTAAGTCAGACCCACCAGAGTGCACCTTCTCGTGCTCCTCCCCGCCCATGGGGGAGGGGTTGAGCAGGTGGGCGAACACGGCGGCGAAGGGGTTGGCGGCCAGCGGCTCGGTGCGGTACATCTCCCACAGCAGGTAGAGGGCGGTGAGGCGCTGCGGCGAGCTGGGCAGCAGGTCGGGCTGCTGCAGCAGCATCACCAGCACCGAGCCCACGCGGAAGTGGTCCGCCTTGCCGAAGTAGTGGTGGAAGGCCGACGACAGGCTCTCGAAGGTGTTGGTGCAGGCCTCCTCCGAGATGATGCCCAGCAGGTTGGACAGCTCCTTGGGGGCCAGCGTCATGTCGAGGAGGGCGAGCGGCTCCGTGCTGATCATTCAACAATCTGAAGTCATAACTGTCTCACTTAATTGGGGAGGGGGGCGGTGGGTAATTTTCGGGCAACGGCCTCCTCCGGTGGGCTACGTGGTCATCACAGCGTCTGTCTGTGTGTGTGTGTGCACTGCAATTCTCAGTGTGGGGAAGAGACTCATGACTAAAAACAGAGAGAGAGAGAGAGAGAGAGAGAGAGAGAGAGAGAGAGAGAGAGAGAAACTAAGTAGTCACACAACACATTTATCATCAGCGGCAGATTATATAAAATAATAACTTTTTAAACTGAAAGCTTTACAGCGTTACTTTAATAATAACCACCAGTGGAAAGCTACGAGTATATCTACTTTACTCATGTTAAATTTTGAGGTCATTGACTTTTATTTCCTACTTTATACTTATAGTCCACTACATCTCAGGGGAAAATATTGCTCCACTACGTTTATTTGACAGCTTTGCCTACTTTGACATAGTCATACTTTAACTCGTGAACTGGGGACCCCCCCACCCTGACAAGCATTTGGAATTGTAGGAGTTGAGAGGCATTATCTTTTGTTTGACTCGATAAATATTGTGAAACTAGCCCATTCTAAATGCTCAAAATGCCTCGCAAGACCTCATTTTACATCTTGGCCAATGTTTGACTATTTTATTGTATACTTTGTTGATTACTTTTGACACAGTAATGGTGTGATTTTTTGACTAATGTTATCTATTACTTTATCGATTCAGAATATCGAATGCTGGGAATAGCAGCAGCGTTGACACGCCCTGATACCTGATTTTGAAACGAGTCTCGGAGTATATTCTATATTCATTTTACATCTTGGCCAATGTTTGACTATTTTATTGTATAGTTAGTTGATTACTTTTGACACAGTAATGGTGTGATTTTTTTGGAAGTCCTTCAATTGTCACTTTAGAAATGTGCAGATACCCGGCCTAAACCTACCCTACTTATACTATTATGTTGGTTTGTTTACTGTTGAGTGAGAAAACAATGTTGCATCATCATCATCTGGGGACCCCTAAAAATAATTTGGACCCACAGGTTGAGAACCACTGCTTTTTAACTGATCAATGATGATGTATATCATTATCCATTTATTATGTTAAGATAAAAGTGATGAACACGTTAATTAATGTATTATTAATTAAATGGGCCATTCTGCAGAACGAGTAAGTGTACATGTACACTGTGATATCAATACTTTGGTACTTTTTACTCAAGTGAAAGTTTGTATTTATATGTGGTGGTTTTGGTCATTTTACTAATTAAAGTACTTATTCCACCACTTTGATAATCATATTAAAAGGTACTTCCCCTGAACAAACTTAACCAACACTCTATAACAGCGATTACTATCTGAATAGAGTTTAACCATCCTTTTCCCTTCACTTTGTTTTGTTTTAACAAAAAAATAATACAACTTTATAAGTAACAATACTTGCAGATTAAAGTGCAGAGGACACATTTTCAAGTATGTGTGAATAATGTACAGTGATCAGTAAAACAACCAACTCTAAATAACACAGATTGTCTATCCTCAACACTGGAACACATGTCAACAAACTCCATTCATTCATTTATTTTAGCACAACGTTAGTTAGCAATAGCATAGCTAGCTAACTCTTGAAAAACCAGGGCGGTCATTTATTTGTGTGGCTAAATCAAACCAAATATGTATGACAAAAGTCACAACCGATCAATCCAAAGTGTACATAATAGACTTACAAAGCCCATACGTGTCCACCTTGAGGCGTTTTGGAACGATTTTCAAGTCTATTTCGTATAGCTGTCAAAAAGGTGCATATAATGTTCAGCTCCGTTCACAACACTGGATATGGCTGCTATGTCTGCGCAGCGAAAATAGCAGATCTAGAAGCTCACATTAGATCAGAGCCGCGACGCCTTGTGGGCTTGCAGATCTGCTATTTTTCGCTGCGCGACACACCGGCACGCAGTACGGTAACGGTTTGACCCGACCATGCCCGACCTCTCGCGTTTGAACTTCGGCTGGCGTGGCATTGTGGGAAATGCAGTCAGAAGTGGTTGGCTAAGGGCAGGCTTCGTATTCCTTCTCAAAACAGCTTTGTTCAATTTAGGACGTTCACAAATTACAGATCATCTAAAATTGCACTTTTATATTAAATATTTAATAGTTATTTATTTTATAAATTAATATTATACTCATGAAAGTTCATTGGATCAAGACCAAGACTAGCCCTGAATACAGGACTCTCATATACATGAGAGTCCTGGTGCCGCCTCAACATGAGGAGTAGTGGGCAATCGAGCCCTTAACGGTTTGAGCTAGGAACGTCAGATTTCAAAAATAAACTGCTTTCCCAAGCCAACTTTGCTAACGATTTGACGCCGCACAACGTTCATTACACGCCGCTCCCCGGTTGTTGAATAAAACGCATTTTTGTCCGAAATTATTTTGCTTAACATAGGACGTCCGCCTCTAGTGGACAGTCGCGTCATCGCATCATCTCCGTTCACTACAATGATCAACCGGAGATGACGCGACTGTCCACTAGAGGCGGACGTCCTATGTTAAGCAAAATAATTTCGGACAAAAATGCTTTTTATTCAACAATCCGGTAGCGGCGTGTAATGAACGTTGTGCGGCGTCAAATTGTTATCAAAGTTGGCTTAGGTAAGCACTTTATTTTTGAAATCTGACGTTCCTAGCTCAAACCGTTAAGGGCTCGATTGCCCACTACTCCTCATGTTGAGGCGGCACCAGGACTCTCATGTATATGAGAGTCCTGTATTCAGGGCTAGACCAAGACTAGTCTATCTGTCATAGGTTATATGGCTGAAGATATAAAAATGTCAAATACAATACAAGCAAAGAACGAGTCATGATATATTTCAAGCCTTCAAGATCTGCTCATTTTTAGCGAGCGACGCCGTCGCATTACAGAATATAAAAGGCATTAAAGAGCCAATGGTCCGCGTGAAGGAGTATATTGAAGAAGGAGAGGTCTCAGAGAACACGCTCATCAGTCTGTAGTCTTCCCCGATGTAAACAAGCCATTGCGCTTTCTTGGGTTTAAATCCTATTGGTAGACATTGTATCTGAATTGTACAGTCATGTGCTTTTCCTTATTTGCAAACTTCTAATAAAGTATTAAATCAATCAATCGAGCGAGAAGGGGGGTCAAGTGGAGCCTGATGAATGTATTGCTATTGAAGTTACATCACTACATGGACCCTGATATTAAAGGACAACTTTAGACAATTTGCCCTCCTGGCCCCCAAACCGTGGAATAAACTCCCTGTCCCTGCACTTAGAACTATAGACTCACTCCCTAGCTTCCGCCATGGACTGAAGACTCACCCAGGGCCGTGGCGCGTCTAATCAGCGCTCTATGCGAGCTCTCTCGAATGCACGGGTTTTGGCGTGACTTTAGTCGGTTTTGGGCCGGTTTGGGTCCACTCCCTTCATTTCGGCGCCCCCTCTAGGATGGTTCTCTAGGCGGCCGCTTAGCTCGCCTATAGCTAAAAACGGCCCTGGACTCACCTCTTCAGACTCCACCTAAACCCATAGCACTACTGTAACAATGTTTTTTACAAGAAGGGTTCATAATTTAGATTGTAATTAGAGAAAAGAAAAGATTAGTGTTAAAATGTTTTCATTTTTGCTTTCTAGTGTTTTTCTATTTGGATTTCAGTGGGTGGGGGCATGCGTACAGGTGTCTAAATATGTATTTTTTTAGACACAATAAGCCGGCAATTTCTTTGTTACCATTTACACCAGCCCCCAAAAGTCACATCTGCCCATGAAAGATTGCGGTGCATCTTGGGAATGGGCTTATTGTGTCTAAAAATACATATTTAGCCACTTGCATGCATGCCCCCAACGTTGGGGGCAAGTTAAAATCACTAAAACTATAGAAAGTAAATAAAAACATTTTAAAACTCATATTTTCTTTCTCTAAAATATGAACCCTTGTTGTAACAAAACAAAACTGTCCTTTAAACACACAAACCCAATAAAAATGACTCCACTAAAAATCTCCAACACAATAAGCCCATATTTCATATTCCTCTATTTTCCAGTTGGTCCAGTGGCGCCGCCTGGCGGCTATTGTCGCCAATTGCCGAGAAGAAACGTGTTGCGAGTGAACTTGCGTGAGTTTGACCTCTCCTTCCTCAAACATACTCCTTGGCTAAAACGCGGAAACAAGGCGCTCCTCCTCTCCCATGGCTCTCCGCAACATGGCGTTTGCCAACGGGTCTGAGGCCTTAAGCTAGATGCAGAAATAGACCCACATTAGAGTGAACATTTTTAAGTCAAATCTTTTCTTCTGGCCTGGTCCCCTGGGCGTCCCATGGAACAAAACATTTTGAGATGGAGGTCCGCGGCCAAATACATATCATTTTGGGGGTCCTTGACATGACAAAGTTTGAGAACCACACTGATAGCAATTCATACGTTTTTTTTCAGAAAACAGGATGACATTTTGTTGAATCTGTCATGTCAAGGACCCCCAAAATCTGTATTTGCCCGCGGAACCCCATCTCAAAATATTATGTTCCAGGAGTCAGGGACCCCCAGAACGGCCAGAAGCAAAGATTTACTTTAAAAATGTTCACTCTGAATTTGGGTTCTTGCCCTTAAGCTAGATGCAGAATAGATACACGCAGCTCAGACCCGTTGGCAAACGAAAGGTTCGTGGGCGAGGGGCAGAAAGTGAAACAGTTGCAAATCTTTCTGGACGCTGGACGGACTCGGGGAGTGACAGAAGCAGAAAGCATGAACCCACCACAACAGCACCGCTGCTGGAAGAGGAACCGCACCATATCATGGACGTTAGAGTAGATAAAGGCGTGTTCTGGAGCTGACAACAACGGGAAGATTTGTTTTACTTTCTTTCTCTCCTCTCTCGCACACACATACACACACGCGCACCCTCTCCCGTCCCGTCATTGCTGTGTAAATGGTTTGGTGTGGGAAAGTATGTGGCTCAACCCAGAGGAAGTTTTGCTGAAGAACGCGCTGAAGCTGTGGCTGACGGAGAAGTCCAACGAGTTCTTTCTCCTGCAGCGCAGGAGAGGACATGGAGACACCGGGGGGAAGATCTCAGGTAGACAGACCTACAGATAAACACAAACACAAAGATCTCAGGTAGAGCTACAAGCTACAACTAAACACAAACAAACCTCAACTCCTGATCTGTTCCCATGGACTCTCTCTCTCTCTCTCTCTCTCTCTCTCTCTCTCTCTCTCACTCTCTCACTCTCAGTGTCGCAGCCTACAGTAAATTTCAATTCAAAGGAGCTTTATTGTCATGAGAAAACACGTTTACATTGCCAAAGCAAGTGTCAAAACATAATACAAACAGTTGAAAATGGGGAACATAATATACAGTTTGAGGGGGTACAGAGCTATGTCACATTTTGTCGTTTTATACAGGGTATGAAGCAGTCTTTAACTTTCAAATGTCAACGACCTACATTATTTATTTATACATTTATTCATATGCAATGCATACACAGGCCACTGAGGACCCCCGTCACCCCCATTACTCTGAATTAAAGACCTGTAAAGGGTGAGGTCCATCCCTTATTTGGTTCCTAACTATCAGAGCTACTTGTCAACCAGTGTCTGACTCCTACAGGGTCAGGAAGAGTACTAGGGAGGGAGACCATCTCCTACCATGCCACTTAGCTCTGGTCCATAGCGTTAGGAGTTCTTCTAAGGCTATGGACATGAGCTACATGCAGTGGCATACTTACAGATGGACTAGCATTAATACTCTATATACCATATACTGTAAATTGGTTAACAAATAATAACGTAATAACATATACTGTGTTATATACTGTAAATATTACTATTGGAGAATGACCTCCTCACTCTACTTTGTCATTATGTAATTAAACTCAGAGATGCATATTCTCCTCGTTGCTTTGCTTCATTCACAGGTCAGACAGTTTTCCATATAGGCCTATTGTACAAGTTGTACCCTGATTCTGATTCTCTCTCTCTAGATCTGTGTCTCTCTATCAGTCTAATAGCCCTCTTCTACAGTTAGCCTTGATACAAGACTGTCATATACAGTATTGTGACCGATTACCGTCTTGATCCAAGGTTAGCCTACAATATGTAATACATACACAATCCTTATTAATGGATCATCACTGCTTATAGTTTTACTTGTTGAATTACATAACATCATGTACTATACTGACTAGATTCATTTCATTTGGGGAGATAACAGTGGAGAGTAAATGGTGCATTTATATAGCGCCTTTATCCAAGTGGCTTAGTTTACACACACATTCACATTCATACACTGATGGATGGCAGAGGAAACCATGCAAGGCACCAACCTGCTCACCAACTAGGGGTTCAGAGTCTTGCTCAAGGACTCTTCAACATTACTCTGGGGGAACCCGGGATCGAACTGGGAACCCTTCGGAAACCCTCTGTGTTCTAATGACGGTTTCTACCCCTCTACCCTCATTTTGCCTGGGATTCCCCAGAACCCCCTATCCTATGGGGATTCATTCACAGACCCCACAGTTGAGAACCACTGGGCTAGATAATTCATCCTGTTTGAGTCTTTCCTTCAGCGGGACTTCCCTCATCTCATAAAAGAGAATAGTAGCTCTTCCTGTCCACAGTGTCCAGGGACTGCATTGTACTGTACAATGTACATGTTTGTCATGATGGTTTCCACTATGGCTGGGTAATTAACCAAAATATAATATAAAAACCTTATAACCTGTGCTTATTCACATAGATTTTTATTTTAACCATTAAGCCCTGTGCAGTGGCGTACAAAAATAGTTAGCCATTCTACAAGCTCACTTGTAGCTTGTAGATCTGCTATTTTCAGTAGATATATATTTTTTATACACCTTCATTATCGTAATCAAGACAAAAGTGTGAAATAATTGTGATTGATTTGACGTATCACACAGCCCTAGTTTCAACTGCTGTTCCACAGGTCAAAGGTGAAATTGGCGTTGTCATGTAGTTAGATTTTTAACTAGACTTTGTTTGTGTACAGTTTCTCATGGTAACAGTCATATACTGTAATGATATCAAATGCCTCAGGCCTGGCCTTTGATATCTTTAGCAGGCACGTGCACACATAGATATCAAAGGGGGCTTGAGCCCCTGCCCTTTTATCTGTCTGTAAAAAGTAGAGCCCGACCGATGCCATATTTTTGGACCGATGCCGATGTTTTCCGATGGAGAGTGATAGACTACCGATTGCCGATGTTTAAGCGATGTTTTGTAATAATATAAACTAATAATAAATAGCCTAAATTTCTAAAACTTCTTACCTTCAAAACCTTTTTTTTTACCAATGGTCCGGGGAACACCAGTGGTCCTTGACGGGTTTCCAGGTGGTCCCCAGCTAAATGATGGAGTTTTGGTAACCAAATGGACCCTTTATAAGATCTTAAACTCATGAGTGTAAAATGAAACCAAATGGATCCTCACGGGCAACGACAATATATTCTCAGACCTAAGTTTTAGGTCTGAGTGGCTAAATGTCATCAAATGGTGGTCTAATGTTACTTATAAAAACGACCGATACATCAGGGAGATAATGACCGATGTCCGATACTGGCATCGGGGTCCAAAAACGACCGATATATCGGTTCGACCGATATATCGGTCTGGCTCTAGTAAAAAGTACCCTCTCCAGACCATGAATGCAGTTTTCACTGGGCGCGTGGTGATTTTCCGATGGCCTTAAAGTCCGAGAGACTTAAAGTCCGAAAGGCTGTTCAATTTAGTAGCCTATGAGAGCGGAGACACACACACACACGGGGAGAGAAAGAGGAGGAGAGGCGGCTGACTGAGGATGGCGAGATTGGCAACGCTTGCAGCATGTGATGTTTAAGATGTTAAACTTGGTCACACTCACACATAGGTTTGAGTGATTACTTTGTTTGATGTGAAAGCATGATGGAAAGCACTGGATGTTACCTCTTGCTTGTGTGATCCAGGTTGGATCCAGTCAATTTGAAGAAATTATAATCCAGTTTGAGGACAATAAGAAAGCACAGGCCTACGTTTTCATTCACAACTTCTTGGCTGAAGATCCATTTTATATCCTATTTTGTAGAGATGTTACCGATCAATCGGCAATGGATCGGATCGGGCCGATCAAAGCGTGATCGGCGATAATCGGTGGTTTAGATCAAAAGGTAAATTCACCGATCCGATCCGATCGGTGCATCCGATCAACCAGCCGTTCAGTATGCCCACTTGAGGCCATTTTGGGGTATTGATTTCCACAGTGCTGAAGGAATAATTAGTTACTGCTATGATAATAAATACATAGTAATGCTGGTAAATAACTATAAGGCAAATATATAAATGAATTCATGAGTGAATTAATTAATTAAAGTTAAAACATTAACATTTAGAAAATATAAATAATATATAAATAATAACTTGATCGGATCGGTGATTGATCGGTATCGGGTGATCAAACTTTTGTGCTCGGTGATCGGTTCCAAAAAACCTGATCGGACCATCCCTACTATTATGTCATTTTATAACCTAGTTTAAACTAGGGAGCTGCTCGACTGTTTTCATACCAGCGCTGACTGGAGTGAGAGCTTAATTGAAATGACCTACATAATTGCAGTGAACTGGAATTATATAATTAATTATTTGGAAGCAGGTGTGTAAAGATTCTAATCTATAAACATCTCAAATAGCTTTTATACTTTTTTTAATGAGATTTGGCCCTATATATTGATATGTGCTCAGATTTGGCTATTTATTTGCTGGCTTTTAGGCTAATTAATTAATTATTTTAATCATGCCAACCTCTGCGCATGAAGGGAGAGGGGGGGGGACGGGGACGCGGACCTCTCTCTGGGACATCGGATTCGGATCTCCGTGCCGTCGGACTTTCAGGCCGTCGGAATATCGAGATTTTGCCGTTTTCACTATGGTGAAAGAAATGCAAATGCTCTCTTTCCATACCTGAAGGCAGCATTCAAGAGAATTGCCTTGTCCAAACTCTCCTGAACTTGAATGCAGCATCTTATGTTGAAAGAATTGCCCTCTCTGTGTAGAAATCCATGCCGTACGCCACATATCCAGTATTGATTTGATTATGCAGTGTGGTATCAGGCACCGAAAATAGCCGACCTCCAAGCTCACGCAATGTGAGCTTGGAGGTCTGCTTTTTTCCCCTGATATTTTCACCAAAAGGCCCTTTTAGAAATGTCAGCCCCTGCCTCTCTAACATTCTCTGCACGTCCCTGATCTTTAGTATGCCGCTGTTGGAAAGTGACCAAGAACATTTACTCAAGTACTGTACATGAGTACAATTCTGATGTAAATATACTTTACTTTTCTACTTATTTTTTACACTCTCTCTCTGTCTCTCTCTAGATCTGTGTCTCTCTGTGTGTCTACTATATCCCTCTTCTACCTACAGTTAGCCTTGATACACTACTACTATTATTTGACAGCTTTAGTTATTAGTTACGTTGCATATTTAACTTATAAATAGCATGCAGTAGCCACTACAATCTCCGTAGCACTACAATGTCTTGTAGATCAGTTAGAAAACTTGTTTATTTTGATGCCAATACTTTTATACTTCTTATTTCGTCTATCATCGTCCTTGATGATTGGGTGGCAACATTTGTTTCACAAGATTTTCTTGTTACTTGCATCTTATTTCCATAGTTTAGAAATAGTTTAGAGTATTTTCTATGTAGTCGTATTGCTACTTTTACTAAAGTAAACAAATCTGTGTAATTTCTTCCACCACTGGTTATCACAGTCAGCTTGAGAAACACTTTATTGGCAAATATGAGACTCATAAAGGGAGTTAGCCTTAGCAGGTTAGTGCAGTGATAAGCTAACATTAAACAATGATCAAAGGAATAAAGACAGGGTTCATGGACAATACAGCACGGCAGTGGACCAATCCCCAATCACATACACACCCATTGTAACTGTTACAATGGGTGTGTATGTGATTGGGGATTGGTCCATTGCAGAACTGTAAACAACAGTACTAGACCCCCAGGTGGTGTGGTTATAATATGCAAAAATGCAATGTCCTACCATGTGTATTTTTGGTTACTTCCTGAAAGCTGAAAGCCTCCGAGTCAAAAGGCCCAGTTGAAATACACCGATATAATGTCATCATAATATTAACCCCTCCCCCTTTCACCATCAAACAACGTCTGTGGGTGTGGCCAACTTCAGCTGGGTCATCACCCACCTGACAACCAGGCATACTTAATGAACAGGTGGCCACATAAAAATCACAATTTGAACACTTTCTGTACACTTTTTTGAATGAAATCTTTCTCCAAGTATAATCATAATACCCGATGATTATGTTGTAGGAGGGGAAACCAACATGGCACCCCATCAAGTACAAATAGGTGTTGTCAGTGTTCATAGCATCAAATACTTTCCATTCCCCATCACACCAATGATAACACATTTCAGGGAAGGGTTGGACAAGAAAATATCTGTGACTACCCTTTTCATTTCAACACTGTCTTCTTTGTTGCTTCTTCTCACTTCAAACAAAGCTGGAACCATATCTACTGTATACTGTGTATATCCTTTTAAAATCTGTTAAAAGGATATAGATAGGATATTTGACGCTAATGGAGAGTCATTTAAAAAGAGAGAAATGTGAACATTTTGGAATATTATTTGAAACATTTTAACAACACAAATCTTGCATGGGGGTCCCTGGAACAAGACATTTCAGATGGGGGTCTGCTGCCAAGTACATCAATTTGGGGGTCCTTGACATGAAAACCTTTGAGAACCGCTGCTGTGTAGGCACTGAGAAAATTCCTTAGCTACATGTACACACTACTTGATTATTTCTTCAATCTTGCGCTTTTTTTTCTAGCCTGCTGTAAAGCCATTCTAGTTGGCTGATGGGGGGACAGATTTAGTGTCAACATCTCCACAGTGATGGCCCCAACAATGTGACTGTAAGGTAGAGAGCACAATGATCTCTTAAGGCTGTCTTTCTGGATGGATTATGGTACTGTGTGGTGGAGTGGTTTGCAGTGTGGGAGACCGGGGGGCTTTGTGTTGTTGGGCTGGCAGACTTCAGATGTGGTTTGGAACGGGCTGTGGGCCACAACCGTCTTATGTGAAATAAGTATAAGAAAGGAAGCAGCGCTTGTCTTCAACTCCTCTTCTCTGTGTGTGACTGTGTCAGGGACGTGCAGAGAATGTTAGAGAGGCAAGGGCCTTTTGGTGAAAATATCAAAAATAGCAGACCTCCAAGCTCACAAGGCGTCGCGCTGCGATGCCTTGTGAGCTTGGAGGTCGGCTATTTTCGGTGCTTGATACCACATGAACTAAGCATAATCAAGTGAACACTGGAGATGTGGCGTACGGCATGGATTTCTACACAGAGGGCAACTTTCAACATGAGATGCTGCATTCAAGTTCAGGAGAGTTTGGACAAGACAATTCTTTTGATTGCTGCCTTCAGGTAATGCATGGAAAGAGGGGCATTTGCATTTCTTTCACCATAGTAAAAACGGCATCCACGGTCTGGAGAGGGCACCTTTTACAGGCAGGGTAAAAGGGCAGGGGCTCAAGCCGACTTTGGTGTGTGTGTGTGCGTGCGTGCGTGCCTGCCTGCCTGCCTGCCTGCCTGCCTGCCTGCCTGCCTGTCTGTCTGTGAGGACCAATGTCCCCACACGTATAGTAGAATTTGAGAAATAGACGTTAACTTGTGTTGTGAAACCTGTGAGCACTGTTTTCCTGTTCCTCACAAGAGAAATGGTTGTTTTATGCTTATAAAAGGACGTTTCCATTGGGCTTACTATTAGGAATGGACTCAGCAACTAAGGAAAAAGAAACCAAGGCAAAACGTTTGTTTAAAAGCCTTTATTGAATTGACTAGTTTGGCCAGCATGGCCTTCTTCAGGGTACGAAGAAGGCAGTGCTGGCCATTACGCGTGGATAACTAGCCACTTAAATAAACTAAAGGCTTTTTACACCAACAAAAGTGCACCTTTACTACACTTCTTTGAACTTTTGAGTGTAACGCCCGGGATTCAAACTCCGGTCTCCCGCGTGAAAGTCCAATATCTTAACCATTGATCCAAAGGGATATCCCTTCAAAGGGATATCCCTTTGGACCGGAAGGGATATCCCTTTGGACCGAGGGAGATACTTAGACTTTTGTGGCCATCAGGCTGAGGCAGTGATTCACTCTGCTACATGAGCACCCTGACCCTTTCCCTTTTCTAGGAAAATATTCAGGTTGGTGTTAGGATTAGACATTTAGGGGTTAGAGTTAGAATTCCGCTGGATTATACTTAGTTTTTCCGATGTTGTCGTGCACCGAAAAATTGCTGATCTACAAGCTAGTTAGTAGATCTGCTATTTTTAGGATTTTTTGCGGAATGGCAGAAAACTGTGAAAATATGGCATTCATAAACAGCATAGTAATAAAAACGTGTGTGCAGTGCACGGTGCACATACCCATGTGTTGGTGTGCTTGTGCAGAAGTGTGGAAAGGTGGAAACGGGATGCTAAACAAAGTAAGTGATCTGACTCCAGGCCTTTAAACACGGATGGGGGCGTGATAAATAAAATGATAGGATGATGTGAATATTTTGCATGCTCCATTCATACAGGGTGATTCAGAGTGTCTAAAGCTCAGAAGAATCAAACTTAGCCTAGTAAACGACCAACCCTAATCCAGTATGGTTTCTGGAAGAGGGCGGTTTACAAGCCTAAATCAAACTAGTTCTGAATAAAGAAATTATGCTATGTAACCTGCATGTTCTGCTCGGGTGGAACAGTGGTAAAGTACCTGCCCAACCACTGTGGGGTCTATAGGGGTTCGAATCCACCGCAGTGCATCCGGCTTTGTTTGAGCGTCTGTATGAACACAATTGGATGTCTGGTGGGGAGGGGTGATATTTATCACCAAAGGCTGGGGCGGCACCTGTCAGCAGGGAGTGTTGGGCGGGAGGAGCGAGATGGAGGCTCTGTCTACAACAGCCTCCCTGACAACACACAGAAATGTGTGTGGGGAGGAATCAGTATGCATAACGACTAAACTGGAGAGAAAAAGAGGTAAAAAAGTATAGTCTACTCTAAAAAACAAAAACTAACTTCTAATCATGTATTCGATACAAACACCTCTGATGTGTAGACTAGACGACTTTAAGTCTGTGTTTTACACATACACTAATGGGTTCAGAGCAAGACACTTAGGGGTTCAGTGTCTCGCTCAAGGACACTTCAACAGCGACTGGGGGGGGGGGGGGGGAGGGGGACTGGGGAGCCAGGGATCGAACCGGGAACTGTCCGCTTCCCCAGCGGCCACTCTGCCTCAGATAAATCGCCCTCCAAGACCATAAGACGCCTATTTCTAACTGGTAGAGTCGCCGGAAAACATACACGCAGAGATCTTTATTCTTGTATTTTTTTTTTACTGAGAATAAGGTTAGATATAACTTTAGGATTAAGCATATATTTCTGAGGTTAAGATTAGGAATAGGGTTAGGGTTTGGCACCATTTTACTGAGGTTAAGGTTAGGAATAAAGTTAGGTTTAACCGTTTAGGCATAGTTTACAGAGGTATATAAGGATATTAAGAATCTCAATGGAAAATAACAAATAAGCCTTGCCTTACCTGAGTTTCCTTTTAGTTGGCATTGTATCATTGAACTGTACTGTCATGAAACTGTACCTTTCCCTATACTGTACAAAACCTCTAATAAATACTCAATCAATCAATCAAAAGTCATAAACCATCAGCCCAGGCGAGTGTGTTTTCCGACGATTCTACTAGTATTAATTTCTACAGGCTTCTTGAAATGCGCAACTGTCTGTTCATAATGGACATGGCGGACCTGGGCCATCGTGAGTCTCTCCACAGAGGACACATTTAGGATATACGATATAGTGAACAACAGGGCTGAGTGTGCTGTAAAGTTTGCTCGAGTGGAAAAGTGTGACGCTTATTAGTTGTGGTTGAAAGACATAAAGGCAAGCATGATGCGATCTGGCTCTGGGAAGGGAGTTTAATGTGATTTGCAGAGGTGTGTGTTTGCATGCATGCACGCATGTGCCTAACTGCCTATTGTCTCTTTGTGTGCATGTTTGGACTGTTTCCATTTGTTAATGTCTGACTGAAATATTGGCTCCCTCAAGGTTACTCTTCTGAACGTTTCTGCTATAGGTTGTATTTCTTTGGTGATTGTCCTAACAAGAAAGCACAATGTCTTTGGGTAGATTCCTCGTAGCGTTTGGTAATAATAAAACCAACTACTCTTAAGTCGTCCAATTATAAGTGTGACTCGCCTCAAGGCAACCACACTTGCGATTTCTTTCTAGTTGTCTCCACCAGCCGAAGGCATGGGGGAGAGTATGTTTTCCCCTCCGTCCGTCCGTCCGTCCGTGCGTGCGTCCGTCCGTCCGTCCGTGCGTCCTCGCAGTTTGTGAGCACCTAATCTCAGTCGCCGTTGGCCCGATCGCTGCCAAAGTGAGCACACACATTCCCTGGATGCCAATCTAGAACCTCTGCCCTAAATTTTTTAAATGGGCCTTTTCTAGCGCCACCTAGTGGCCGATGTTCGCAAAACACATTTCTGTGCACTACTCTTACAGATTTTGTCCAAAAATCATACAAATCGGTAGGCAGTATCTCGACAGTCATGTGATCGACACGGATCTGTCTGATTTTGCATATTCCATCCTGATTGGCTAAGATTGGCTTCCAAAGTTTGTAGGATCGAGCCGTTTTGAACAAAATGCCTCAAATCACAAACGCAAAGTGCGATTATCATGAAATTATCATCGCGCACACACGTTCCCACTAGGCCGAGGAAGAAATGCCACTTATTTTTTTTAAATCAGCCTTATGGTGGCGCTATAACAGGCCGATTTGTGGTTTTACCTATAACTCCACCGATCAGTTTCAAACTTTGCAAGCACACTCCCTAGAAGCTAAGGATAAACCTTTGCCCTGCATTTTTCACATAAGCCTTTTATAGCGCCACCTTTGGGCCGACTTATGTAAAACACATTTTTGGATATTACTCCTTGAGATTTTATCCAAAAATCACGCAAATTGCTACACAGTATCTCTATAGTCATGTGATCAAGTCCGATCCGTCTGATATTTCATATGCCATCCTGATTGGCTAATATTAGCTTCCAAAGTTTGCCTGGTGGAGACCTGTGCTCGGAAGAGCACTGCTTGTAGTTGTTTTTGTTTTTTTGGGGGGCTTTTTGCCTTTATTGATAGTACAGTACGGTAGATAGGAGGGGAGAGATGGGGAGTGACATGCATGCAGCAAAGGCCGTCAGAATCGGGACTTGAACCTGCGACACGCTGTCGGGCATCAGAGCCTATGCGGTATGTGCCTGGAGCGCTAGGCCAGCGGGCACCCCCCATTCATTGTGATTTTGATTATTTATTGAGTTGCACCATATGTCAAGTTTTTCTGTTAAAGGAGCTATAGTCAACTTTTTCATTGTAGGGCCGACACTTTGTTTACATCCTAGTCTATAGACTAGAATGTAAACAAAGTGTCGGTCTGACAATGGCCAAAATTATTATTTTATCATTATTTTACGCTTTTTGTGGTCATTTTTGAATAGAAACACGTATATGAAGCTTATTTTTTTATAAAATATTTTCGAAATATTATTTTTATTTTAGCATCCGTTTTTCAAGAAAAAGTTGACTATAGCTCCTTTAATGTTTAAAATCATGCCTTATAAATCATGTTTTAAGAAAAATCACCCATTGTAAAATCATGCAAACATAAAAAGAAAATAAGCAAAATCTACATGTTGTGAGCATGTAGATCGGCTATTTTCACAATTTCTGCCTCTAATATTTGACAATTTGGCCAAGGTTTAATTTTAGAGGCATAAAAAGTCCTTAAACTTTAGAAATGTGCAGATACCCTCTATACATTTAAACTTGATGTTGGTTTGTTTACTGTTGAGTGAGAAAACAATGTTGTTAAGTTAATCATCTGGGGACCCCCCTAAATAATTTGGGGACCCCCTTGGGGGTCCCGACCCACAGGTTGAGAACCACTGCCCTAGACAAGTAAATGACTCTCTATTTTCTGAGATGGATCATCGGCAGTCACTGATTGGCACACAGTGAATGATATGCTTGCTGTTGTTGCCTGGTTGGTGTTGAGTTGACTGTTGACAGTCCTTCAGGGCTATGTGATTCCGAACCACACAAACTCTAGTGTCCCTATTCCGGCAGGAAAAATTGATGATCTACAAGCTTACAAGGTGTCGCTTGGCAATGCGTTGAGCACTTGTAAATCAGCTATTTTCGCTGGTTTCTTTTTGGTATTGAAGGGATACCACACTGTACATCATACATGGGCAACTGGCGGCCCGGGGGCCACATGCGGCCCCCACCTTCACTTAATGTGGCCCTCAGGTTAATACCAGAATACTGATATATTATTGATTTAAGCTGTAATTCCAAACATGACTTGCTTTAATTCCGTCATTCTATTTTAGTAGCTTAATGACTAGTATAGTAGTATTAAAATGTATTTTTTTTATGTCCAATGTATTTAGGTTCATGAAGTTAACATGAGTATATAACTAAATGCGTTTGAAATTGAATCAAAATGTTACATTTGCAGGATTCCAATAAAAAATAAAAAAACAGGATTCCAATTCAAAAGAGGCAAACCTAACCGATCTACATGCTCAAAACGCATCGCAGCGCGATGCGTTTTGAGCTTGTAGATCTGCTATTTTTGCTTCTTTTGTATGAGATGACATAGGTAGGAAGTAGGACGTAGCAATATGCAATGTGGCCCTCTGGAGTGAAGGTGGAAATATAGTGGCCCTCGCCATCATCAAAGTTGCCCACCCCTGCTGTACATGCTGATGTTGGGAAAATCGCGCCCCACTATGATGATTTTAGAGTCATAATTAAAAGAGATTATTCATCTTGCACATCAGTCATCATAATTGGCATGATGGAAAATAAATTCAGGCTAGATTAGTAGACTCTGATACATCTAGCCGGTCTCCCAGTTCCAAGAAGCTGAACCCCTGGCTTTCCTCTCTAACATCAGGCTGTGAAATGTCTGTGCTCTGTCAGAGAGATGATAATAATAGACTCCAGTGTTGTGGCTACATGTGAACACTATTGATTTTGTGTCTCAAGATGACTCCCTGCACTCAATGACTTAGTTTCACATTGTGTGCAATGTACTAGGTAGGGATGGGCAAATTAACTGAAAAATATAACCAACTTAATCTTACTCATTACTAGGTTAATTCAACGATTGAGAAGCTGGATTTAAAACGTTTTCATTAAATTCTTATATCAATGAACAAATATGATGCACTGTGTTAAAGATGACGATAAGAGCGTCCACAGAGATGGCAATCACTACATGTCAGGCCATATACTGGCCTGGATAACTAAACTGAGCGTGATTTAAGGGATATATTTCAGGAAAAAAGTGTCATTCGCAATGCATTCTGGGAGTGTAGTTTCCGCAATTTTAAAAGTAATGATGTACACAGTCTTGTACCCTGCCCTTTTTTCAGCTTTCTAATTAATTGTTGCATTAAAAAAAAATGAATATTGTCATGATTCCTCTCCAGCCGAGGTGGCTTTGTCCGAGGCTTAAAAATGTTTAAATAAATACTTTATGAAATGTCTATGGAAGAAATGAATGGGGTCTATGGAAGAAATGAATGGGGAAAACGCTTCCAACACCAAAGTGAAGACGGGGTGGGGCTTCAACTGCGATGCTCTATAAGACTGTGGTTGTACTGGTCAGCACCCAGGTTTTAAACGTGTGTCTCTATGAGTGAAGCAGGGCGTCGCTGAAGAAAGAGCATTCATGCTCAGCGAACCTCCCCTGGGTAAATAAAAAAAGGAGAAGGAAAACCCCAGAAGGCGAGTAGGTTCGAGTCAAGCCAGTTCCATGCAGGAGAAAAGCTCCATTAGTGAGCTCATTGTATGCATATCGTCGTTGTCGGATGAAAACCTTGTATGTCCAAAACCGCTCGTTTTGCATTTATCATTTTAAAAACGATTTAAACTAGTGAAAACAGCCGATCGATCTACAAGCACACAACGCCTCGCAGCGCGAGGCGTTGGGTGCTTGTAGATCTGCTGTTTTCACTACTTTTGTGCGACGGCCTTGTATGATGAAGCAGGGCTTTACTTTACGAAAAAACATACAAATTTGAAACTTGGAGATACGAGGTTTCCGCCCGACAACGACGATATGCAGCCCCTATTGTATTGTTGTTGCTTGCTGCTTGTGTGTGGGCATCCATACATAGAGGCTAGTACATGTTTATAGAACAGTGATTCTCAACCTTTTTTAATTTCAAAAAACGCTCAGTCTTGGGACACCATAATCTAAAGTGTGTTATTTTAACTCTTGAGAGTGTACAAATGGAACCAAATCCATTTGTACAGTACACTGGCTAGAGTTACAGATCTATAATTCCATGAGGACCCCACGTTGAGAGCCACATGCTTAGAACAGTGGTTCTCAACCTGTAGGTTGAGCCCCCAGGGGGTCCCCAAATGATTAACTTTTTAATATGTCTAAAATGACAAATTAAACATTGGCCAAATTGTCAAATATTAGAGGTAGAAATGGTGAAAATAGCAGATCTACATGCTCTCAACGCCTCGCGTTTGCGAGGCGTTGAGAGCATGTAGATCTGCTATTTCCACAATAGAACTGCGTTATACAAAATATAATGCCTCAACTCTTAGTGCTTGTCAGGGTGGGGGGCGGGGTCCCCAGTTAAAATATGATTTATTTTGGGGGGTCGCGGCCTGAAAAGGTTGACAGCCACATGCATAAAAGATGTGACTGACAGCAGACTCCTGCCATTGTGTTTTGTCCCGTTGTGTCCAGGTCTCCTGGTGGGCGCTCTGGACACGGTGCTGGACTCCAACGCCAGGGTGACTCCCTTCAGAATCCTCCTCCAGGTCCCTGGATCCCAGATCAGCTGGGTCATCGCTAGCGGTGAGGCTAACACCGAGGCTGACTCAAAACATCTGTTCTGTTTTGTCCACTTAAACCCCTATACACTTAGTTAATGGGAGCTTTATCCTTGAAACACTTCTGGATTTTAACTTCTACTCTGGCTTTTGTGTGCAACAATATTTAGATATTTGATCGATTTTATCATTTCATTCAAATACAATTTAAAGTGAAATAAAATACCCCTTAGGCGTCGTCCAAACATTTGCGACAGCTATCGTGTCCGTGTCGTTTGAGAGTGAGGGAGGGGGGGGAAACAGGTCCAATTCATTCTCAATAAAGGTCACGTGGTTTTTTGTCTCTCTTGGCCAAAAGACAGCCTTCGGTTGAGCAAGAGACACGGCAACGACATGAAACCATGTGACGTACATAGAAAATGAATTGGACCCCCCCTCATTCTCAAACGATACGGAGAAGATGTCTCACGCATTATGTGATTGCGGCATGAAAGCACATGGTAAAAATCCTGTCCTCTGTTGTTGTTGTTGTTTTGTCTCTCAGGGGCTGCCATTGAGGAAGTAAACAAGCACTGGAATTGGCTCCTACACAACCTGCTCCACTCTCTGTCTGTGTTTGAGAACAAGGAGGATGTCGCCAGCTTCGTCAAAGGCAAAGTCAAAGTATGTGTAACCACTTAACACACTTAACACTGCCAGGTATTCATTTAATAATTCATGTGCCAGGGCAGAGTGGAAGATTTTCATTTATGGTTGTATTCTGGGATCTGTAGTCCTGGGATCACTCACGTGTGTGGGAGAGCGCCATCAAGCCTAAACCACTGAAAATGTATTTTCTGTTCAACAAAAGAGAGAGACCGGGAGGCCCCTGTAACTGAGCAAACTCAAACTGTATATAGCAATGATTATTATTGGAATATAGCTCCTCAACTATCACTTTTAACTCATCGGATGCCCACTAGGTGTCAAGGCGTCAATATATTTGATGTCTACGTGTGCCCATCGACACGTTCGACGCGTCATACAGTAAACTATACTGTACTGTAGCACCTGTACTGTACTACTGCGGTGACAAAAACAACTCCATTTCCCCAAATGCAGCGCGGGATCACGTAACCGGGAAGTGCTGTCTCGCTAATAGACATGCATGCAAAGCTGCTGCACAAACATGGATTTTTCTCCTAATCCAGGTTTTAAATCACTTTCACGTTCAAAACGCGGCCTTTTCTACCGGCCTGTAGAAAGGGCATGTAGTTGCTATGTTTAAAAACAAAAGCTCTATGTTTTTATTGGAGTCATTGCTATAGTGTTCAGTAACACAGGACTCCCCGTCTCTACAGCTATTTAGTCATCAGAAAATGAATGTTCAGGTCCGGATACCATGTTCTATCCAATAAGGAGAGAGAAGAACATTTATCAGCTTAAATTTCATAGAGCTCCAATTTGGTTGCCTTTTCAGTTCACATTTCACTTCTCTTTTCTCCTCTCCTCTCATCATCCCATGATGTTTTCTTCGCTCACCTCAAAAGGGTCTGATAGCAGAGGAGGCCCGCGGGCGCGTGGCCGCCCAGGAGGAGGACCCGGAGAAGTTCCGAGAGGCACTGCTGAAATTCGAGCGGCACTTTGGCCTCCCGCCGTCGGAGAAGCTGGTCACCCACTACTCGTGCTGCTGCTGGAAGGGCCGCGTGCCCCGCCAGGGCTTCCTCTACCTCAGCATCAACCACATGGCCTTCTACTCCTTCCTGCTGGGCAAAGAAGGTCCGTCTATCACAGTGGTTCTCAACCTGTGGGTCGGGACCCAAATTATTTTGGGGGAGTCCCCAGATGATTAACTTAATGTGCAACATTGTTTTCTCACTCAACAGTGAACAAACCAACATAAAGTTTAAGTGTATAGAGGGTATCTGAACATTCATAAAGTGACAATTTAAGGACTTTTTAGTACCTCTAAAATGACAGATTAAACATTGGCCAAATTGTCAAATATTAGAGGCAGAAATTGTGAAAATAGCAGATCTACATATTCTGAAGAGAGGGCATAGAAAATACCAACCCAGGCGCCCACTCATTTCAATGAAACTTGCTCACCTAGCACATACACCCCTCTGTGATCTTGTGGATCTCACAACTATGTGGTCAGTGTGCCAGTGAAAGTACTGCATGTATGTGTAAACATGTAAATGTTCTCTTCCTGCAGTCAAGTTCGTGATCCCCTGGGCGGAGGTGACTCGCGTGGAGCGCGTGTCGGCGGGCCTGATGACGGAGGTGGTTCGGGTCAGCACCCGGCAGCGTCAGAGGGACTTCTCCATGTTCCTGAGCCTGGACGAGGCCTTCGGGGTCATAGGTCAGCTGGCTGACATCGCCCTCCGAAGGCTGCTGGAAAGCGAAGGACTGGAGCTGGACTATATCCTGCAGCAACCCACCCGCATTACTAAGAGGTCAGAGTGTGTGTGTGTGTGTGTGTATTACAGTACTATACTTGTGATGGCCAAATGTCCCCACAAGTATGGTAGAATTTGACAAAAATAGACATTCAGACTACAATTTTGTCTCAGAAGCTTGAAAAATGAATATTTATTTTTAATGCATCTGAATCTCAGTGCACTGAGATACTTAACCATAGCTTTGTGCTAGGAGATAAAAATATATCATGTAAATGATCCGTCTCCCACTGTCCCGAGCATCTCCCAAAAAATAACAACCCACAGTACATTTTGTAAAATGGAAGTCAATATGGTAGTCAAATCAGTGGGCTAAACATGCCTGACCACCATGGTTTAACAGGGTCATGCCTATGTTCCCTCAACCCTATGTTCCCTCACTGAGGTTAAGGTTAGGGTTAGGGTTAGGGAATTGAGATTAACCATTAAAATGGTGGGTATGGTTAAAGGTGGATGTCATGTCATGTTAGTTGCAATGTGTTTCACTGTGAGCTTGTAGATCGGCTATTTTCACCAAAGAGATTTGGTGTAGTAGGAAAAAAGTAGCGGTCCAAGTACAGAGCCCTGAGGAACCACCACGGTCAATTATGTATGCAGGGTCTAACTGCTATGTACTGTACTACTGTATGTATGCTGGACAAGAAGTGCTTCTGAAAATGTCTATATGCGGAAGTACAAGAAGTACAGCCAAAGGAAGTTATGTTAATGCTGTGTTTACATTAACAAGGCATGAAAACTGTGTAGCAATTGGTCAAAAAGTTTCCGGGGGAAGTGCATAGAATGGAAGTTCCGCCCCATTGACACTTTGGGCTGTAATAATATTCCGGGTTTTTCTCCTTGTGAGATGAGAAATATCAGGGAACAAGGGGTGTGTGTGTGTGTGTGTGTGTGTGTGTGTGTGTGTGTGTGTGTGTGTGTGTGTGTGTGTGTGTGTGTGTGTGTGTGTGTGTGTGTGTGTGTGTGTGTGTGTGTGTGTGTGTGTGTGTGTGTGTGTGTGTGTGTGTGTGTGTGTGTGTGTGTGTGTGTGTGTGTGTGAGAGACTGGGTGAATGTAAAGCACTAGGCCCAAGCATCAAGGTAGTTGTACCATTGTCGCATTGTGAGCTTATAGATCAGCTATTATAAAAAGTTAAAGCTATACTGTGTAAGTTGCTCAACTTGTGGTCAGTAGCTCTATAGCAAACCTCGGTCGCGTCCGCGTTAGGGCTGCACGGTTAATCGTTTTCAAACCGAAATCGCGATGTGAAATGTCGCGATTAGCGAATCGCAAAGGCCGCGGTTTTGGCGATTTTCTGCGAAGTTGACTTCCCAAGCATTATGCAGACGTTTTAATTTTAGAAATCCGTTCATAATTGACTAAGGAATGATCAAATCAAACTGTGGTGTCTTTCTTTGCGCATCGCCGGCCGCACCGAGGATTAGCATTACAGGTTGCTCCAATCTCCTCAGAGGAGAGGAGCCAAGCCAAGGCATGACACTGTCTGTCTAACAGCACGTAAACGTATATGATCCCTTCCAACGGAGTACTCCATGGCTACAGGTAGTGAATGTTCTGGTAATCATTATAAATATAACATCCTTAAATCCTTGTGCATAGATTAAATGCTCCCGTTTGTCGTAAGCTGAAAGTGAAAGTGATTTCAGTGCAACGGTGGCTGCTCCTCCTCCTCCACACATGAAACGTATGGCGTGTCTTAGGGTGCATTTTTTTGCCTTGATAAAACTTAAGCAAGGCAGCGACATACAGTACTTTCTTCCTTGACAATAATGAGAGGCAGACAAAACCATTACTGACATTTTGCTGAATATAAAAACGTTTTATATTGCTAAAGCAAAATAAAAGGTAATCTTTTGGAAATATAACTGAACTGAATCAAACCATTTACATGATTGCCAATTAGCCTAGTTAATAATAATCAATTTATTTTTAAATGTATTACACAATAAATATTCAACGGAAGCTTGGCCTAAGGTAGTGAAATGATTTTCCTATGTTTAAAATAATTTATTATATCCTTTTAACAAAACAAAAAAACTATCACTTATCCTACCTTGAAATACATATATAAATACAGGGGTTAAGGTTCTCCGTCCTGGGGATGGATTTCCGTCCTGAGGAGTCTCTAGGGGCCATTTATGAGATCGAGGCAGATTTGCCAAAAAAGAGAAAACAAAAAATGGGGGTGGGGGGGTGTAGCCATGGCCGTGATGTTAATAACATGACCGAAATCGTCAAAATGCAGCATAATACTTGCTAGTCAAGTCAAAATAAATTTCCGTCTTAGGATTTTTTTTTTGCTTTAGCCCCTGTAAATATCGCGAATAAAATCGCAATCGCAATATTAGTCAGAAAAATCGCAATTAGGTTTTTTCCCAAAATCGTGCAGCCCTAGTCCGCGTCTTCCGGCCGTTTTTCGGTTCTCACACCCCCGCGTCTGCCTCCACCTCGCCGAGATCTATCTTTTGAGGGGTCCCTGGTTGCTGTGCGTTCAGCCATTCCGGAGATACACTCCTTCACCCATGCTTCACCGTGCACCCGAGTATAGAGACACACGGGAGACTACAAATATGGCCGCCCTAGTGACCCCACTCCAAGATGCGCTGTGATTGGCCGGCAGTGTATAACCCTCGCTGTGATTGGCCGGTAGTGTGATGACGCAATTTTGCCGCGAAAACCGGTCCCCGGTAGGGATCATAGAAAACATATAAAGAGAAGGCTTTAGAAGCTGAAAATAACGGAGTGGGGGTTCTAAAACTTTAGCGATTTAACAGTTAGGACAATTTTAAGATTTGTTTTATAAAAAAAGTTACATGGTATAACTTTAAATAAAAAAACAAAAAGAGCCTGTAATCCCATGCCCAATGTTGGGATTGCATGGTTAATGTAGTTAATATGCATGGTTATTGTAGGCACGTACACTCTGTTTTTATGTCAAAGGGGATCTTAACCCAGGTATTTCTGAAATCCACCATGCTGACTGAAAGTGGAACAAGGCATCCGTTCCTTTTCCTCCTCTCGCCAGACGTGTCCCAATGAAACTGATCTGCTTCACAGCCAAATGGTAGACTGCATGAGTGCAGCCCACTCCACTTTGCATGTTGTCCCTTGAGATAGGCTAGACTGTAGGAAAGCTGAGAGGGAGACTTGTAGGTGAGGAATCTGCACTGCTTTGATTGCTGGCTTGGAGGGTAATGCTAACGTGTTAATGCTCAACAGCGGCACTTGGTCACCCAGCAGTATTGCATCTGTTGCTACTCATACGAGGCGCATGAGTATACTGCAAATAGACATACACACTCGGTTAAGCATGGGAGCGTTGCACCACTCAAAGATGTGTCCTCACTGGTCAGAGTTCTAATGGTGGCTGACAGAAAGCGATAGACATGACTGCCAAATAGTACTAAATCGTACTAAACCTAAATAGTACTAAACCTTGGTTGTAGTTTCTTGGAATTTAGCAAAAACATCTACCAGACACCAAAGTAGGCAAGTCACAACATATTGCTTAAAATTGTGGTTCTAGAAGTAGAAGTATCAATGTGGCGGCATGAAACCATTTGAAACGATGAGACGTTATCTTTTAAAACGTGACTGGGGAAGTACATTGCCCTTTGCATAATTTTTCAACCTAGCGTCCCTATTTTCTGGAATTATTTTTAAACATTCAAAAGTGTGCTGCTCTACAAGCGCGTTGTGAGCTTGTAGGCTATTTTTGTACACCATCGTACGCCAAAGTATCAAAAGGGGTTTAAATGGTTAATTTAGGGAAATGTGTGATTGTATCCATTGCATGCACCACATCAGTGGTTCTCAAAGTGGGGTCTGGAATAGCTCTGGTGCAGAGCGTCAGCGAGTTCTCACTAATGCTCTGACAGGTGGCTGACTCACAGACACGACCAGGATTTCTTTGCCCTACGAGGGCTCAACTTCAGTCAAAATAAACAAAACTACTTCGCTACTCACCTAAACAAAGGTAGTTTTGCGTTGTTTAAAGTCTATTTTCCGCAGTGGGAAACCTCTCAGCACCCCACCCACTCTGTAAAATACACTATTTTTGACATGAAATAAAATGCGTCCAACTCGACCACCGCAGACACAACCCGGAAATAAGAATACTCAACAGCAGCGGTCGAGTTGGATTCCTGGTCCTGTCTGTGAAGTCAGCCGTCTGTCAGAGCGTTAGTGAGAACTCTGACGCTCTGGACCAGAGCTAGGTCTGGGGATTACAGGGCGTCCCCAGCAAAATGTTATAACAATTAAGCCCAATTTTCTTTTTTCTTATAGATTTTTCACACATAGCAACAATTATGCATTTCAAGCAGTACAAATCAATACAATTGAAGTTGAACTCGGTATCCCCCACCCTTCTCCCCTTACCTCCCCCCATCCCCTCCCAACCCTCCCCGTCCACCAATCAAAACAACACTTAACACATGCATTGCATCACAGAGTCAGCAGGTCTTTCAGACATGATATTAGATCAGTTTTGTCCGCAGTGAAATTGTTGAAAACTGTTGAGCTTGGTTAATCCTTGCAAACGATGGTTCCAGATAGTCAATGTCCAAAAGCTCCTTAGCCAGTGTGTTTTTGGATAAGCTCGAGCTTGTAAATGTTTTAGAAACATTTGGGAAGATTTTGAACAGTGGGGCAAAGATTTTCACTAATCTTCTCTTTTTTTTCTACGTGTCATTATTTCGACTAAGGGTTAGGGTTAGGGTTCGGTTTAGGCATAGTTTTATTGAGGTTAGGGTTTGGGTTAGGTTTAGGCATAGTGGTTAACATTCACCAGGTTAGCATTCACCAGCGTCGGCAGGGTAGAATTTCACCAGGTTAACATTCACCAACGTCGAACAAATGTTATGTTGAAATATCGACACGCTCCCTTCTCTCCTGGGGGTACCTGGCACAAAATCTTTTCAGATGGGAGTTCCGTGGCCAAAAACATTTTGTGGGTCGTTGACATGAAAAGTTTAAATTTAGTCAATGTCGCACACGTGGCGAGACGTGTTTGCACTGCTCTTGTTTAGAAGCTACTGCTCTGGGACGTCTACAGTGTTCAAACACACAACGCATCATGTGACCGTGATGGGTTCATAAAGATGTGTCAGCAGACAGACGGCACCCTCGGGACATAAAGGGACTACGTGGATAGAATGCCGCTTCCAATTACAGTGTCTCTGTGAGACAATAAACCTTTTTAAGTGTTTGTGGAATCTGAAGAGTTAATGCATACTGCGTGATGTGCAGCTTAGTCTGCGACAAAGTCAACGATTGTTAAGGGCACTTCACCCCCATCTTCAACCTACTGGTGCTCATTGTAAGATGGTACCATCTTTATCTCTACTTATATACTATCTATCTTTATCGGTCTCAAAGGAGGGTTGTGGACAGTTCAGGAACATGCCTACCTGTGAGACAGTGACATCATCGTTAGGCAGGTTTGGTAGTTTCAAACAAGATTTCTATTGTTTGAAACTACTTGAATTTATTCTAATCCAGCCTTCTAACTTTCCATGAAGAGAAAGGGGGTAGTTGTATTAGCTTGGAATCCCCATTGATTACGTCATTGGTAGGTAGGTTTCGGAACTGTCCAGAGACTAGCGCTGGGTGCAATAACCGCAATACCACACTGCAGTTGTGTAATGCATACCGTGTTGTCGAGTCCGTAACCGCGATTATATTTATAACTAAAGATATTGTTTAAGTTCTAGTTTAAGTGGATGACAGTGACGCCCCACAAGCCCTGAAAACTAAACTCCAAACAGCCCAAAATAAACTAATTAGGGTCCTACTTCACCTTCCCTATCAGACTCACCTCACCGCTACTCACCAGTTAAGAGTGGGGTGGCTCAGAGTAGATGACAGAGTACAGCAACTTGCAATGGGCCTGGTGTACAAGATACACTACACCACTATGATACCCAAGTACCTGTCAAAATACTTTATAAACATTAAGGATGTCCATAATTACAACACCAGAGGCAGCGGCACAGATCACTTTCAACCCAGAGTCAAAACCAACAAAGGGTCAAACTCTTTTTTTCTGCTATACCACCAAAATGTGGAAAGCCTTACCGAAGGTCATAAAGGAGTGTGGATCACTAGCATCCTTTAAAATTGCCCTGAAAAATCACTTACAGGCAGCAGCCGTTCGCAACTGGTAAAAAACTAACCTAGCCCAACCCTACCCTCCCCTGCCCCTTCTTTACTGTTTGTTTAGACTTACTGTTTTCTTTTTTCTTTTTCTTTACATATCTACTGCATAGTACTGTGTTCTATTTGTCTGTCATTCAATGTTATATGAGATACTTCAATGGTTTCCAGTGGAAATAAGCTTAGTCTTTTCATGGATCTCCTTTTAGTAGACCTTGTACCAGTGAACTGTACCGTCATGAAACTGTACCTTTTCCTATGCAAACTTCTAATAAAGTCTTCAATCAATCAATCAAAACAGAGTTCACACCAGAACTATGAGGACAGTTATCGTTTTAGTGCTTGGTGTGAACTTCCCTTAAAGCCAGTCCACATCAATGCAACTAGTCGCCACTCCTTGTAACAAAACTGTTGCATGCAACTCCTTGCAACCATTTTCCCCTTGTAGATCAGCTAGCTAATTGAACTATTTAAAAAAAAAATCAAAATAGTAAAAAAAGACAAAGAAGTTTAGGGTTTAGGTTGGCGAAAATAGGGCCCCATGTGTCTAATGGGCTGTGGGCAGGTACAGTACATTATCGTCTCTGTCGAGTGGAAACCTCATATGTCCAAAACCGGTACCTTCCAGGATTCAAATTCAAAAATAGCAAAAGTAGCAGCTTGACAAGCGCAAAACGCATCACTGCCACATTTCGAGCTTGTATATCTGCTACTTTCGTGTGTGTGTGTGTGTGTGTGTGTGTGTGTGTGTGTGTGTGTGTGTGTGTGTGAGTGTGTGAGTGTGTGAGTGTGTGAGTGAGTGAATTGGAATTGAGTAAAATCAGCCACCACCAGTCGACGACAACGGAGGCAAGTCACAACATGTTGCTTAAAATTGTCATCCTAGAACCTAAGTATCAACATGGTGGACTGAAACCATTTGAGGCCATGAGATGTTATTTTTTAGAACATAAGTGGGGAAAGTCCATTGACATTTTTATGAACATTATTTCATACAAACCATGCAGCTTTGATTGATTAATTGATTGCATACTTTATTAGCAGTAGGATTGTTAATAGTACAGGTAGTACAGTGGCGATAACACATGGGGCTTGTTTCCATTGTGGTCTTTAGTACTCAGTTCATCAGTAATGCATATAATCATACATACAAACACATGCACAGGTCAAAGTGCTTTACGTTAAAGAGATACTAAATAAATAGCAAACGTGGATTAAAAGAAAGCAGGCGAAAAAAGAACGTGCTTTGCATTAATGGAAGAAACCCAGAAAAAAAACATGCATGGACAGTACCAATGTATGTACGCTATAAATCAGTATGTTTCACAGCCGCTGGGAGCCACTTCAGTCGGCACTGTGGGAAATTATACCCTTGTTCTGTGGGTGGGTGGGTGGGTGTGTGTGTGTGTGTGGAGGGGGGGGGGGTGCATGAGTGTCTACAGTGTCTGTGATTTCTATCTTGTAAATTCACCTTGTTGCATTTTTTTGTAGGTGAAAGGTAACCTGTCTGCTTGTTGTTGGCCTGCCTGACTCATCTTTCTCCCGTCTTTGTGTTACTTTTGTCAGTCATGGAGGGAGGGCGTCTGGCCCTCCCTCCATGACTCTACTTCGAAAACCCAGTTTCATAGCTATGACTAATTTATGCTCCTTCGTATGGCGGTATCACTCTAATTTATGCTCCGTCGTATGGCGGTATCACTCGCCAAGGATAGCAGAGACCACAACGAGCTCGCGTCACAACGCTTCCTCGATGTCAGGGCTTCCTAAACGTTTACAGCTTGAGGACTAAAGAGAAATTGGCAGTGTCCCTGGCACCCAAACTTATAAAAATATATTAAAACACAAATTAAAAACATAAGCCCTATTTGAAAAATACAAATTTTCACTATTTCTTAAAAACCTTTTGGGGCGATTCATTTTTGATTCAAATTCTGAAATTATTTCGAAATTGTTATTATTTTGGTAGGAAATGTAAAAAGAAAAAGAAAATTGATATTTACTCACGACCCATAAAAATCTTTCCTTGACCCAAAAATGTTCCCCGACCCATTGTTTGGGAACCTACAACGCTACATGTTGTGAGCTTGTTGGTCGGCTATTTTCGGCGTGCGACACCACCGTAAGACAAAGGACCAATGAATCCTCAACTGAAACGAATAAGAGGATCACATGTTCATAAAGCCCGGCCCTATAGCCTACTACATCTGAGTCCAGAGAGTCAGTAATCCACCTCGTCATGTATAAACATTGGACCAGTTCAGCTGGCTTGACCCAAACTGGAGCCATTTGTGTCCCTCCCCCACCACCATTCTTAGTAACTTAATGTAAATAAATACCTCAACCCCATAACAGGAAGTAAACAGCTGCCCGGCCTATTTATGATTGACCAGAATAGTCTCATGGATGGCACGCTCTCTCAACAATCTCTCAACGCTGAGCTTTTAATGGTTGTCTGAAACACGGTGTCTCTGTGAATACCGTGGCTGTGCAAGAATACTTTTCATTGGGTTCATATTTATCAAACCCACACATGCTTTAGCACTTTCACTTTCAAAAGTTTTCAAAAATAGCAGATCAACAAGCTCCCATATATTTATAAAACCGATAGACAGATCACAAAAAAAAAATTCAGAAATGGCTCAAATAGCTGATATACAATTTCATTACACATTGTGTTGTTTGATTGATTGAATACAAAAGCACAAGGTACAGTCAGACATTTGCGCTAAAAGGATAACACAAAATGGTCCTTGTAAGTATGTAGATCAGCTACTGTATTTTTGCTACTTTTGCGCAACACTCGACAAAGGCTTTCATTTATGAAAAAAAAATAAAAACAAAAAGTTGAAATAATGGAGATGCAAGGTTTCTGCCCGACTGCTTAACCTCCATCAGTTCCAAGCTGAAACGGCACTCTGGCTGTCAGTCAAATAGGTCTGGCTGTCAGTCAAATAGGTCTGGCTGTCAGTCAAATAGGTCTGGCTGTCGGTCAAATAGGTCAGTGCATTGCTTCTGATCATAACCTAGAGGCAGACAAAATGTCCAAATGACTGTGTTCCTCACATGTATGCTGATGAGATCAGGAGAACCACAATGTAAAAAAAAATGTCTCTCTGTTTTTTTTTTTTTTTTTATTGTAACATATATCTTTAAATACTGTGCGATAGTTAAAGCATAAAATAATGGTAAAACTGGTTCAAAATTGCATTATAAAACACAATGTGAGATGCCAGAGTGTTTATCGGTATCACAATGAAAACTTGGCCATGACATTTTATTTACATTTTATTCATGGGCCCACTTACAATACCCTCGCGGCCCACCAGTGCCCACAGGTTGAGAACCACTGTTTATAGTCCAACTCTCCCCCTACTCAGCTCCCTTAAGGCTCTAGAACAGCGAATGAACAGAGCATATGTCAGCTAGTTTCTGCTTAAAAAATCCCCCCCAGCCAGAGCAGCTTATTCTTCCCAGCAAAATATCTATCTGGGTCACACACACACACACACACACACACACACACACACACACACACACACACACACACACACACACACACACACACACACACACACACACACACACCCCATGGATTAAAGTTTTTTATAGTGGCTTGACTTGAACACTGTGGCACCATGTGGCTGGTAAAGCCAATCCCTACAGTAATGATACTGTAGATACGTTTTTATTTTAACATTAAACCGCGTCAAACTAGAAACAGAATACATGTTCAGAAGCGTCTTCCAGGAAATATTTTGTAAAAAGCAACGGTAATAAAATAATATGTGGCCTGAAGACTCACCTCTTCAGACTCCACCTATAAGCCAATAGCACTTACCGCATTTTTAGATTTTATATAAAGTTTTTTACTGATTAGGTGCTTGGTTGTTCTAGATTGATATTTCTATGCATTTGATGTTGATGTATTGACGTATTATCTTGCTTATCGTATTGATGTATTTACCTGCTTATTGTAAATCGCTCTGGATTAAGAGCTTCTGCTAAATGCCTAAATTGTAAATCTCCATTCCCCTTGCAGGGTGCTGGAGGAGCAGATGTTGAGGGAGTACGTGCTGGCTCTGTTCCGGCTGCCCCGCGGCGAGAAACTCTACGAGGTGGCGTCCTGCTCCGTGTGGACGCCCCACAGCCGCCGCCACAGCGCCGGGACCCTCTACACCACCGACGGCTACCTATGCTTCTCCAGCCGAGAGGAGGGCCAGTGCACCCTGCTCATCCCCCTCTCTGAGGTAAGAGTAGGGCCAGTGCACCCTGCTCATCCCCCTCTCTGAGGTAAGAGGAGGGCCAGTGCACCCTGCTCATCCCCCTCTCTGAGGTACACACGCTTTGCCTAGCTGTCGCACATCGCTTCAAGTAGATCTCAGACTTAGCCGATGTGTCAACCATATCAAAAGTCATACGATGCGAAATTATTGCTCTACACTAACTCGGAGGAACTGGGAGGCAGAGTAAAATCATCGATCTACATGAAGCGATGTGCGAAAGATGGGCAAGCGGTAGGAGCCTGAGCTGTACAGTATGTTGTTGCTGTTAGGCAGAAACTGTTACTTTACATCAGTGGTTCGCAGGCCTATTCATGTCAAGGACCCCCAAATGTATTTGGTCACAGACGCCCCCTCTGAAAAGATTTTGCCTGGGGGCCCCCAGAAGAGAATGTATGTCCCCGGACCCCACTATTTGTGAACCAATGCTTTACAGGAAATGGAAAACAGAACTTGTGTTGAAATGGATCTCATCTAGTTATTACGTAGTCACAAGCTCTTGTTGATATCTCATTGGTTCAGGATTTATTTACCCACAGACAGCGTAACCACTTTCACTTTCAAAATTGTCTCACTCACACACACGTACAGTACATACACGCATATACCTGGGAGCTGCACAAAACAACCACAGGCCACTGATGGGCTCTGATGGAACCATTTAGGTTGAGTGCGTGCCTTGCTCAAGGTAATCTATTCTATACAGCAGCTGCTGAAAGAGGACAAATGTGGACAAATGTATTAATCAGTTGGTCTTGGATTTGAACCGGAAACCTTCCAATGCCACAGCTTGAACTATTTGACTACTGCCGCCCATAAAGTGTAAATGAGTGTCAGAGATGCTAGTGAGAGGGAAAATAAAGCGCTAGCGTTATGTTCAGGGTGGGTGATATAGGGACAAAATCAAATATGGCAATAGGTTTTGCTCAAATACTTCTATCGATATGGTATTGTGGGGAATGGGATTATTATTGGTGCATTCACAAAACATTTACACAATGAGATTTTTGATAAACATGAAATGAGCTTGTAGATCGACTAAATAATTCATATTTATATTATATTCATATTGTATCATATTTATCATACAGTTAAGGATGGATAATCATCAAGTGAGCTTGCCGATTGGCTGTTTTTGAAAGATTCTCAACATGCCAAAGTGATTCAAACCATCACAATATTACAATATCCAAAACCCCAGAGGATATCTAGTCTCATATATCACAATATTGATATTATTTCCCAGCCCTCTGTTATTTTTACACAAATAAAAAACCTGACTAGGCTAAAACGCATGAAGACGCCCTTGAATGGTGTGTGTGCTGGTGCTCTTGTTGCAGGCTTGTTAAACAGTCCATGTTGACTCTTCCACTCGCTGGTTAAAGTGTAACAGGCGGACACACTGTCAGGTTTACACACAGTATGCTGCAGCAGGGTTCCTCAGCCTGCGGGTCTGGACCCAAACGTGGGTCGCAACATTTTCTAAAAGCTTCATGGACAAGGGTGCTCCCTTTCATTTAGAAATAAATGTGTCCCATCTGAAACCAGTTATGCAGTTAACCACTTGAAATGGGGTTTAAGATTAGATTAGATTTGAACCACTTTATTATTTTATGCTTTAACTATTAAAAAATAGCAGATACGGTATACAAGCTCACAGCGCGGCGCCGCTCTGCAAGCTTGTAGATCTGCTATTTTTTTTTATCAACATTTGTGCAAGTCTTTGAATATTTTTGACACGGTTCTATAAATATCTTCTAAATCCTTCTTCTAAATCAGTGGTTCTCAAACTTTTTCATGTCAAGGACGCCCAAAATTACATGTATTTGGCCGCGGACCCCCATCTCAGTTGTTCCAGGGACCCCCCAGAAGCAAATATTTGCAAATGAGTTGCAAATGTTCGCTTTTAAGATTGTTGCACAAAATGTGTTCGTTACCATTTGGAAACTGATTTAAACACAATGAGACACATTTTGTGTTTAAAAACGATCACAAGATAATTAATTCAAAATACAGTATAGAAGAGCTGGGGGACCTGATGGCTGTCTATTGTTAGTGTGTCAGTATTGTAAATTCTACCATAGTTATCTGTTGGAATGCTCGTAGTTTAGCCTGCCCTTAGCTGGCAATTTTCACACACGCACGCACACACACATGCACATACGTATACACAATGTGTTTGCACATTGGCAGATGTTCAAATAAGGTCACTGTTCAACTGTTACATAACGAGAGTCACAAGGGTGCATATTCCCAGGCTGACAGACTGATTGATTACACATTAATTGAAGTTGTTAATCTCATAGTTTATTCAAGCCTCACTTGTGTAAATGTGGTGTTGTCAACCTGAACAAACCAAGCTATCAGTAAACACTGTTCTTATTCATGCAGGAACTCACAATACTATACTGTACTCTATGTACAAACAGCAGGTTTTTGTTGGCCACTTAAACCCAATTTTCAATGAATCTATAGAAGCGTGTAACAAAATATCTCTAGTTTTTCTTTTTTACATTTTCACATTTTGTAACATAGTTTTACATACTGTACATAACACATATAGCCTAGTCTAGTGGTTCTCAATCTTGTGTTTATAGGGTGTGCCAAATGTAGTTCTAAGAGCGGCCATTTCTTGGGTAAACACAGCCTTACACAGGTGTTCTGATTAGACTATAGCATTAGTTCTATGCAATCAAACAATTGAAACACCTGTGTTTTGACCCAAGAAATGGCCGCTAAGGACTACAATGACGTAGCCGTTGGCACACACTATAATGTAATGCCCAAAATACCGGGGTCCCCGAAAATAACAAGCTCACAATGTAACGTACGTAGATCAGATATTTATGCCGAATGTTAGCCCCCAGATATAGGGACGCTGGGGTTCATGTGGTTAAAATTGCTGCGTAACTCGATTCAATGGCCGCTGCTCATTTCAGTACAGATCAATCTTGAAGAATTCGAATATTGTGTAAAAGTACATTTTCTTGAAACTTTCATATATTTTTTGAAACTTTCGTATGTTCTAGATACATTGCACTTGCTGTGAATTATTCCAAACCATTTTTGTTAAGATTTTGAGTTTAGATTTTGTATGGCATACAACTCATGAATATCAAAAGTCCATATTTCAAAATATTACAATATTACACGAGACCACTCAAAACAAGGATTTATAATAGATAAATGTCAACCCTCTGAAGTCAGAGTTGCTTGAAGTCCAGTGGGAAGTTTCCGCAGTCAGTTATGATTTGGGGTGCTAGGGCATCTACAATGCTTTCTTTTTTTAGATTGATCTGTAGTTCCTCCATGTTCATGTCTTTGCTGACAGGTATTGTCCATAGAGAAGGCAGAGAGCACCAGTCTGCTGCCCAACCCGGTCATCGTCAGTGTGCGCAGTAAGAAGGCCTTCCAGCTGATCGAGCTGCAGGACAGAGATGAGCTGGTGGACAGCATGAACTCTAGGCTGCGCACGCTGCAGTGGAAGACCTCCATGTTCCGCAGCAAACCACAGGGCAAGAGAGCACTGGTATGGATGGACCTGGAGCCCTGCAGCAGTGGTTCTCAACCTGTGGGTCGGGACCAAGGCTGGGCGATATTAGGAAAACCTTCGATATTCGATAACGTTGTTGAATACCTCAATATCGATATTACTCACGATATTAGTAAAAACAATTGCATTATGGTATATCGTTTTTAATGTTTTTTTCTGCTTTACGTCCACTGCCTGCCTAACCCAGTTAATGAATAGCATATCCATGCATGCACAGTACACATAGAATGAAGAAATTAAATGTCTCTTAAATTTCCATTTTCCAACAATGGTTTTATTGAAACAACCACACCTGGTTACAGGTGGACTGCTTTTTTGTACCTCATTTCAAGCCGCCTTCGTCGATATGTATACCTTGCATGTTGATACCTCAATATATTGCCCAGCCTTAGTCGGGACCCCCAGGGGGCTCCCCAAATTATTTTGGGGGCTCACAACGCAAGGCATTGTGAGCATTTAGATCAGATATTTTCACAATAGAACCATGTTATACAAAATGTAATACCTCAACTTGTCAGGGTGTGGGGGGGTCCTCAGTTAAAATATGATTATTTGGGGGGTTTGTGGCCTGAAAAGGTTGAGAACCACTGCCCTACAGTACCTCTGTGGTTCTCAAACACTTAATTTCAAGGACCCCCATAACAGACCTGTAAGCGTCCATTTGGAACCAACCCAAGGAACCCTGAGAGGGTCCCTGGACCCCACTTTGAGACCACTGTCCTATCTGATCTGCCCTGGGCTGTCAGGTGTTTCTATTTGATTTTATTATACAGGAGGCAGAGATTTTCCCTCCATCCTTGTGTGTGCTTGTGTATACATGCTACTGTACGTCTTTGCACAGCAAATCTCTTTCCTTCCCCCCCCCCCCCATTTTTTTGCTAGCTTGTTTCTATTTTCAGGGCCATTTTTAGTCAAACATATGCATCAAATGTTGAGAGAATAAATGTCTGATCCAGGAACAAAACAAGGACACAGGTGTATTCTGGTAACTAGTGTTGTGTGGGAGTAATTGTCCCCAAATGGACATAGTGATCGACCGTGCAAAACTGCTTCATTAGAACAATGTTGTTTTAACTAAGAAATTCCCTGAAAATAAACGTTTTTTTTACATGCATAGATGATCAACAACAATACTCTACTTCACTCTATTCATGCTTTTCACTTTCATTTCCTCTTTGTAGATGGTTGTATTATCACTCATTGTAAATGCCAGTGCCGTGTACTGTACTTTGTAGTTAATCTATGCATGTAAAAGGCAATGGTTTTGTACCAACATTATTGTTGTGAAGCAGTTTTTTGGGCAAACATTTATAAAGATCGCTATTTCCATTTGAAGGTGAGGCACAAGTCAGTGGCCAGTTTACAGTAGGCTTGTCTCTACATTGTTCAAAATCCATGTACAGTATACAATATATTGTCTGGTGGAGAGGAGATCTACAAGCTCAAAACATGGCGCTTCACACCGCGTTTCAAGCATGTAGATCTGCAACTTTGATGCTTTTGTGTGACATTGAAGTGCCATGGTACAGTATTTTATTGTTTAAAAAAAAAAGTAATCTGAGTAAATGTAATCTGAGTAATCCTGGTATTTCTGCACAATCGTATTTTCATTCACTCAGAACATAAAAATGACAATCGCGGCTATCAGTGCTTTTGTAACGGCTGGTAGAGAAGGGCTTGTTTTAAACATTAACGTGATCTGGAGTTAGATAGATTACAAGATAAATCCACTTTTGTGAATCTCATAACATTGGCCTATTGGAAAACCGGATTTCCTGATCACGTTATCTCCTGTTGCACTGTGGGAATTGGAGTGTTTCTCTTCAGCCACGGCTGCCCCAGACATCAAGCTACGGTTTAATATAAAACCCTATCGGATGCGCTGAACGAGTCGGCAGCACACAGAGACATCAAAGAGTTTGACGAGTGCATGCGTCGTCAGCATCCGGAGTGTAAATTTACGAAAAAACCTAAAAGTTAGATTGTGGAGAAAGGAGGTTTATGATATGTTTTATCTTCTCAGAGCTCTCCTGCTCCCTACTACACCTTCTACTACGACACCATGTACTGTGACGACGACGAGGCGGAGGAGCAGGCTCTCCGCAACACCGTCAACAGTGAAGCCCTGATGACTGCCTTCCACCAAAACCAGACTGGACCCCACAATGATGGTACCAAGGTACATGACAGCTAGCACTGCCTGACAACAAGCTTAAAGCATTTAGACCTGAAAAAAAAGATCCTAACAGTGAAAAACCTATGTTTCTGTCAGTGGTTCTCAAACTTTTTCGTGTCAAGGACCCCCTAGAATTATATGTACTGTATTTGACCACAGACCCTCATCTGAAAATATTTAGTTCCTGGGACCGAGAGAAAGGAGGATTTGTGTTACAAATGTCTGCTTTATAAAATATATATACATTCAAAGATTTGCACACATTTTCAAGATTTTTCAAAAATAGCGGATCTACAATATTCTTTTTTTTTATTTTTTTAAGCATAAAATAATGGTCAAAGTGGTGACACAGATATGTGTACCCGGTCTAAATGGTTTTAAAGCACAATTAAACTCGGGTAGGGGTTTGGATTGTGTAGTTGATGATGATATTCCAAAAAATATTCTCCTCGTTGACCTGCATTTCACAGTGGAACAGGTCTGGAACAGTCATATCACACTATCATAGGCAAATAAAGTGGATTTTGACAATGTATAACATAATGTATCCAGCATTCTTTTTCTTCTTCCTATTGATTTATGCTATTTGAAGATCCGGATCCACACTTCTAGTCCGTATCTTCTCAGTTCAAATGACAAAATCAACAGGAAGTTGGTGGACATTTTTATTTACAAAAAAAGAAGAAGAAAATGCAGAATCTGGTTTTCGAATGTTTTATATATCCGCGTTTGTAAATGTACTTAATAGATATTTCCCACCACTGCATTGAAGGGGTAAACTGGGTGGAGGATCGGCGTGCGTGCGTGTGTGTGTGTGTGTGTGTGTGTGTGTTGGGGGGGGGGGGGGGGGCATCCATTATTTATCTCTCCATTGATCTCTGGGTATACTCACAGTGTTGAGTGACATGACCTTCAGCTGCAGCCAGCTCTAACCTGCTGACGAGACACTTTGTGTGTCAGTAATACTGGAATATTAGCTGTCCAGTAGAACTCCTCAGTGTTCATTTAACTCTGAGAGTGTACAACATGTGACCAAACGGACTGAGGTTTTTAGTGTGTGGGTAGGAGTGCTTTCGTGTGTGCGCGTGTGTGTGTGTGTGTGTGTGTGTGTGTGTGTGTGTGTGTGTGTGTGTGTGTGTGTGTGTGTGTGTGTGTGTGTGTGTGTGTGTGTGTGTGTGTGTGTGTGTGTGTGTGTGTGTGTGTGTGTGTGTGTGTGTGTGACTGCAACAATATACAGTATATAGTCGCTATTGAGCACAAGCCTTGCCCATATTTGTGATTGTATGTGTGTGTGTAAATATATCAACAGCTAGAGCAGACCACCTCACAGCTAGGCTACATATATAAACCTTTACATGTAGTTTTTATTTACTTTGGCAGCCTAGGGCATGTGCACAAGTTGGTTGTGAGGGGCTTACATGGCCGGCCTCTCCAAAAGGAGGGTCAAGCAGTTTGCTTCTGCTAAGCAGCTAGGTTCTGTTCAGTGTCAGACATTATACGAAGCCGCTCAATTTAGAGATTTACCCACGATTTATGTCCACTTGTCTGAAGTACAGTATGTCAACTATACTGTAGGTAACAATGTTCTGCCGTCTATGCACTTTGTAACTGGCTGTTCTCCAATTGTTTGACTGCACTGGCATTGTTTGTGTCCTTTGTACGAGGTCAATGTACTTCTGTTCGAGTGCATCTCTCCATTCCGACATGTCTCCTTTCCGACATGTATGTCTCCATTCCGACACTAACCCTATCTCTTACCCTAACCTTAACCTCTATGGAAGTGTTGCCACTCCGACAATAAGAAGTCACTGTTGGAGTGGCGACATGTCGGAATGGAGAGCGCCCCCCCCTTCTGAGTATGTGTTGTGGACATAAACAAACATTTCGCGCGTGTGTGTGTGTGTGTGTGTGTGTGTGTGTGTGTGTGTGTGTGTGTGTGTGTGTGTGTGTGTGTGTGTGTGTGTGTGTGTGTGTGTGTGTGTGTGTGTGTGTGTGTGTGTGTGTGTGTGTGTGTGTGTGTGTGTGTGTGTGTGTGTGTGTGTGTGTGTGTGTGTCCTACAGAGCGTGGACCAGGTGAAGGAGAGGCTCTGGGACGATCACTTCTCAGAGTTTGGTCGAGGAGTCCACATGTTCCGCACAGAGAAGATTCAGAAGCTGGTCGCCATGGGGATCCCGGAGTCGCTACGCGGGGAGCTCTGGATGACCTTGTCTGGTGGGTGTGTGTTAGGGATGGGATATGAACATTTCATGTCACGATTATTGTGACCAAAGACATCGCCATTTACGATATTATTGCGATAATCAAAAGTAAGTACCTTTTATCAATTACAGAGGGTTTAAGTGGTACTGGATATGCAGCTCGGCAAATAAAAGGTGAATTGTTCCCAGTGCATGACGGAGGACGATTTCACGATAAATTAAATCTCCTCGTCTTGAATTAAATGAAAACGATAACATCGTTTATCGTCCCATCCCTAGTGTGTACACAGTATTTGCGTTTGTGTGAAGTGTTCCGAGAAAGCAGTGATGTTACATGCATTATCAGGAGAGACTGCTGCTTCCCCTGCTGTGGCAGGAGGTGGAGCCAGCAAAAAGCGGAGACGCCAAGTTGAGAAATGTTCAACTTTTCTCATGTCACGTGAGACAGAGCAACAGTCAACCAGAAGTACACTGTGGTCTGAAATAGCCACAGACTAGGCGTACACACTAAGCGTACGACGACTAGCAGTTGTAGTTTGATAAGCATTGAGCAACCTAAAACGTGTAGATTAACAAACAAGCTGCCAGAAACATGCCAGGGCATTGTCTTTTTATTTATTTATCTTGTTTTGGGGGTGGTGTCTTTTTTATGACTTCATTGATAGGATAGTAGGTTGACAGGAAATGGGGAGAGAGATGTGGAGTGACACGCAATGTGCCGTCAGGCTACTTTTAGCCGAGGTGCCCAGACCGCTAGGGCAGCGCTAAGGCCCACGACCATGGAGTGTCTGTACTTCTCCCTCCTGCCCGTGGGCTCTCTCCTGCCGATCTCTGCCTCCGGCTTGAGGCGCCCGGAGTAGTGAAGCCAACACCTGAATACAACATGCTTATTTACGAGGGATTCCAAACAGCAGAAAGCGTGTGTGGGTGTGTTGTTCTGAGGTACTTTAACACTGCCGGCTACCAGCATGTCATGCATGACAGGTCCTCTGCTGTGCATCCATTTCCTCTGTACGTCCAAATGATACTTTTCAAACCAACGTGGTGTTCTGTGTTCTGCTTCACTCTTTCTTTCTTTATTTCTCCTTTATTTATTCAGGGGAGCCCATTGAGAGCAAGCTCTCTTTTTCAAGGATGCCCTGATCACAGTATATAAGACACAATACAAGCAATGAAAAATAACACAATTACAACAGGCAATCGAATCACAGTACAACGTTACAGATGCAAAAAAATCTAGTTGTTACTCAAAACATGTACAGTCACTATGTAGTGTGCACTCAAGAAGCACTTTAAATGTCTATTGAGACCATTCGAAACAGTTTTAGAGATGAGTCCTCAAGTTTATCCCACTTAGTAATTATAGTATAATACACAAAGGCAGTCTTTCCTTGCTCACTGTTCATACATGGACAGGAATATCTAATGTGTGCATGTGAACACGTTGACTTTTGGTTCTACGAGCGAAGATAGGTACAAAGGAAGCTCACCACACAAGGCCTTATAAATAAAATAAGATACAATGTTGCTTTTTCGAAGTGCGAGAGATGGCCAACCCACTTTTTCATATAACATGCAATGATGGGTAAGCATCACCAGTGATAAACCGCAAGGCACTGTGGTAGACAGCATCAAGAGGCTTCAGCATGGAGATTCACTTCCTGGGTTTCACTTCCTCTCTGGGCGTCTCTCTGCCCTCTATGGAGCAGTCCCCCTATCTGAAGCATAGTCAGTCCTACTACCAAGACCCGCTATCTGAAGCATAGTCAGTCCTACTACCAAGACCCGCTATCTGAATCATAGTCAGTCCTACTGCCAAGACCCCTATCTGAAGCATAGAGTCAGTCCTACTGCCAAGGCCAGCTATCTGAAGCGTAGAGTCAGTCCTACTGCCAAGGCCAGCTATCTGAAGCATAGTCAAACTGCCAGGACCCGCCCCACCGAGGCATCAGTCAACTAAGAAGAGGCCGCTTAGGCCCCTCCAAACAAGAATGAAATAGATAAAACATTTGAGTTTTGGTGGCTCACCTGGTAAGAGTTCATATAATTTTCGCAGTTGGCATGTCATCCTCTCTCTCCTCCGTGGCCCTGACATGAATTTATTTAACAAAAAAACATAAATATTGAAAAACTAGATGAAATGTTTATGTACTACATACTGTAACCTCATGGTTGACGCATCTGATATTTTGACATGTGCGACTTTGACCACAGTCACCTGCACAGCGGCACGTCACCTATTCAAGCCTGCGTCAGTGTTCTGACTTAACAGACCGGTGCCGGGATATACTAGGTGTTTATTTGTTTTCTTTCCTTTCTTTTCTTTTGCTCCTTCTTTCTCACTGTCTAAATCTGTCACAACCGCTAAAACTCACGCACCCACAAGCCGTCCCTGAGCTTGGCAGTGATGGATGGATTAATTACCACAGCGTTGCTCGCAAGGCCTTTAATTCACTCACCAGCCTCTTGCTTATTTCCTGCACCACTATTTTGGTGGAGAAGAATGTTGATGTAATGTAAAAACCAGAGCGACAGGGTTTAGAGCGTGCACAAATAGACTATGATCTCATCACTATGTCTGAATGCAAGCCAGCGGAGTGGAAAGCTGAGTGCAAGCTTTGGAGAGGGGGGAGAGAGGGGCGGGGGGGAACAAGAAGGGAGTAGGGCTGTAGCTATCGACTCTTTCTTAGCGATTATTCTGTTGATTAGTTTTCCGATTAATCAGACAATTAATCAGACAATCAATCAATTCTCTAATCATTCTTTTGTTAAATCAACAAATTCCAGAAACATGAAAATGTAGTTTTTAGTCTGATCGACTAAAGCCGTAATTAAGCCTTATTTCATACTTTGTCGTACAATAGTGTCATGCAAAACTTTGTTGAATAAGACTAAAATATTTTGATATTTAGTCGACCAAGACAAGACTAAGACTGAACAATTTCAAATGACTAAAATAGACCTAAAATGAAATGGTGTGTTATTCAAAAGACTAAGACTAAATCAAAAAATTCTGTCAAAACACTTGTGTAAAGAATAATGTAGATCAGCTATTTTTGAACATTTGTGAGTCACCTAAGCCAGGGACGTCAGTTTGAAATTGGTCATAAATCATGAGCTGCATAACTGCTTATAAATTATACCGATGTTTTCAAAGAGTGAAATAATGGCCAACATTGTGTGGTCTCGCTCTAGATTAAACATGCCCACTAAACCCAAATGGTCAAATAATCTCCATCCTACAGATGCGTGCTCGGAGCTGGCGTCCCACAGGGACTACTACACGGACCTGGTCCAGAAGTCTATGGGCCACAGCAGCCTGGCTACAGAGGAGATCGAGAGAGACCTGCACCGCTCCTTACCGGACCACCCCGCCTTCCAGAACCCCACGGGCATCGCTGCCCTGCGACGTGTCCTCACCGCCTACGCCCACCGCAACCCCAAAATCGGCTACTGCCAGGTATGCAACGTACTCATTAAGACCAGAGGCCGCGGACCCCCATCAAAAAAAAATTCACCCATGGACCCCCAGAAGCGAAGATTTAATTAAAAGGTTCCCACGACTCAACTTGGGGTGCCAACCCATAGTTTGAGAACCTTTGCACTATCTATACACCTACATACATGCACATACTGTACATACATGCACATACAACAAAATACATAAGAAACAAGCAATACAATGAACCCACTGAAACTGCATGCACAGGTACAAGTACCATATAGCAAATTACCTTTTTTTTTTCTTTTTTTTTTTACCCATTTAGAACGGGTACACATTATTGTGTATCATTATTGAATGCTTTAACTATTGAAAAGTAGCAGATATACAAGCTCACAGCGCGGCACTCGGTGCCGCGCTGTGAGCTTGTAGATCTGCTATTTTTGAAAAATTTTAAAAATTAGAATTTTTACCCGATTCTATAAGTGTCTTTTGAATCCTTCTATCTTCTAACTGTATCTGCTATTTTTCAATAGTTAAAGCATTCAATAATTCTAGGCCTAAATGGGTTAAAGAAACATGCTTGATTATTCGATTGTAATCGATAGAATAACATCTAAGAAGATAATTGCTATAAGTGCCGAAATGATGTGTGTTTAAATTATTTAAAATAGCTGCTGAGCTCTCCAGAGACATAACCTTTTCTAAGTGTTTTCTTTAGAAGTTTCTAGAGGGACAGCCATTGTGGACGAGTGTTTCAGAGATGTGTATAATGGTACCAATGGTGCTGACACGTCATTGTATTCATGATTCATGAGTGTTCTGTATGTGTGCTGCGCTCTCATCTGTTTACTTATATTCTCTCTCTCTTTCACTCCTTCATGCTGTCACCTTTTCACTCCTTCTTTCATTCATTTAGAATTAGATTATCTGTCTTTCTCCCATATTGTTTCTTCGTTTTTATCCCTCTCTTTATTCTCCATCCTGCACCCTGTATGTTCCTGTCAGTCATGTTTTATTACTTTGTCAATTCATTCTCACTCGCTCTGTTTTTCTCTCTGTATTCTCCTTGTTAGATGGATATAGGATAGGCCTGGCGTAGCAATAAGGGGGACGGAATGTGTGTAGGTTGTTCTTATCATTCTGATGACATCAATTTAATAACCGTATGAAAAGGCATCTATTTCTCATTCTGGCCATGTAGCTTAATTTATCTTTGCTGCTAGGTAAGCAGATCCGTGGGCATGTCAGGGCATATTCTATTTGGCTGTGGGACTGACACCTAAAACCAGTTCAGCTTACTGTATCTCTCGTCATCTTTGGTTCAAATTCACCTTTATGCTGGAATTCTCAACCTTTTTAATTTCATGGGCCCCCCAGTTTGATATGCATTAGACGATGCATCCCATTTGATACCATTTGATCTCAGGGACCTGTAAAATCGACACTGTCAAATCCATCCATCCATCTATAGCAGCTTATCCGGATCCTATAGAGATATGCATAGACCAATGTTAAATTGCTGTTCTTAAGGCATTTTGTCAATGCTGCTCTCAGAGCAGCATGGATGATATAATAGACTATCTATATGACTATCTTGGCATCAGTGCTTGTCTCTCTTATCCCCTCTCTCTCTCTGTGTTTCAACGTCTTAGCATCATTCCCTGTCTCTCTTTCTTCACCGACAGTCTATGAACAACCTAGCATCAGTGCCTGTCTCTCTCTCATTCCCTCTCTCTCTTAGTCTTTCCCTACAGCAAGGGTCTTCAACGGAGGGTCCAGGACCCCTAGGGGGTCCTCAGAGTTACTACAGGGGCTCCTCCAAATCTTTGTGTGATAAAAAAAGTTTTTCTCCTTTTTTATATACGCACTTGAACCCTCGTGTCCATATCCTGAGAACATTAGCCAAAAATAGCAGATCTACAAGCTTACAACGAGGCGTTGAGAGCTTGTAGATCGGCTATTTTCGATATTCGATCTACAAGCTCACAAGCTATTCGATCTACAAGCTCACAATGCCTCGCGCTGCGAGGCGTTGAGAGCTTGTAGATCGGCTATTTTCGGCAAAGAGGTTTGGTGTAGAGGGGAAAAAGAGCAGACTAAGTGAAAGACTGAGTGAAAGGTCAAGTTTACTAAGAAGTATTGACGGTTCAAGTGGTTAAATATCTGAAAACACAAATTGACTTGAATCCAAAATACACTGATGATTGTGCTGTCAAACCGATAAAACTATATGGAATCTATGAAAAGGTTGTCATCTCTCTCTCAACTAATAGGGGTTCTTGGGCTGAACACGTTGAAGACCCCTGCCCTATATGAACATCCTAGCATCAGTGCCCGTCTCTCTCTCATTCCCTGTGTCTCTCTTTCCCTCCAGTCTATGAACATCCTAGCATCAGTTCTGCTGCTCTATGCTAAAGAGGAGGAGGCCTTCTGGCTGCTGGTCGCCGTGTGTGAGAGGATGTTACCCGACTACTTCAACCGCAGGGTCATAGGTGAGGGCCAGCGCTCCAAGCAGCTTCCTGAAACCTAATGCAATAATAGTAATTTGTCACTGTATATTTGCACACATGGTAAATGTATCCTCTGCATTTAACCCATCTTAAGTATCAGAAGCAGTGACGACTACAGAGGCAGCGCCTGTGGATCATTTGGGGGTTAAGGGCGGATTCAGACTGGGTCTGATTGATAACGAACTGTTCCCTAGGGCTGGTCCTAGGGCTGTTTGATTAATCGATTTTTAATCGAAATCCATATTTCTTTTTTTTGGAAGATTTAAAAAAGAAGAAAATCGCCAAATCGATTTTCACTTTAATTAGGGTAATTCTGGTACAGATCTCGCTCATTAGAGAAATGTACAGGGCAAAAAGTCCACAGCCCGGTCCTCCTACGCACAACACGATTCTACAATGCAATATGTAATTTCTCTCTGACGTTCCCTTTCTTTGATGCGCGCAGCGCACATAACTGGGCAGCTGATGTGCGCTCACTCGCTCTGATACAGCAAACGCTGAGCTAGTAAACACCGAAAAGAACTCATAGCTTATTAATGCTGTGTAATCGTTTGATTAACCCACAAGCAAGATTAAGTCAGTTACTGGTTCTAAGTATTGGTTTGATATGTTTTCGGTTAATTACCCGGCCCTACAACATAGTACAAATTGAAGCATTACAGAGGCCTCGACAAACAGCCCCTGAGGTTTCTCAACCACCGCTGTTGAAACGCATGGCTGATTTCCTGTGCTTTGTGCAGCCGTTTATTTACAGCATTTGAAACAATGTCCTCTTCCTTTTAAATGTCTGTTGGAAAGCGGATGTTTTGTCGTGTGTGTGTCTTGTAGCTTTGAAATGGTATTGGCTTGTGTCCTGTGTGTGTTGGGAATGAATGAAAATGTTTATTTGACTGTTAAATCAGATCACTGCAGTTGTTCCATACATAAAGAAAATAATCAAGGATAAAAAAATAAAATACACACACAATAAATCAAAAAAGCAACAACAAGACAAAATGGGAAAAGCAGAATACAAACATAAATACAAGGAGCAAAATGGCACAGTGAATTCAGTTTTCTTATTTTTTCTGTAAACCGTAAAACATGAAGGTGACATTACAGTACTTAGACAATAACCGTTTTAGGCCACTCTAAAATGTCTTTCCAGTGCAACAGATGTATTTTTGTGGGTAGATTGTGTCTCTGTATTCTCTGCCAAGAATAGAGAATCTTTCTTTTTTTACCCATTAAACTCTTGAATGGAAATGATTTGACATTCATCGAGCTGTCTCTTGTTGAATCTCTATGATGAGTGTGTCTGATCTATCAAGATAATTCAATAGTACCTTCAGTATTGTCATAGCAATACAATGGACTACAATGACTTAGCATAACCTTTGACCATTTTCTGAAAAGTATATATATATATATATATATATATATATATATATATATTATTATATATATATATATATATATATATATATATATATATATATATATATATATATATATGTTACGGTTAGTTTGGGTAACTCGGTTAGACTGTGGTAAGAGCGCTTGTTTTGTCGTTCACCACACACCAATCACCACCAGATGGCGACGACAGCCATTCACTAGTGAAGGCGCTGACGTCACTCGTTTGCGACTCTCTTTCTTTATTTACTAGCCTAGCCTAGCCTAGCCTAGCCTAGCTTGCCCAGGCCTTACGGCCTGGGCATAAATATAACGATTGCATTCACCACGGCTTCGTAACTCGCGCGGCGCGCCGCTTGCAATGTCGTGGACAATCGAGCGGCTCCGCCTGGAGGACGTTGTTGTGGCGACCGCTTGTTCCGCCCCGTGCCGCACGGTGAGCGCTCCGTTTCTCTATCTAACCGTTTCTCTATCTAACCGTGACATATATATATATATATATATATATTTTTTTTTTTTGCAATTTCAAGGTTTCCACCAGACAGCGATGTTATGTTGTGTCTGGCCCCCAAACTGTGGAATAAACTCCCTGTCGCACTTAGAACAACAGACTCACTCCCTAGCTTCCACCGTGGCCTGAAGACTCACCTCTTCAGACTCCACCTAAGCCCATAGCACTTACCGTAGCACTCGCCTACCCTCAATGACCATACATGAAAGCTAGATAACATTCTTAGGTTTTATATAAAGTTTTTTATACTGATTAGGTGCTTGGTCTACCTACGTTATTTATTTCTTCTAGATTGATATTTCTATGTATTTGATGTAGTGATAGTCTGCTAAATTCCTAAACTGTAAATTGTCTTTTCAGGCGCCCAGGTGGACCAGTCGGTATTCGAGGAGCTCATCCGCGAGCGTCTGCCACTGCTGGCCGAGCACATCCCCGACCTCTCCCCTCTGTCGTCCGTCTCTCTCTCCTGGTTCCTCACCCTCTTCCTCAGTGTGATGCCCTTCAGGAGCGCCGTGTGCGTGGTCGACTGTTTCTTCCTCCACGGCATCAAGGCCATCTTCCAGCTGGGCCTTGCCGTGCTGGACGCCAACACAGAGGAGCTGTGTGCCAGCGCCGATGACGGGCAAGCCCTCATGGTTCTCTCCAGGTGATTTGGTTCTTGTGTGGTGTGGTGTTGTGTAGGGATGTCAATGAATATTCTATATTCTAAAGCAGTGTGTCTCTAAACTTTCAAATTTCAAGGTCTCCCCTTAACTCTGATAGTGTACAAATGGAATCAAATGAACATGTTGGGGTTCATTTGGTTCCATTTGTACACTGTCAGAGTTACAGACTTGTAAGGGTCAATTTAGACCCTCTAAAGTCTAAAGGAACCCACAGAGTCCCTGGAATCCACATTTAGAACCATTGTTCTAAAGTATTTTAATCAGAATCAATTTGAATGAGAAGTAAGGTTTAAATAAATAAATAAAGGTATAATAATCTACCTCACAAGTTCTGGTGTGGTCCTTGGCCCGTTGCAAGGGCAACGGAACGGGCCAAGATTGTTTCAAGTGTGAAAGAGTGCCAGTGCTGTAGTCCCTATTCTTCATGTTCTGCACTCATGTTTTATAGTTTTCTAATCTTACTGGAATGTGTTCTGTTTTGTAGTTTTCTAATCTACCTGTCATGTGATCTGTTTTGTAATTTTCTAATCTACCTGTCATGTGATGTGTTTTGTAGTTTTCTAGACCAGGTGAGGAGTGAAGAGGAATCGCCCCCCTCTTCTTCCTCGTCTCCTCCTCTCTCTCCTCAGCCTGCTCTGGAGGAAACTCCCACTAGTGCGCCCCCTGCAGGACACACAAATATCACTGAGCTCATCAATGACTCATATGAGGTAAGGTGTGTGTGTGTGTGTGTGTGTGTGTGTGTGTGTGTGTGTGTGTGTGTGTGTGTGTGTGTGTGTGTGTGTGTGTGTGTGTGTGTGTGTGTGTGTGTGTGTGTGTGTGTGTGTGTGTGTGTGTGTGTGTGTGTGTGTGTGTGTGTGTGTGTGTGTGAAGAAAACATGGGTCACTGATGAGAGAGGATGAGTGGAAGAGGGAGGAAGGGGAGAGGTATCCGACTATATTAAATATGCATGACAGATACAGTAGAACTGGAAGTCATAACGTTGTCACGCTTATGGAACACGCGTGGAGAAGAGGTGAAATGCTGCAGTACACTACACGATGGATGTTTCCCACATGAAATGGGAGTTCATATGGCATTTTGAGCTGTGTCATTATGTATGAAAAGTGCTATATAAAGTTAATTGATATATAAATTGATTGATTGGCGGTGCACATACGCACACATCTATTTGTTCAAGTACAGATTGTTTACTGTTGTTCTCTTATTCTCTCGTGTTCTCTTTACTGTTGTTCTCTTGCTTACAGAAATTTGGAGACCTGACGGTGAGGCAGGTGGAGAGGCTGAGATGCAGACACAGAATCCAGGTTCTTCAAGCACACGAAGACACCACCAAAGAGAACGCTGTGAGTATCTGTTCTCCTCTGTCTACCTGTATCCATCCATCACTGAACATGTGGCCTTTCTTAATGTTATCAACATCGATGCTGGGTGGGGGAGGGGAGGGGGATCTGGAAATTAAAGAGGCTTGGGCAGCAGAAAGTAATGAACGGTAGTAGTCTGCGTTTACAGACAGAAACTGAGCAGACAAAGCATTGATGGGCAACACATCTGGGTCAAAACCAGTGGTGTATTTTTTCTCGTGGGAACAGTAATGGTAATGCCGGAAGCTCAACGGTAAACCTGTTATACAAAGTAGCCAATTGTGCATTGTAAAACATACTGTACGCCATGGTGTGGCGTGTAGCGACCAAAATACACCCTGGTCAAAACATCCCCAAAGCTGATTAACAGTTCAAACAACTTGGCTGAAACATAAGGGAAGTTTCCTTTTAAAAGTTAAAGTCTTTCTCCCTCTTTCCCTCTCTCTCTGTCACCTTTCCTTTCCTAGCTGAGGGTGGTGACCCCTGATGTGTCCATCTCTCCAGTGGACCTGGCTGATGTCTTTGACCTCTTCAAGGTATTGTTGTCTAAAAAAAATTAATGTTGTGTAAAAGTAAATGTTCTTCTGTAATCTAAATGCAAAAAAAAAGAAGAAATCTAGATTCATTTTGGTGGGGTATACCTGGGGTATACTGTATACTGCCAGCCCTGTGATGTTGTCAGACACACAGGCAAAGATAATCTTGATGACCAAACATAAACGAGCAAACTGCGCCGTCTGTAGGCTGTATCATTACCAGAGTAGAACGCACATATTTCTCAGTTGTACAGAGAGCATGAGGAATACATTTCACCCACACTACTGGCAGTATGTCGTTCTCTGCCATTTTACTTCTAGTATGTTGAAAGTGTATGAATGTATTTATCATTGATTACAGTCTCTCCTTCACTTCTCCCTATTGTTCACTCTCTCCATCTCCACCTGCATCTCGTCCAGACGGAGCATTTCATCAACCTGTACTGGGGTGACGGGAGCACCTCCAAGGCCCTGCAGCACCACGACTCGGGCCGGCCCTACGTGGAGCAGTACCGCGTGGACCGGGCCCAGTTCCAGAGCCTGTACGTCCTGCTGGCCCCCTGGCTGTGTGGCAGCCACCACACGGACACGGTGGCCAACAGGACCTTCACACTGCTGGACCAGGACAGGGACAGCCTCGTCACCTTCAGGGAGTTCGCTGGATGGCTGGGTAATAATAATAATTATAATAATAATAAAGTTTCATTGTATAGCACCTTTCATGAGATGAAATGCAGCTCAAAGCGCTTTACAGAGCAGAAAATGAAGCACAAGTGCTTCATTCACAGAAAAAGTACACATGATTACAATAAAGCAGAAAATAAAGATTATAACATTTAAAACATTTGAACCAGGGGGGTCCCCAAATTATTTTGGGTGGTCCCCAGGTGATTAACTTAATGTGCAGCATTGTTTTCTCTCTCAACAGTAAACAAACCAACATACAGTTGAAGTGTATAGAGGGTTTATGCACATTTCTAAAGTGACAATTTAAGGACTTTTTAATACCTCTGAAATGACAAATTAAACATTGGTCAAATTGTCAAATATTAGAGGCAGAAATTGTAAAAATAGCTGATCTACATGCTCACAACAACGCATCTGGCTTGATGCCCGTGAAGCTTTTAGAGACCAGAATGAATAAATCACAGTGCCCGGGAGAAAGTGACATGGCTCTGTTCTACAGGAGAGGGGATGAGTGGACACATAAAACTGGACACTAGGTTCCCACAGGGAACCCACTATGGAATGTGTATCTCTGGTGTATCATACAGCATCATATTATCACTCTTTTGGTTTCCTGTGTTGGAGGTGTGGTTGTGGGATTGTTCTTACCTAAGTGCATGAGCTATCACTTCTCTCTGTTAAGCCTGATCGATAATAGCCGATCTACAGGCACTCACACTGTAAGCTTTCTAGAATTAAATAAATGTGGTACGTAACCGTGTGCAAATAAGAGTGAATCAGGCATTACCTGGCTCAGCCCTGTACATGTACTGTTAACAAAATAACATATCAGTGGCTGTTTTTTGATTTTACGAAACCCTGAGGGATTTGTCAGTAAGCTGCCCCCAAAAAGATGAATCACTTTTGGATCTCAAAGGTTCAAGATCACCGTTAAGGTCAAAATGACATGTTTGGACATGCCCCCAAAAAGATGAATCACTTTTGCATCTCAAAGGTTCAAGATCACCGTTAAGGTCAAAATGACATGTTTGGACATTCAGAAAGTAAAGAGATGTTGCAGGCAGGCAGGGTTTGCACCACCAGGTGAATTTCTCAAACATCACAACACTACTCTCTTTTTTTTTCTCTCTCTCTCCTTGTGTCAGACACTTGTTACTGTGAAGATCTGAACCTGAAGATAAGGCTGTTGTATCGTCTACACATACCACCAGGTAAAACACACAGATTCACTTTATATTCTTCCTCATTGGTTAATCCGTCGACATTGTAAAGAAATCTTAAAACATAACATCTACTGTATGGGTTAGTTATGTTGCCTGACTGACCTGTGTGTGAGCTTGTGTGTTTACCGGTATACTCACTAAGAGGCGCCTTACGTCACTGGCCACTGACGTAAAAAGGCATGGCTGTAAAAACATTCTTTATTCAGTTGAGACTGAGGGCCCTATTATGATCCAGGTCTTATGCCTTAAGCCTTAACTTCTAAACCTTTTTTTCACTATTTTGAAAAACTTTTTTAAATACTTCAAATGCTGATCTACATCTGCACGTTGTGAACTTGCAGATCAGCTATTTGAAATATTTAAAAAACAAAATAGTAAAAAAAGGCAAAGAAGTTAAGGCATAAGGCATAAGACCTGGATCATAATAGGGCCCTGAGAGTGAAACAAAATGCGCCCCATTGGAACATATGCATATTGTACTTTTCAATCACATTCACGTGGCATATATTGCATATATAATGTGGTGTGTACTGTGTGTCCTTGTCCTTGCAGCCCTGACAGACATTGAGGATGACCCTGCATCTCTGAACAGCCCTCTACTGTCAACCACCAGACCTCTCTACGTAGACCTACCCAAGGGTATCTATCTAATGTGTTCTATGTACCGTTATGGTATTGCTACTTTTTAAGTCTCAAATAGGAATAATTCTTACGCCACTGGGTATGCCTGTGCACAGCCCTTTACTTAATGGCTAAGCCATTGCAGACCTTTAGGCCTTTATTTGTGTGGTGCAGCTTGCTAACATGTAGGTGTTGTGTAGGTATTGTTGGGGAGGTGAAGGATTACCAGCAGCAGCTGAAGCAGATGTTACGAGACCTGGCCAAAGAGAAGGAGAAAGGCGTAGAAAAGCCACTGCCACTCATGAACCAGGTACATGCATTACTAACACCTCATCATTCAGTATGAACCAGGTACATGCATTACTAACTCCTCATCATTCAGTATGAACCAGGTACATGCTTTACTAACACCTCATCATTCAGTGTGAACCAGGTACCTGCATTACTATCACCTCATCATTCACTATATCGTTGCTGTTGGTTGAATATGTCCCAAACTGTCATGGATCTGCTATTTTTGCTACTTTTGTGCAACACTAGTAGTATGACAAAGGGCATTCATTTACCCCAAAAAAAACATTAAAAGTTAAAATATGGAGTTAAGAGACAGCAACAATATGATGGTTAACTATAGTACAAACACTGAGTTGTCTTGTGATCTTGTGCCTTAAAGGAGTAGTTCACCCTCCGGATGGGGACCCAAATGCATTTTGGTCCCCATCCAGAATCAGTGGGGGTAAATTTACTATTAGGTATGTGACAAATACAAAACAATATCCATGAATTCAAGTCTCAAATTTTGGGGGTGAACTACTTCTTTAACCTCTTGAACTTGCCTTAAGGAAAAGACACAACTGGTTTATCAATTAAAAACATCTTGTATATTGTCTGTTAAATCTTACAGTACGAGTTCATCCAGTTCTGCAAGACGCTGTGCAACATGTTCCACGGCGACCCCGAGGAGAACGACCTCTTCCAGGCCATCGCCACGGTGACCAGCCTGGTGCTGCAGATCGGCGAGGCGGGTCACCGCGGCCGCTCCTCCGCGGGTTCGGAGGTCAGCTGCGGCGGTGGACAGGGAGAGGCGGGGCTCAGCCAGGAAGTGGCCGCCGCGCCCGCCGGCGGACTCGCAGAAGAAGACCACCCGGTCTTCGGCGCCGAGGGAGAGGGTGACGACGGTGTCCGGCCTTGTCGAAGCACCAGTAGTGTTGGCGGCAGTACTAGCGGCGGCGGCAGTACTAGCGGCGGCGACCGCGGCGTAGAGAGCGATTGGACGGTCAGCTACGCCCAGATACTGGCCTCTCTGTTGACAGAGCAGACGCTGGTGAACTTCTTCGAGAAGGCCGTTCAGCTGCCGGCCAAGATAGCCGAGGCCAAGGAGAAGCAGTACCATCAGCGTGCCGGTTTGCTGATGCTCCAACAACGGACCAGCTGATCCCAAATGCCAAGAAGCGATGAAACACCCCAATTTGATTTTGAAGTAGGAAAATCTGCCGATCAGTAATGGTTTGAATAAGTGTGATGTGACAATGCCCACTGAGCCGTCGTAGCTCTGCTATCTATGGTTTGATTGGCCAGACCACGGATGCAGACCAGGAAGTGCTGTACACTCTGTCCGGCCGGCGTGGGCTACGTGCTAACGTTAGCACGTTTAGCCAATACTCTTATTGAAAATGACTTGCTGTACATTAAGTAAGGGTTGAATGATTTGGTCAGAGACATTTTGACTAGATGGCTGTTAGCCTTGAACCTGTCACCTCCTCCTTGACACTGTGTGTGTGCCCAGCCAATTTATTTTATTAAGTATGGAGACAAGCAAGAGTTCAAATGAACCTGTTGCATTTAATGAAATACTTTATATGTGCTCTTCATACTCTGTTGTCATAAGGAATTTAACCAAAATGTAAGAAAACCTAAATTATATATGTTATGAGGGTGGCAAGCAATATATACTGCAGCACCCAGGATAGTGCTGGCATTATAGGATTTTTTTCAGTAGAATTCCTGCACTAGTGGATGTGTGGTGTTATCAAAGTAAGGTGTCATGGTGTAATATGGATGGTATCGTATAAACTATGAGCACCTTGGTGTAAACTCAGTGAGTTGCTTTCATGGTCACATCATGGGCATGGTTGAGTTGAAGGTTGGTGTATAATAATATATTGAGCCCAGGCTGGGGTATAAAGTGCCCTGCCAGTGCCTGTGTGACCACTGTCAATTCCCCTCGATTGGATGTTATAATAGGAAAGATGTGTGTGTGATAATAATGGGAATCTAGGACTTGCTCACTATTGAATCAAAGATGTCTCCAAAAACCATTACTAGGGATGGGACGATAATTATATTAAAAAAAAAAGAAAACGCTCACAATAATCGTATCGCAGATTTTAATTAATCGTGAAATTGTCCTCCGTCATACACTAGGATGAATTCGCTTTCATTGAGCTGCAAATTCAGTAGCACTTCAACCCCTCTATACCAGTGGTTCTCAACCTTTTCAGGGCGTGGCCCTCAAAATAATCATATTTGAACTGCGGACCCCCCCACCCTGACGAGCACTTGGAGTTGTTGTTGAGTTGAGGCATTACATTTTGTTCAACAACTCGCAACGCGAGGCGTTGTGAGCATGTAGATCTGCTATTTTCACCATTTCTGACTCTAATATTTGACAATTTGGCCAATGTTTAATTTGTCATTTTAGAGGTATTAGAAAGGTCTTAAAAGTCCTTCAATTGTCACTTTATAAATGTGCAGATACCCTCTATACACTTACACTTTATGTTGGTTTATTTACTGTCGAGTGAGAAAACAATGTTGGGGGACCCCCCAAAATAATTTGGGGACACCCCTGGGGGTCACGACCCACAGGTTGAGAACCACTGCTCAATACTTGATGAAGCAGACCTGTAAAGAGCACATTTGATAGGCTCTTATTTCACACTACACAAATCGATTAGGCAAGAATTACAGATCTGCAAGCTTACAGCGTGTTGCAAGCTTGTAGATTGGCTATTTTTTGTGAACGTTCAACCCCAGAATGGGGATGCTGGGGGTTCAAGTGGTTTAACAAAAGTGGCAGTTTAAGTTTTAAGCATATTTCGATTATCGCGATATTATATCGTCAATCACAATTATTTTGGCCTCAATAATCGTGACGTAATTTTCTTTTCCACTCCCATCCCTAACCATGACATACTTGGATCAGCACCATATTCTAACTGACACCTGACCATAGTACCCGATAATGGGGCATTGGTTCTCAAAGTCCTTGGGGAGGTTCCAGGTGGTTCCCAGCTAAATTAGTTAATATAGCGTCATAATCATTTTAACCACTTTATCCATATTTTATACTTCGCTATTCAAAAATAGCAGGACACCTTTTTTTCATTCACTACCAGACGTATTTAACCAAATTAGCCCTCAATGCCAGCTACTTTTTGATTTAGATTTTCCTTACCTTTTCCAATTGTTGTGAAATATTTTTCTCAAGTAAGATCCAGTCCGATCTCGAACACAGACACGCACTGTCCAATGTCTGTCCAACCCCCTGCATACAAAGGTCACATTGATGTGCGGCGCTTCTATCAAATGAAAATGCTGGACAGAGAGCGTGCTGAAATGCGATGCTCTGCGCTATAGGAAGAGAACTCCAGCACATCTGTACCATATAAATGCATGGCAGAAAAGCGCTGGCAGCTAAAACAAAACAAAAAACTTTAGATGTCACAGGCTTGACCTAAAAAGGTGCAGGTGTGACACTAGTGAGACTAGTGGAAACATCTGTACAACTGATGGTCTCGCATTGTGGGAACAAGATGGCCTTAGAAGCTGCTGACACATAGAAAACATGCATGGTATTCAATGCCATAGACATGAATCACAAACATATACTGTATGTAGGGCTGCACAATACTGAAATATATGATCTTAATTTCTTTGGACAAATATTGGGATTGAAGTATGAATTGGACGGTATAGGTGGGAGAATCTTTCATACACAGCAGAGAGCAAAAGGGAGTGTAACTGTTGGTCAATTTGAACATACATAAATAATTATTCTCTCTCTCTCTCTCTCTCTCTCTCTCTCTCTCTCTCTCTCTCTCTGACATAATGTGGGCCAGGATTCTGCCCAGAACCACAAAGCAGTCCTGTCAAACCTTTCCTCTTCATTAAATGTATTGTTTATGGAAGTTACAGATGTAATATTTTCTTGTGATTAATGGTGCAGGGCTACATACAGTATAGGCTGCTGGACCATGATGCAAAATCAGTATGCTTCTATTAAAGTGTGAGCACAGGTTCATAAACCTTACGAGCAGAGTACTGATTTAGCACAATGGCTTCTATCGTAGCTGAGTGATATTAACCCACTCTTAAACTTAATTTATTCTCCATCACAAGATGGTTCCGCACGCTGCCAAATTGAGATTTCCAAGCTAACGACATGCCAGTTTGAAAATCAGTGCTCGGACGCAAATTCCGCAATGCAAGCGATACCCTTGTACTACGTATATATATATATATTCAGTATGAGTAATTGAGTATCAGTACGATGTCTCCGAAAACCTTTCTAAAGCCCATTCACTCGTACATATGTACAATAACGTTTCTAGTATGCAGATCTGCTACTTTTGATTGTGTGACCCTGTGTTATGATCAAGTAGGGCATTAATTTATGAAAAAAACACTGAGGCTTCTTTCTACCCAACAGCAATGCTATACCGTACTGTACCCATACTGCATCTACTATCGGATCATGGCATAGTACTAGAGATGCAACAGTTAATCAAACAATCCATTTAAATGGATTGTTTAATTATTATTATATATTTGTGGGATGCGTTGCATTGGATATTTGCACAATCTTTGCGTAATACCGTTGTATGAAGAGGTATGGAATAGGGCTTAAGTGGTTAATCAGACTAATTGAACTAGTCGATAATGAAATAATCAGTATAGATAATTTTGTGTCGTTGATATAAATGAATGTTATCCCTTTCCAAAAATGTGCTTCTTAATTTCTTTCGAAAAAGTAATCAATAGGATAATTAGGAAGGAAAGTATCAATTATGCCCTGCACAGTAGCAGGTCCATTACAGCAATGGTTCTCAACTTGTGGGTCAGGACCCCCAGAGGGGTCCCCAAATTATTTTGGGGGGGTTAGCTAAATGTTAACATTGTTTTCTCACTCAACAGTATACAGACCAACATACAGTATAAGTGTATACAGGGTATCTTCACATTTCTGAAGTGACAATTTAAGGACTTTAAAGACCTTTTTAGTACCTCTGGTCAAACATTGGTCAAATTGTCAAATATTATAGGCAGAAATTGTGAAAATGGCAGATCTCGATTGTCTATTTTCACAATGGAACAGATTGAGTCAAACTAAATGTAATGCCAACTCCTACAATTCCAAGTGCTTGTGCAGGGTGGGGGTCCCCACTTCAAATATGATTATTTGGGGGGGTCGCGGCCTGAAAAGGTTGAGAACCACTGCATTACAGTATGGTACAGTCACCCTCTGTCCGGTGCATACCAACTACATTTCCCTGAGGTCACTATTAAGGGGGGGGGGGGGGGGGGGACACAACGGGTGCGGACGGCACGCGTCAAAACATCTGCCCTCATTATTTTCAATGAACATACCGACACCGGCCGGTGGTGTCAGACGCGCGCAGGCACGCGTTCACGCCTCGGCCCACCGGGCCGAATACGCCACTGTTCTATTTTCCAGGCGTTGCCGTGTGGTCCAAAAATGTGCGCGCCGTCCACATCCGGTGTGTGTGCTCCGCTTTAGAATGTCATCGCTACCGAGACAGACCGAAGGTGTCATGATGACTCATTCTATGTTTGTGTGCCTTAACTGTACCCGAAGCAAATAGTATGTAAAACCAAACCTTAGAATACAGTATGTACTGTATAGCAACGGTTCCGTGGCCTAATACAAACCAAACTGGAGGCCCTTGAAATTAGAACGTTTGAGAATCACTCAAACTCTAACGGCACACTTATGGGTAATGGGGAAGAAATGTGTGAAAGGGGCTCAGGTGACATTAATGAATTGACTGTTTTCAATGCGATAGACATCTTATGATGCGACACATGACAACTCCTGCCTACCTGTTGTGTAAAGGGAAGGAAATATGGTTCCGTATTTATCCACCTATTTCCGCGAGACTTTACTGTAGCATTATTTTCGGGACACTTCCGGTTAACAGCAAACCTACAAGCTCATGTCACGTCGCAGATGCAACCGTTGTGAGCTTGTAGATCACTCTCGGCTGCGTTGCCAGAAGCTGCCGGCACATTCTGCGCAATGCACGATGGGATGTTGGAAAGTTGTGGATAGACTAATTGGAAAAATTGCATCATTGCTCTGACAAAATGGGAACAAACTTTTTTCTTACGATGAAGCTATACAACACAGTGTTTTTAGTAAAACAATCATTAGGGCATTTATTTGAAAAGTTGAATTAAATGTGTTTTGGTGGAGAACACAAAGGGTTTAAGTTAATTCCTTTAATTTACTGCCAAATATTTCAGTTGTGCCTAAGGACTTCAAAGAACATGTTTCTGAATGTGATACACTGAAAATGTACACTTGGTTATATGTTTTCTTGTACCGTATTGCTCAATGTTAAGTTCTTTAAAAACTTGTTTTACAGTTTTCCTAAAGCATGGTTTCTGTGCCTGTTTATTCTCTTTCTCTACAATGTACGTATGTTCTCTGTCCCTTGTCGACCAACCACCAAACCGTGTAAAAAAAAAAAAACAATCACCTGATATTTTATATTCCCACATTGATTACATGTACAGACTGACTGCTGTAACTGAACTTCTGTCCAATGAGGTTTGACATTTGGATCAGTGAGGTGTTTTCATCCCTCCAGCATTAAAATCTGTGAGATTATTCTATGTTTAATGTTTCATTAAAGGGGAAGACCACCCATTTTCAATAATTTCAATTGAAATATGTCATTAATATACCTTAGAGGAGTTGTGTGGAAATAGAAAAAAAGTTCCCCCTCTTCTGTGTTGCCTAGAACTGGAGGATTGATTTTGGGGTTTGTATTGTAAAGTACAACTTGATGACATCACACATTGTACTTTACAATACAAACCCCAAAATCAATCCTCCAGTTCTAGGCAACACAGAAGGGGTGGAACCTTTTTTCCATTTCCACACAACTCCTCTAAGGTATATTAATGACATAGTTCAATATTGAAAATTGGTGGTCTTTTTGCCCTCCATCTGTGTCTTTTCTTTGTTGTTTAAACCAAGAGTGGGCAGATTGATCCCTTGTATTCTTTATTGAGAAGGGAGACCATTATTGCGACCGTAGGTCGCGAGTTTACTATGACAACCGGCACATCTTGTCCGCATATCTCTGTCTGTACGTCACGCCTGACACTGTGGTTCTATGGGTTTGTCGCTCTGACATGCTCTGGATTGATGTCCCTTTTATGCCTATATTGAGATAGCTGATGTCATCACAAGTCACACTTGCAAATTAATTATGTCCTTGTCCATTTTATGCCCATATATGGAGAATATTAAGCGCATATCTGGGAATGACAATATTTGGTATAGCCCATATATGAAATGGAGGCGTATGGAAACGCCTACCGAGTTAAAACGTTAAACTCACTTTGCCACTCGATTTGCTATTCACTTTATGCATGCGCATATCCTCTATACTAGAGTTTGTGAATCTACAGAGCATCCTTGGTAGCCATCCTGCAGATGACTGCATCCAACAGAGTTCCACACCTCTCTTCCTGCGCGGTGACCTTGTACGTCTTCCTGATCTCTTCGAGGTCGCTCAACGTCGAGACGTGATCCACCGGAAGCTGCCGCCCGTCCACTTTAGCCACTATGTCCGAGAGAAGACGATCACGTGACTCCTCCTCTTTGGAGTGAACCACCGTCACGTGCACAGAGTCATCGCTGTCCCTGACGCCAAACCTCTTGAAAGCTTCCGATATGTTATTACCCGGAGACAGGTTGAAGATGATCTCTGAATACAAGCCTCTGGTCTTCATCTTATCGGTTTTCTGTGAGTGCACGGCCTTGTTTGCGGCTACCAGCACTTGGAGAGGATTCAGTAGCATCGATGGGTTGATCAGGGCACACTTGATGTCACCCTCCACGGCACTCCGTCTCATCTCGGCTGCGTTTCTCACGTCTTTGAAGAGCAGCTGAGTGATGCTGTACTCTGGATACAGCTCTAGTTCCTTTGTTACATGCATGACCTCTTCTGTGCACATGTATGGGGACCAATGACCAGCAGCACTTTATTTACCAGTAGGCCCTGCCGCCCTGGTGATGTCAACTTGGTGATGTTGCGCACTGATATCACCTTATTACCAGTAAGACTCCCTAATCGGGAGATAAGTGACCGTCAGGTCGTTACACAAATTGGCCTGTAAGTGCCATTGGTTCCTGGGCCTGATGGTGGTGCTAAATGGGACAGCTCCATGTTGATGACATGACTCTAGACATACTGTGTACCACTTTGCGTGATTTTAGGGCAAAATCTATAGGAGCAGTGTCCACAAATGTGTTTTGCAATAATCTGCCTCATGGTGGTGCTAGAAGAGGGCCATGTGAGAAATGAGGGATGGAGGTTGCGGTTTGGCAGCCAAGGAGTGTGTGTGTGCAAAGTTTGGCAGACAGACTGACAGACAGCTGGTGGAGGTTTTGATAGTAACTGCGACCTGACGGTCGCAATAACTATGGATATCAATCAGTCTGTCCAAAATAAATGAGACAGTGGTTCTCAACGTGGGGTCCTTCAAGAAGTTCCAGGGAGTCCCTAGCAGGGGAACCTAAAACTTGTAGCTATGTTATTTTTTAAAGACTGATGACATAATTGATATCATCACATCATCACTGATGACATCAGTGACCATCATGCAGAGGCAGTGCACAGTGGCTCAGCAGGGGTAGAGAAACCGTCATTAGAGCACAGAGGGTTCCCAGTTCAATCCTCAATCCTCCCCCAGAGTTAGTGTTGAAGAGTCCTTGAGCAAGACTCTGAACCCCTTGTTGCTCCCGGTGAGCAGGTTGGTGCCTTGCATGGTTTCTTCTGCCATCGGTGTATGAATGTGTGTGAATGGTCGAATGCAATGCACAATCTCTGTAAAGCACCTTGGATGAAGGTGCTATATAAATGCATTTACAGGCATCACACTGTTGACGTCACTCAATGTCACATTCACAAGCCCAATGGAATTTGGACATGGTTTCAGCCCTGATCCAAGCCCCATTTACTTCAATTATGGGGAGGAGAAAAGGATTCAATAATAATCCCTGCTATTAATTGATGCAGAGACCCATGTAGTTCGGAGTCAGCATGGATAGGGTTCTACTATGTAGAACCAACACACATCTGGTTCTACAGAGTCCAACTTTTGCACACGGATAGCTCTGTTTGAGCAGTGCCAACCGCTCCCACATCTGGCTTTGTGTGTAGGTCCCTATGAGAATTCCATGTTTTGAGATACTATAACGTCACAGACAGAGCTTGCCCATACAAGGAGATATGCATGCACGTGTTTTTTGAGAGAAAAGGTGAGTGTTAAAATGTTTTAATTTACTTCATTCTATCATTTTAGCACGTTTAGCAATTTTGATTTCAGTGCGTGGGGCCATGCATAAAAGTGGCTAAATATGTATTTTTAGACACAAGCCAGCAATTTCTTTATTACCATTTACAGTAACACTCCTATCTCCCATAAGTCACATCTTCCCATGAAAGATCGTGGTGCATCTTGGGAATGGGCTTATTGTGTGTAAAGACATATTTAGCCACATGTACGCATAGGCCTACCCACTGAAATCAAATAGATAAGGGTAAATGAAAACATTTTAACACTCTTTTCTTCAATTACAATCTAAAATATGGACCCTTGTTAAAAAACAAATGTGTCCTTTAAAGTGTAGCCAATCTACAAACTCACAATTAATGGCATGTGAGCTTTTAGATCAGTTTTTTTAGAATCAGTTATTGGTTCTAAATATCAGTTTTGATCAATGTTCTGTTAATTGCCTAAGCCTACGATTTCTTATAGTGATGTTTATCAGGTTACTGTACCGCTGCATTGATCTGAGAAGCCATACAAAAATAAAATTAATCTTATGTAGCTACAAAATAAACATCAGAATTTGCTACACTCTGCTGTTAGGTGTCACAATGTAAATTAGTTGCAATGACCACTCAGTAAGTTAAATACCACCCTGGTAAGCTGTAGTTGCTTCAATAGGGGGCAGAAAAAGGGGAAAAAAATGTTATCTAAAATAAGCTTTATTAAAACAATTACAAAACAAGTTAAAAGACAGGCCTTTCTAGAAGTAAAAACAATATCCTCATAAATGAATGTCAGTTACATTTTGAGTATAACTTTGTTAAAAGGCCTAGTGAAGTGTGAAAACAGCTCTCACTCTGTCGAAGGGAAAGAACCCCAAAAACAAATAACTTAACACCTATACATTAACACAAAACAATTAACACAGCAGCTACCATCACACTGACTGGACTGAAGTCAATTTGGGAGACGTAGAGGGGTGATCGTCAGAGGCTTGCGGTCAGATTGATTGCACAGGTATGGATGCAGTCTCTCGTTAAAACACTGGCCAAAGAAGGTGTAGATGTGAGTGCCAGTAGCCCCGTCATAAAAAGAGACCTGTCCCGCGTCATAGTCTACATAGACCCCAACCGCCTGTGGCTTCTCCTTCACAAACAGAGTGAACGCTGAAGACACCGAGCCATATGCTCGATAATGTCCGGCACCCAGCACCATGACCCAGCATCCATTCCCAAAAGACATGCTGACGGGATTCTTTCGGTTAACGGACACTCTCGCTACTCCTACAGCCCAGCTAGTCTTGCCCTTTACTTGAACCTCGTAGTAAAACTTCCCCGATGTGAACCCTTCCTTTGACAACACCGCGTGATGTTTAAATCGCTTTTTAGTGTCGGGAACATTCTGAGGTGTTGCTCCGAGCGTCACCGCTTTCCCGTCCACGGACACGACGAGGTTGCAGTGTGCGGTGTCTGGGTCGAGGGTCACATCCACTGCACAATCCTTCAGCCTCTGAAGATTGACTTCCTTGGCCAGAAGAATTGCACATCTTCTCACACAGGTGGTGTCAGGCAGATTGAAATCAACCACTGTGTTCTTCTGCTCCTCGTTCAGCAGAGTGGGCAAGCCTGACAGGAACAGGACCAGGCGATGGTGATCGTCAGAACGAGAGAGATGCTCCAACTCGACGTGTTTCTCGTTGAGCACAGCGATTTCCACGCTCAGCTCTTTAATGAAACCCGTCGCTTGTTGCTCTGCCGTTTTACGCCGGTCCTCGGTCACCTTGACCAGCTCTGGCCGGGTGCGGATCAGCTGGGCATTGAAGACTCGCGCCCTCTTGGTTGAGCGTTTGATCTCGGCGATCCTATGCGACCGTGCGTTTATCGCACTCTGGACTTTAGCCATCGTCTCAGGCACTTCTGCAAGTTTGGATTCGTATTCTTTCTCAAGTGGTACGACACAGTGATGTTTGTGGTGCGTTTTCACGCAAACGCCACAAATACAAGTCTGGTCCGTCTTACAATAGAGGTTAGGGAGTATGTGATGGTCCTTGCACAACCGGTCTTCAAGGCCTGGTACAGGAGCAGTTAACATGTGGCCCCTGAGGCCTGCAACTCTCTGGTGAGGCTCCAGGTGCGTCTCACAGAGAGAAACCAGGCATACCAGACAAGACACCACAGCCATGTCCTTCCTCACAGTACAGACGTCACAGAGAACACCATCAGCAGATTGCTCTAGAACTTGAGCCCACTTCTTAAGTCCTGAAGCCAACTCTGACATGACGGTATTGACGTGCATTCGAGGTCTGGTTGAGAATGTTGTACTACACAGAGGACACTGGTAAATGTCCTTGGTGTCCCAGTAGTGTTGAATACACGCCTTGCAGAAGTTGTGGCCACATGGTGTAGAGACCGGCTCAGCGACCACATCCAGACAGATCGCACAGAGCAAGATCTCATCTGACAGAAGAAATCTTCCGGTTGCCATGCCTGGATAGAGAGAAGACAAAACAATGCATTTATGATATGAATCTTTAATTTCAGTAGTAGATACCCGGCCGGAATGGGGACACTAGGGGTAAATACAAAATACTCCTAGTGTCTCCATTCCGGCCGGAGCTAACATTCCCGGAAAATAGCCAATCTACGAACTCAACACACAGCAGAACACTTGGGAGCTTGTAGATCGGCAATTTTCAGCAACTGCTAGTGTAGAGCAAAAACAGGACGGGACCTAGTTGCGACCGTAGGTCGCATTTACTACCAAAACCTCCACAGGCTGTCCGTCAGTGAGTGAGTCAGTCAGTCAGTCACACGTCACACTTTTGCCCTGCTCATATCTCCACAACCGTTGGCCCCATCCATGCCAACTTTTGCACACACACTCCTTACCTGCCAAACTACAACCTCCAAGGACCCCCGGAGCTCCAGGGACCCCCAGGTGTAAAAACTGACCAAATGTGCAAAAATGACCAAGTGACCACCCCAACGGGGCTGCTCACGGGGAATTCCTGGGGACCACCCACTCCTGGTGCTCCAGAACGGGTGCAAAAGTGGTGGCGCCCCCAGTGGAGGACCCCCTCCACTGCAGCTCACATAAAATGCCGTAACTCGGGCTAGGAGCGTCCGGGAGAGCCGGGGCCGGTACCTATTCGTCCGCCAAGGCAACGCGGAGACCCCACCCCTCATTTCTCACATGGCCCTCTTCTAGTGCCACCTTCAGGCCGATTTTTAAAACACATTTTTGGACACTGCTCCTACAGTTTTTGCCCTCAAATCACGCAAATCGCTACACAGTATGTCTACACTCATCCCATCAACATGAATCTGTCCCATATAGCACCACCTTCAGGCCGATTTTTAAAAACACATTTTTGGACACTGCTCCTACAGATTTTGCCCTAAAATCACCAAAATCACTACACAGTATGTCTACACTCATGTCATCAACATGGATCAGGAACATTTTGGAAAAACACATTTTTGCCCTATTTGTGGAGATAAGCGACCTACGGTCGCTTATCTCCCGATTAGGGAGTCTTACTGGTATATCCCTTTGGAATCTGGGCAACTAAGTATAAGGTTTATTCAACCAGTGGTGTTAAGTAACCAAGTAGTGTCGACCAGCTCTGGCTGGTACAATTGGTACAATTTTGAGGCATCTGTACTTTACTTGAATCTTATTTCCAATTTACAACACTTTTACTTCTACTCCAATACATCTCGGTCCTCTCAGAACCAAATATTGTACTTTTACTCCACTACAATTATTTGAAAACTTACTTTGCAGTTATAAATTATAAAACATACATTAACTAATGTATGTTTTATACCTTGGCTATTTGAAAATAGACGATTTTCAAACATTTTGTACTTTTACTTTTGGTACTTTAAGTACTTATTGATGCCAATACTTTTGAATACAATATTGAATTCCGTACTTCTACTTGTAAGTTGTAACAGAGAATTTCTATATTGCAGTATTTATACTTTTACTTAAAGGAGTAGTTCACCACTTTTCAACCTGTCTTCATATAATAGGTCCTCACTAATGTTCATAATAAAATAGCACAATTTCTTTCTATTCAGTATGGGTCTCATAGGAGAGCTGTCAAATCCTTCCTACCGGTGACATCATCGTTTGACAAAAAAAATGTAAATAATATTTTTGAAAAAAAAAAATATATAGGCCTATATATATATATATTCTCACGAGAACAATGGCTTCCACTTTAACATTGCAACTTTTTCAGGAATAGAAAGCCTGCAGTTTCTATTAGCTTGCATTTCCCATTGATGATGTCACCGGTAGGAAGGATTTGACCCACCCACAGCAGCTCTCCTATGAGACCCAAACTGAGTAGAACATTTTTTTGATATTTTTTATCATGAACATTAGTGAGGACCTAGACGGGTTTCTGGTCCACGTTACACTGATAAGAAGTAGATGCGTGCGCAGGGTCGGTACCAAAATTAGCCAATGAACCAGCGCTCCCCAAGACAACAGGTTTGGGGATTGGACGGAATTGATTACATGATACAGTCAGCTGTGCATTTAGTCTCAATGTTTGTAAACAAGAAACCCGTCTATTATATGAAGATAGGTTGAAAAGTGGTGGAGTTCCCCTTTAAGTAAAACATGCGAGTAGCCTAGCCTTTTTCTTCCACTCACTGTATTCAACCTTATGTAGTTGACCAGAGCAGCGGCGTAAAGTAACTAAGAGTAGGCTACTCAACTCAACTTTTACTTTACAGGGTTATTTTCAGTACTTTTAGGCAAATATTGTAGGCCTACTTTTACTCAACAACAAAACTTAGTTACAGTAGGCTAGCTACTTTTTTTTTTTTTTTACAAAACATACCCATTGGCCTAGGCCTATACACATTTCGGCCATTTGAAAATAGCAGATCTACAAATTGTAGATCTATTTTCAAAGGATTTTATTTTTTACACACCACTGGACCAGGGACCCCCAGGGCTTAAACCTCTTAAAATAGCAGTATAAGCTCGCAACACAATGCCACCTTGTGAGCTTGTAGATCTGACTGCTAGTTTGGCTTGGCTATTAAGTAGTTTTCCCATATCATCCCATATATTTGAAAAGGCTTAAATAAACAAGTCAAGAATCTGAGGTTAAATTAAAACATTTTCTTACCTCTAACTATTGTGCAAGTTTCAAAACAGAAATTCACTCTACTTGTGGGTTCAGGCAGGGATGTTGTTAGAGTGGAAACTAAAATGTCCTGAGGTTTTTGACTAGTAAACACAGCTGAAAATAATTACATTAATTGCGGGTGTGTTTCATTTAGGCGTTAATGTGTGCTGAAGTTAGACAGAATGTCCACAAGATGTCAACGTTGTTCAATATTCTGGGATGTAATTACTCTGATCCTAGCTGTGGGACTACACCAAAAAATGTGCACATACGCGCGTACTGTCCGTGAAGAGGCTCGCGTATGCGTAAACGCTCCAGGCTACACCAAGGAGGGAGGAAGACCAGATAGTCTATGTACAAAACGCATAGGCGTGCTTAAAAAATAGAACCGATCCTATTTTTAGGGAATGCGTATCCGTGGTTCGCGCTATCCGTACGCCTGGTGTAGCCGGCTGAATTGATATATATTGGATCTATCCAAAACGCGCATACGCGCGCGCGCCCCGCATACGCACGCATACGCACTGACGCGCGCGAAACGGCTTGGTGTAGTCCCACCGTAGGTGTGCGTGTGCGTGCGCGTGTGTGCACTGTTGCGAACTTGCGACAAAAGAAGGCTAGAGACTGAACTGTATAGTTCTTTGGATATTTGATATGCAAATTTCATGACTGTATTTGATTGTTCTTTTTGTTGAAAGGTGTGTGAGATATGCTCTTGTCTTGCCTTGAGATATTAATGTAAGTAATAATGATGATATTATTATTATTAAAGATAGGTCTTCTTACATTGCTTCAATCATCAAATCAATTTCTGTACGCCTACTTTTTGCATTTTAATTGCTTAAATTGTACCCATCATTTTCCATGCTAGTAAAACAAGTGGTCGATCTGTGGGCCAAAATAATAATAATAATAATTTAATTTTAAGGTACCATTTACAGTAGTGCCATTTTTACAGTAGGCCTAATTTATGGGCTGTGCAGCCATTCCTTAGCACTGGCCCACGCGTGATTCCTAAACCCACCAGGATTGAGTTAAGACCCGCCTCCTCTCGATAATCTTAAGTATGAAAGTGCCCATGAACGTTAGTGCTGCTCGCTCAAGTGCAAAGTACCTACCTACTTACTGATCCATTTTACAATAATACACGCAGCATAATAGGCCCAAAGCCATATCCAAACCATAACAATTTAACTGATAATCAGTAAGAGTTTTTATTTTGAGCACAGTAGTGACAAATTAATAGCTTTCTCAGAACGTTTTTCTCTTTAGCAAAGTTACAAAGTTTTCCCTTTACACTGTAGACCTATACTATTGAAGTGTTTAAACTACTGCAAGTGCACCTTTAAGCACAGTACAATTAAGTCAGTTTCAAGTTTTTTTTTTAGTAGGCTACAGTTTATTTTGAGCACTGTAGTGAGAAATTAATAGTTGTGCAAATGCAGGCTTTTCTCAAGTACAAGTCTTCATGCCTCTGAAGTCCTCATGCCTTCATATGCCTCTGACTCCTGGAAGTCCTCGCGTTTCCGCGAGGCGGGTCTTAACTCAAGCCTGGTGGGTTTAGGAATCACGCCTGGCGCACACCCCACAGAGCAGAGATACATCACATGATTGGCCCACTGGCTTGTCTATCATCTGAATACTGGCCTAGTAGCCCAGGCTACTGTGGCCCAGGAGTCCCACACAAACATTTAACAGCAAGGCCACAACGTGTGGGCTTGGGTAGATCTTCTGTGTTCGGTTCGCGCCGGTTGTGGTGGGCCGGTCTGGGCCAAGATGCCAGGGCTGAATTTATGTCGCAGTCCGACCCTGTCAATGCATTTAGTCCTACGGGCTGGGGCGGCAGTATGGTACTGGTCAGCAGGGAGTGTTGGGCGGGAGGAGTAGGAGGACGGCTTTAGGCCTACGTCCTCCCGGTGGGGCTCCTCACTGGCAGCCAAGTGAGTCATTGGGGAGACAATAAAAGGGTTAAAAAAAAACCTGCTACTCTGAAAATAATTAAATAAACCATTCTTTTCCACTGATGAGGTAAGAGTGACATATCCGGGTCATATCCGCAGTGATGGGCTAAACTAACGTTCAAAACGTAGCTTTTCCAATCATGACAGACATTTTGGCCTGATTCATGTACAAGTCCCTTTTTATTTTCCACCTCTTTGATTAAATATCATAGATTATCTGCAATATTCTTAGGGTATTTAACTGTTCCTGCTCTAAAGAGCATTTCTGTTATGAAAGTAAAAACATTACGTTCCACTTTTTTATTTATTTTTATATACAGTACTGTATATCCTTAGCGTAATTGTCACAAAGAGTGATAAGGCAGTGTCCTAGAAACAGGTCTTCACTTTGCAATCCCATTAATAGTTGTCACAAGAATAGCCTGTACCTATATCATGGGAGAAAAGTCAGTGCTTTCAGGCCATTGGGAAAAGCGGGACAACTCCTGAATGGCCGACTGCTAGTTTCAGGACGGCCATTAAAAAAAATATACTTGTGCGCCAGCAGAGCTTGCCTTGATATTTATATCAGGTCGCACTTGTCGATGGTGACGATGCTGGTCCCTCATTGGCTGTTAATGGCGACATCACTAAGAATTCCGGTCCCTGATTGGCTACGGTCGTAAAAAGCAAACAGATCCGCCACATACAAAATCACAGAACGCAGTACTACACTCTGCTGGCGCTAGTAATAACGTTAATTCTTTGCAGCGGCCTACTCCTGCAGTTTCCTCACCTCAGGTCTTAGTTCCTTCTTCATCTCTCTCTTAGTCTTCACCACTTCGAAACGGTGAATGTCCAACATGTCGGCTTTGTTCTCTCTGGCCTCGATCTTCTTCGTCCAGCTGCTTTCAGACCACTTCTCGTCGATCTGAGCCTTCTCCCAGGCCCTCTTCACAAACTTCTGACGGGCACTGTGTGGAACTTTGATGGTGTAGTCAGTGAGCTGCAGGCGCTCAAACTCCATGGCTTGTCTCGGCACCTCTGTACATGGGCCCTCGACCAGAGCCCTGTTTTGGTCTATGACATCCACGATGGCCACCAGCTTGCCGGCGTATGACCCAAAAGAGATGTAGGCAACACGGCCGATCTCAACGTAGCGCTTGTACACCATAACAGCTGAACACCTCTGTAGAGATCTGTGTTGTGGAAGGAGGCCTCTTGAGGAATTATATTTATAATGCGACCATGCCTGTGACATCAGTCATATATGACATTTGGACATGTCATGGTGCCAGCGCGATCAATTGACCTCCATTATAAACACAAATTTATGGCGATGTACAGTTAGTATAATCCATATATAGGCTACATATACAGTATACTTGTAGCTAAAGGTCATCTACCTAACGTCGGGTCCTGGGACTGTAATGGCTCCGTAACTCTTGAGATTAAAGAACTCTGTTAAATTAACACAGAGTATTTCGCAGTGTACATTGGGGTCCCAGAGCTTCACTTCTTATTTCTGAGCGGTGCTCGTGTAAGGACCTCCTACATCTGGCTTTGCCCATTTGTCCCGAGAAAAGGGTCGCCCAAGGTCACATTGGCCAAGCTTTGCGGGACGCTTAATAGAACTAGACTGCACTCTGTCGAGAATGTAGATTCTTTAGAATCTCCCCTCCCGCTGTACAGTCTGTAGGGGAGGCGGATTCTAAAGAATCCTAAAACCACCCTGGTTGTGTGACGCTTGTGGAAGGAGCGCTTGTTTTCGGTGATGATGATGGAAGCGGGCCGTCTCAGGCGACCTTGAGCCACGTGAGACACCGCCGAGCGAGCGTCAACGAGTGAGTCACGGTGTCGAGTGTTGAGAAGGTTGCATGAGCCGACTCAGCGCCGCCCGAGTTGTCACGATATGGACAGAATAGTAAATCTTTGTCCCCCCAACTTTTGGCACCTCTGTGCGGTCCAAGTGAACACAACGAAGAGCTCCCTACCTGGAGTGTGCACGTGACATTAGTGCCATGATTCTATTGGGTAGTATGAACCTTCAGAATCCACCTCTGCTTCAAAATCCACCCCTATGAGCCTTCAGAATCCGCCCCAATAGGAATCTGCGGTCCGCATTCAGACCCCTCTCTGTGGATCTAGTCGACCTTCTGGAGATTTAGATTCCTCCACATGACGATTACAGTGAAGGTCCCTACACAGAAGAGGGCAAGTACTGCTGCAATACCAGGGATGATGACAGAGTACTCCCTGGGAAGAAAATACCTGTGCAGGTCACGACCGCTGTCAAGGAACGGCAGAACAATGACCCAGGTAGAGTAGTAAGTAAACAACAGGAGGCTGAAGCACACCAATCCGAAGCCAACCACCTGATCGGTCCCTGGAGCCATTTCTAAATAAACAATACGTTATGAGCCGACCAACGACACCCCTTCATTTGACCAGCCTGTGACATCACGTCGGTCATCTATGACGTCAGCCCTCTATGATGTATGACTCCATCTATCTCTATCTAGATGGGGTGGCAGAGGCTCAGGGGTAGAGAAACCATCATTAGAACACAGAGGCTTCCTGAAGGGTTCCCAGTTCGATCCCGGGCTACCAAAGAGTTAGTGTCGAAGAGTCCTTGAGTAAGACTCTGAACCCCTAGTTGCTCCCGGTGTTGGTGCCTTGCATGGTTTCCTCCGCCATCTGTGTATGAATGTGTGTGTGAATGGGTGAATGTAATGTACAATCACTGTTAAGCGCCTTGGATAAAGGCACTATATAAATGCACCATTTATCTATACATTTACGGACCATGTGTGTGTGTGTGTGTGTGCGTGCGTGCGTGCGTGCGTGCGTGCGTGCGTGTGCGCGCGCTCGCGCGTGCATGCATGTGTGTGTGTGAGATAATAGAAAGTTAACTTACACTTCAAACTTCAAGAAGGCTTTGATTGATTGAAGACTTTATTAGAAGTTTGCATAGGAAAAGGTACAGTTTCATGATGGTACAGTTCACTGGTACAAGGTCAACTAAAAGGAGTAAGCGTGTCTGCTTATTTGCACAGGAAACCATTTAAGTATCTCATATAACATATGCTGTTTTAGTCACAGATATAAGGACTTAGGCCACTGACAGGACAAATAGGCTTACTGCTGATTTAATAGTATGTTATATGGTGGAAAAAGCAACACAGTACATTCAAGTACAGTACTCAAGAACATTGTTGAGGTACTTTTAGCCTACTTTACTTGCCTTTGTCCATTTTCTGTAGTTCTAGCCTACTACAACTACATTACATCTTAGAGGCAAGGATTGTACGTTTTACTCCACCACAATTATTAGAAAACCTATAGTAGGCCTACTAGGCCTAAGTTACTATTACTTTGTAGATTGTTGCAGCCAATTGATTCCTCCTCACACAGCCTACACTTCTTGTCACTGCTGTTGTATCCTATCTATTTGTTTCAGCTCTCACAAATTATTTAAGTCGTATAAATTCACCCTTAAAGTAAAACCAAGGCGTTTGAAATGCAGGCACACGTTTGGAGCATGTGTGTGTGCAGTGGTGTAAAGTAACTAAGTACATTTACTCAAGTAGTGTACTTTGCTGTACTATTCTGAGGTAGGCCTACTTTTACCTGGAGTATATTTCCAATTTTCAGTAGCCTACTTTTACTTCTACTCCGCTACATCTCAGAGGCAAATATTGTACTTTGTACTCCACTCCATTTATTTGAAAACGTTACGAGTTTTGTAGATTTTGATCGATTTTACAAAACATAAAGGGATATTTCACTTTCAAAAAAGCTTTTGGTCATCTATTCAGGCTTTTATGGACACCCTGAAAAGATTTTAATTTGCTTGATTCAATATTTAGATTTGATGTAAATGTTGGCCCTCCTCCTACAGGGTCCCTCCCCATACACACCTATTGTAACTTCAAACTCCATTTTAACCATGATAGATTCATTAAAAACAGACATTATTTTTTCTGGTGACTCCTAATGTGTTTTTTATAACCCTTTTCATTTATTTTTAATAATTCTTTGGGAAAATGAAAAAAAAAAATACAATCAAAAAGTATTAAAAATAAATGAAAAAAGTTATTAAAAAAACGGCCTGCTCACGTATTAGGAGGGTATTATGAGTCACCAGGAAAAGATAATGGGTGTTTTTAATGAATCTATCATTGTTAAAATTGAGTTTAGAGTTACAATTGGTGTGTATGGGGAGGCTAAATACTGAATCAAGCAAATTAAAATCTGTTCAGGGAGTTCATAAAAGCCTGAAGATGATAAAATGACCAAAAGTCTTTTTGAAAGTGGAATATCCCTTTAACCACTTCAGCCCAGCCCTGTACATTTCAGCCATTTGAAAAGAGCAGATAGGGGCTTTTAAGCCGTGACATCATTTTGTAGGCAGAGGAGAATCTGCCCCCAGAGCATTTTCTGTCCCTCGCTATTTAAAAAAACAACGACTAAAAAATAACGACTAAAGTATAATTCTAACACTTTCCTTTCAACAACAAAGAGAAGAAAAATGTGTAAATAGTAAAAATAGTAAAAAGATTCACGGAAACGGGGGGCAGAAATTCTCCTCTGCCTACAAAATGATGTCATACTTAACAGCCCCTATGAGCTTGTAGATCTGTTATTTTCAAAAGATTTTTATACATTTGAAAACGTGTGAAATGGGACACTGCATTATGAGTAGGCCTACTTTCTACTTTTCGTACATTTGAATACCAATGCTGTGTGTGTGTGTGTGTGTGTGTGTGTGTGTGTGTGTGTGTGTGTGTGTGTGTGTGTGTGTGTGTGTGTGTGTCGCACACGCGCGCGACACCCACGCACACACGTGCGAAGTGTATCTACAGCTGTTGTCTCGCTGTCATTCACAAATGGAACGCTGCTGCTGCTGCGGCTGCTGCTCCCACTCCATATATGGACATATTGGAGACCAAACGGATATGGGTGCAACCCTTATTATTGTCAGCCTCAGCGTTGGTTCCCTTTCACTACGGGGATCATTACAACCTAAAGTAATAACTGGCACTAGACATTTATCACCGCGAGAGTCGTGCATGAATAAAAACATGGTAGTGGGTTTTATATCAACATACATGGCACAGTCTTGATCTTATTTTAGAATCCCTCGGTCGTGTGTTTTCATCCGGAGCGTTTAAGGTGACGAGCCTTGTAGTTCCGTGTGTGAAGCAACACAGCAGTATTGGTGTGATTCTCAGCTCACAGATCAGTCGCATCTCTCAGTCTCTCTCCTTTTGTCACTATGCAGGTTTGTAATCTTTACATTATTTCCATTTTCATTACATCGTTTACCTAGACTCTTTCATTTAAACATGTCTTTCTCGATGCGTGTCTGTAATTTGTGTCATTTAGTCGACTAAAGGAAGGGCTATGATGCTAGCCTGCCCTATGCTGTTTAGCCGCTGTATTAATGGGTGGCTAAAAACGTAATTTATCTGTTTGTCTGTATGTCTATATCTGTCTGTAGTATGTATCTATCTGTCTATCAGGGACCTCCATTTGATACCATTTTGTTTGATCTCTTGGACCTCAATCTATACCCCTATTTAAAGTCCTATCAGTCCTCTTTAACTCTCGAGAGTTACGGGTCCATTTGGTTCCATTTGTACAGTCTCGGTACCTGTAATGGGTCAATTTTAATATATTTGACCATATGTGTACATAATATATGGGTCATATGTACATATAATGTGGGACTGCTGATATTCTGTTCAGTGTGTAGCTATGTTAGTGTAGCAAAAAAATGGATAGATCTCAAAACTGCTACATTTCATGTCCTGATTAGGATTTGACACGAGAGACCAAAAGTCACTAGATAGAATCCCTGGCTAGAAGAGACATTGCACTTTTGAGATAATTTGTGTTGTGTGTTTCTCTTTGTACAGAAAGATCAAATGTGCTTTGTCTTTAATTTAGTGATAGGGTGGTTGGGGGGTTTCTCTCTTTGCGAGGAGTTCTATGAATGTCTTGTATGTCCTCCACAGGACCCAAACGCAGACACCGAGTGGAATGATATTCTGAGGAAGAAAGGCATTCTTCCTCCCAAAGAAACTCCCAATGTAGACGAAGAAGAGGAGGAGTTGGCTCTTCAGCAGCAGTCTGTTGGTAAGACAGCTGATTGTTGGTGTTTTTCTTTGAATTAGAGCACTGGTTCTCAACCTTTTCAGGCCACAACCCCCAAAATCATAACTGGGGACCCCCCCACACACACACACACACACACACACACACACACACCCCCTACAAGCGAGTTGAAACGTTACATTTTGTATAGTCTCGCGTAGCCAGACAACTATTCCACAATCTCTGAATGCTATATAGAGTCTGGAACAGCAGCTCCCGAACGGCGAGTATCGAAAACGGGCATTAACGTTCAAAAAAATATATTTTAAAATGTCATTTCTGCTAAGCAGCAAGCTAAACATGCTTATATGATTTTTATTTATATAATGATAAATATGTGTGATGTGAGACTGAAACGGAAGTGACGTGGGGGCTTCACTTCCGCTTTCTCATCGTTCTTCTTTCGATGCACCAGACTGTATGCTGGGAGCATTTGACCAAATCGCGGAGGCAACCGTCTGGCCACGCGAGACTACATTTTGTATAACACGGTTCTATTGTGAAAATAGACGATCTACATGCTCACAGTCACAAGTGAGCATGTAGATCAGCTATTTTCACAATTTCTGCCTCTAATATTTGACAATTTGGTCAAAGTTTAATTTGGTATTAAAAACTAAAGTCCTTAATTTGTCACTTTAGAAATATACAGATACCCTCTATATACACTTATATTTTATGCTGGTGTGTTTACTGTTGAGTCCTGACCCACAGGTTGAGAACCTCTGCATTAGAGCACTGGTTCTCAACCTCTGGGTCGGGTTGATTTTTTTTTTTGGGGGGGGGGGGGCCCAGATGACAGTAAAGTGACAATTTAAGAGACTTTTAAGACAAAGAAAATACTATGTCTGCGTCAAAAGTAATCAACAAACGGTACTATAAAAACTAGTCAAACATTGGCCAAATTGTCAAATAATAAGAGAAGCAAAAAAGTAATAGCTGATCTACAAGCTCATAATGCTTCGCAATGCGAGGCCGTGTGAACTTGTAGATCTCATTACTTTGAGAACCACTGCTGTAAAGCACTTTCCAACAGTTATTCTGTTCTGTCAACTTGACTAAAAGCAAATATTCTGTTATAAACAGTATATATAATTAATCTTTGGTCTAATAATTGACTCTTCTACCTGCCTTGTAATTGACCAGTGAAAACATACGAAAGCATGACATTGGATGAGCTGGAGGACAACGAGGACGAGTTTGAAGAAGAGGACGAGGCTGCCATTGAGATGTACAGGTAAGGAGTAGAAAGTCACTCACCATGGTTTTAATGGCTAGTTTAGGCATATACATGGGAAGCATTTTAGGCCTGCTGTGTTTTCATTATTTATTTAGCGGTAATTTAAAGTTTTATTTAAAGACAAATGACTCACTGGAATTTGATACTACCCAATCTATAAGTAAGACAAAAATATTAGGCCTATGTGTATTTCACAGTACAGTTGCACTGTACTGTTTATTGTATATTGTTAGAATTAACATAAATGATTAAAATATTGTTTATTATTGTAACTCACTCAAAACTCTAGAAGAGTTATGTGGAATTGAAAGCATCACATTTTTCCTGTGTCTCTTTGCCAACAAAAGGTTTTGAAATGGCCATAGCAAATGGTGTTGGTGTGAAATTTGTCACTGCAGAGGTTTTTTCACATCTGCTGAAAGTGGAGTTGTCTCTCGTGGGAGGAACTGATTCTCACAGCTCGTTAATTAGAAACTAACACAGAATTAGAGGTGATTTTTAAGAGGGTTTTGTATTTCCGTATTTATGTTGTTAAAAAAAGAAAAAACATGTTAAATGAAATGAACATATTGATCATGGCAGATTATTTTTAATTGGTGTGGTTGCCCCTGCAGGGCAACTGGACTATGGTACTTGTTCAGACGTTATTCCATCTTCCATCGTCTCCTAAGTAAACTTTTTTTTGCCGCGCTACTCTCCCACAATTTTCTCCATTGACTTTAATTAAATTTAACTTTTCCCAAATATGGAGATGGCTGACATCATAGATGTCTGACACAGTATGACATCAGGGATCTCCATATATGGCCATTCATTTATATGGTGAATACATTTTCCCCATTGACTTGAATGGGAAAAATTCAAATGGTAAGACGAAATTAATTTGCAAAATTCGCGTCACGGCAACCACACTTGCAATTTCCAATTGCATATTTCTAGTTTAAAATGTGTCTTTAGAGTTATTGTAAGATTTCTAATTGTGTGTATTTTGTGGGTGTTATTTTACCATCTCAGACAGAAGCGCATTGCAGAGTGGAAAGCTACGCAGATCAAGAACGTGTTCGGGGAGGTGGCGGAGATCTCTGGTCAGGACTACATCAAGGAAGTCAACAAGGCCGGCGAGGGTATCTGGGTGGTGCTGCATCTCTACAAACAAGGGTAAGACATCCAACTAGATTGGCCCTTTTATAGCCTGCCCTACCTGTTAACCTCTTAGAACCAGCTCTGTCTGCCCTGGCCCTGGGAGGTTGGGTTTAAATCCCCTGGCCAAGTCAATACTAATCTAGTCTATAATGGAACGGTCTCAGCCAAGCTATGGTTGGAGTCCACAGCTTAAACTTCTCATTGGTGAAACAAGTCTATTTGACCAACAAGACAGATAGGCAAAAGGATATCTACATAAAATGTGTCTTGTATTTATCTGCTGGTAACCGGCTCATTCTCTGTTCTCTCCCAGCATCCCTCTGTGCACGCTGATCAACCAGCACCTGTGCATGCTGGCCAAGAAGTTCCCCCAGACCAAATTCGTCAAGTCCATCTCCACCACCTGTATCCCCAACTATCCCGACCGTAACCTGCCCACCATCTTCGTCTACTTTGAGGGAGAAATGAAAGCTCAGTTTATCGGCCCTCTCGTCTTCGGCGGTATGAACCTTAAAGTTGAAGGTATGTACGAGACCCCCCTACTACAACCTTGTATCTTAGGCCTGTTGTAGTGAATTGTGATTAGTGAGATAATCCAATTCTTTTGCATAATGGTTAGTATTGTGTCTATTCATTTGGATAAAAACTGATAGAATGAACAGAAATGTAATATTTCCATCATTATGTCCACATTAATTCTTATTTACATGTTCAAGTGTCCAATGCCAAAAACAATTAACATCAATCTCCAAACTAAAAAGCAGTTATAATTTAAAGATCTGAGTATTTGAATTGGCCAGACTAGCAATAGAATACAACAGAACTTCAGAAGCATGGATTGGCACACACACATTCAGTGAAGGCTGTTCAGAACTTCAGGGAAACACCCCAAATATTGGTGTGCGCTGCGCACATATTGAGAGAGACATGGTCTGAAAATACATTTCAGTCTTGTTTTTTTTTGTTTTTTTGCTTTAACCCGTGGCCCTGATGCTGAGGTTTTACACGTTGTTCTCTGTTGTTCATCCAGAGTTGGAGTGGAGGTTATCGGAGAGCGGAGCCGTGAAGACGGACCTGGAGGAGAACCCCAGGAAGCAGATCGAAGACAAACTCATGACCTCCATCAGACAAACTCTCCCCACGCGGAGAGACAGCGACGACTCCGAAGACGAGGACTGATAGAAAAGAGCCCTGTCCCTCCCCAACGCGCGCACACACACACACACATACACACACACACACACACACACACACACACACCAGTCGGAAGGCTCTGTCACCACTATGTGGAACATACGCAGACAGTATGATTTCAGTCGAGGACGATTGGGGACACAGGTTTATTTTTATTTTCAAATATCCACACATATATCTTGTTAACGATACGTTTACATGCAGCTGTTTTAAGACTGAACGGAGAATACAATATGGGTTTCCATGTTCATGATGATCAACTACAGCAGCATACTTCAGTGCCGCCAAATTATGCAAACTATTAACATGGTATGTAATTATGCTTTTTTTTTTTTTTGAAGGACCACCAGCTTGATATACATTAGGCCGGTGTTTCTCAAAGTGGATTCCAGGGACTCAATGGGTTCCTTTAGGGAGGTCTAAATTGACCCATACAAGTCTGTAACTCTGGCAGATTTGGTTCCATTTGTACACTGCCAGAGTTAAGGGGAGACCTTAACATTTGAAAGTCTGAGAAACACTGCATTAGGCCACGGACAACCATGAGACACAATGTTTTTAGTTTTTGTTTGTTTAATCTTAAGGACCCCGCTCTACACTGTAAAATCCTCAGTATGTATTTAACTCGGTTACAGACCCATAAGAGTCCATTTGGACCCCTGGTGGTCCTCGGACCTGGCGTCGAACGGAGATTATAAACGTGCAATTAATTAATGTGCATCCCTAGTTTCTGGTATGCATTGTGTTCAGCCATAAGGTTATTGCCAAATAAATATAGTTTTAATCTGATATTCAACCAATGTCCTGAAGCAGAGGCAACTCTGGATCATTTTTATTTTATGATTCATATTAATCGTCAGAATGTATGTATACATTTTCTAATTGTTCAAATACAAGTGAAATGACCTCTGCTACCCTCATCAATGCCAGTTTTTGGTAACTGCTTTTTACTGATCGTCTGTCATTGTTGATTATTACAAGATGTATTATATAAAATACTTTTTTTGGACTTTGGATGTATTTTGGAAGAGTTTCTGTCCATACGTGTCCTGTTGATGATACAAAATGTAAAATGACTAAACCATTCACACAGTAATACGTCTCAGATTTATCACATACATCCTAGCATCCCTATACTGGTTGAACATTTGGTGAGAATCTGTCGAATCTCTTGCCACCTCGTGAGCTTGTAGATTGGCGGTTTTCTGCTAAGAATTGGTGTAGAGGTGAAAAAAAGGAGATGAAGTATAGACCCCTGGGGGACCCCCACTCAATGAAGTATATAGGATTTATATAAGTGGTTATTCTGCTGTGGTTAAACACATGGAAGTAATGGCTATCTTTATCTACAATCATTTATTTTCCAAAACGTAAAATTCTGTTGGAATAGACGTAAAATGTTGCACGTTGCTCTGTCTGCCATTTTAAGTGCATGATGCTGACTTCCTGGCGGTGCTCTTCTGTGGCGTTCTCAGGCTCTACAACATCCCCTCCGGGAGATCACGGATCTTCTGTATCGTTAACCAGATGAGAAGAGAAAATGTTTGTCAGTTACTGTCAACATATCTGTTTTTCTTCTTTCAAGGTTTCTCGATTTTCATGCAGAATTTCAAGGGCCGTCCACACCAAGAAAGATAGTCATAGATCTGCTATTTTACCAAGTATATATCGGGCATCACGATAACTATATAAATATAACATTTTACACATTCCAGTTTGCGGATGTCCAATTTAAAGTAAATGGTGCATTCATTTAGCGCTTTTATCCAATGCGCTTTACAATGATAGTGCATTACATTCACCCATTCATGGCACCAACCTGCTCACCGGGAGCAATGGGCCCTATTCACGGCCCGCCCACTCAGCATCCCCCTGGTGCTGAAGTCAAGTTTTGAAGGGGAAAACCCTACTAAAAGCCTATAGAGTTGACACAGAAATCGCAAATTTAATGCAATTTCTGAATAGTAAAGTATAAAATACGGCTAGCATGATCAAGAACACAAGATAGTAAAAGGCACAAAGCATTATAATTTACTTTACCGTTCAAAATAATGATTTGTTGGCTTTAAGTCCAGCTATTTCTGTATTAATTTCCCCTTCTAAACTGACGTCAGCACCAGGAAGTTGCTGAGAAATTTGCTGAGTGGGCGGGCCGTGAATAGGGCTAATTAGGGGTTCAGCATCTTGCTCAAGGGCACTTCGACACTAACTCTGGTGGAGCTCGGGATCGAACTGAGAACATTCTGGTTCCCAAGCGGCCACTACCTCCTGAGCCGCTGCCGCCACATTAATAAACCTTTTTCACAGCAACCATTTTGACATAAAATAATAGCGTAAACCGATAATAATATAGTCTGCAATCCTTTGCGGTATTTGTCACTGTATACTGTATTTGCAAATACAGTGAAAAGTGTTCTCTGCCTTTTAAGTATCACGAGCAGTGGGCACTATGGCTGAAGCAACCGGGGGATCAGTTGGGGGTTAAATGTCATTCTCAGGGACACTTTGACATGGGCCGGGACGCAACCTTCTGATTCACAGGTGTCCTCTCTACCCACTAAATCCGCCAAACGCCAACATTTCACATTTCTTCAAGGCTGTAAACGTCATATACACGAATAAATACAAGGATACTTTTATCATCAATATACAATGAACTGTAAAAAGGGTTCCATAGCATTGCAAATAGGTATGTCAACATTTACAATGTATATTTCCAGGCCAATATTGTACAGTCAAAATATTAGTGCAACTAACATCTAACTCCACTTGTGATGTCATGATTGTCTACAAATGTCAGACAAATGTAGAACATAAATATCTAAAGTTGTCCTTTAGGCTATCTGTTGCCCTACCTTTTAAAGTCACGTTCCATTCAGGTCAAACAGAGTCAAGGGTGCTTTTTGTGCATGTTGGCTCACTGGAAAGGCACTGTGCTACACTAAATGGAATGGAACATCAATTAGACTCATTGGTGTCATTTGGTAACACCAGTGTTTACCGTACTATTACATGACAACATGGCTGCCATGAAAAAGTATAAAAGTATAGAAAACGGGGGTTGACATGCAACATAAGTGGGTTGGATTTGTATACGATGTCACACAAAGGCATGTTTACAGATACAGTATATATACATATATACATGTACATATGTCCGCTGCTGTTCATTAGATCAATGTGTCACTGTCTGTGGTCGCCACATTAGCTAGATCAAGCTGTGCCTCCTTATGCATGTTTTCTGTATGTATGTCTATTGAAGCAATAAAACCATTAGAACTTGTTCTCAACCTATTTTCTGTTTGGTTTGTTACAAATGTAGTCCTGATGATATAGCATAGGATATGTGAGGGTTTTTGTACCAAAACACTGTATCTCTTTACGTTACGCTTATTGGTCTCAGGTACTGTACTTACACTCTAAGTTGTACATACTGCACTGTAAGTCTTACAACAGTATATACTGTACAACTCAAGGCATATTTTTGCATTGGAGTTAAAGCAAGTTGACCTAGCTAATATGGCAGCAATGTTGATGTATGGCCAATGAATGCGTCCGGCCTGGCTGAGCCATCAGTGCATTTAATATGGAAACATATAGGCAACGTTAACAGTTATAGTTTTAAATACTGTAAATGTTTTACCAAGAGTACCAGCTGTTTCTTTCTCCTCTGGGTCAGTTTGGGGGACAACCGCATCAGGGGATGCACTGAATGGGACTAGATAAAGCATATTGTTATTTAATTCATTCTGTACACGTTTTAGTACACTGCCACAGTCATTACTATGTGTCCTCAAGGCCTTTTTCAGGCCTGGAATAAAAAAATCCAGAGTGCTTCCATATATTCATATGTCCATAATGGATACATCTTGCAGCAGACATTTAAACACTTCCTCAAACCAAATAACCAGTAAAGAATATAAAGGAGAATGGCGAGCTCCATTGTCCTGATTACAACAAGATTACTGTTTAAAATTGATTGTTATTTTTATTCTGAAGGAACAGTTAATATATTCAGTGTATATTCAATCCTTTTAAATTAAGATATATTTCATTTTTATCCTCTTTTTTTTTGTACAACATAAGTAACTAAAGAAGTTTGCATCTGTGTTGTTTTGTAAAAAATAAATAATCCAAACCTATATTAGTAATCTAATCATGGTTATCAGCCTTTGCTTACCACTTGTTGTACTGCACCCACTTTGTTTGCTTTGGAGTAATGAAACAGAAACTGAAAGGAGAGACAACAATCAGTTCATTCTGAAACAGGACCAAATTGGATCAAAGACTAGCCACTTGAGGCCTAGTTTATGTTTTAAAAAATGCTTGAAGTTTGTGAAAATAGCCGATCTACAAGCTCCCAACGCGTTGCATCGCGCAATGTTGTGAGTTTGTAGATTAGCTATTTTTGCGGTTTTTTAGTTTGTTTTGTTTTATTATTTTTTTCCTTTAATGACATGGCCAAAATAGGGACACCAGGTTCAAAGTAGTTAAATTAAAATAAACTTACTCTTTTGAATACATTCTGAGCTTCCTCCTGTGAACACAGACAATCATACAGAGTAATTATTATATAAAATCTTATTATGTATACTCAATTATCTTGATAGTTGTATTAGTTGCATATTATGTTAAGTATTTAACATGCTAGAAATTATTTAAATTGCTTTAACACTTCAGAAACAGATCAGCAGGTTCACACAAAGTGTGACGATTCTTTACCATTAAACAAACATTATATAAATGCTTCCATGTTCCACTTTCTCTCACACATCCACAGTATTACCACGGCATACCCCTAGGGAGAGACATACCCCCATTTGAGAAAACCCTGTTTCAAGATCTTCTATTAATCCTTTCCATTTTAACATACTATAGTTATTTGACTCTGAGTCTCCACTGACTTCCAGTACAAAATTGAGGTTTTTAAATGGGCACAAGAAATTTGGCATTATTGATCACAGTGGTTTGCAAGACCATGGAGAGACAAACACACACAGACAAACACACACACACACACACACACACACACACACACACACACACACACACACACACACACACACACACACACTCACACACACACACACACACACACACACACACACACACACACACACACACACACACACACACACACACACACACACACACACACCAAATGGGCCCTTATGGGTCTGTAACTCAAAGAGATAGATTAACCCCAAGGACTTAAGGTATAGAGTTGAGTCCAAGAGATAAACATTTTTATTAAATGGGGGTCCGTGGCCTAATTCATATCAAACTGGGATTCTTTGGAAGGAAAAAGGGTTACAACCGACCTCATTCTGGTCTGCCAGCTCAATGTCCCCTACATCATCACTCTGAATATCGGGCACCTGGAGAAGAAAAAACACACTTTACACATGCCCCGGTTATGCAATACCCTTTGGACCCTTTATCAGAGTGTCCCTCATCAATTGGACCGGCTGTTCTGGAAAAACTGACTCGACACCGCTCGGCACTCGCTGTCCTCTGCTAATTTGAAGTTCTCGACATATGTAAACTACAGACACACATTCATGCAATTGCACGCACACAATGATGTTGCACATTTATAGTTGGATTGTGTAGAAGGAAAATAAAAGCAAAATAATGGGGCCGATCTACAAACTAAATTATACATTATTGACAAAGTCAAGTCAGATGGCCAGTGCCACCCTCCCAGAGCCTGGGTTCTTCCCGTTAAATAAAGAAATAAGGCACTAGAGGTCACAGTTTACTGAGCGTTTTGCACTGGCTGAGGGGCGTAGTGGTGACATTTACTCCGCAACTGTCATTTCGTTCTGAAATGTTATCCTGCATTCAGACGGACAAGCAACAATAACCAGTAAGAGGGAAAAATCCCTAAGGCCCCCTGACTATTAGGGATGTAGGAAACATTAGTGAGCTTGAGGTATTCTTCTCCCTTTTACTTAGATTAGATTTATAATGTAGGCTATTAGGCCTACATTGAATTGAGCAAAATTTTACTTTTGTATTGTAGTAATCCTCCTTGATTAGAACATCCCTTTAAAGCTCGACACAATGTAGAGCTGCAGTAGAGGGCCACACGTGGCCCCTGATGTGGCTGTTATCATGACAGACCCCTGAACAGAGTTTGTACCAGGTTTGGTGTGAATTGTAGCAACGGCGCCTCGCTAGTCCAGGTAATTCCGTGATGTCCACCATCGGTCCACCCACCTGCCTACCCACCCACCATGAGATAATTTTAATATAGTGTTAAAAAGTTTAAAAAAAAAGTAGAATGGAACCGTTTAGAACGAATAGCCTATCTCTTTAGCACAGAATTGTAAATACAACATTCATAATGGATAGATATTAGATAATGATGATAGTGATATGTGCACTGTATACCTGTATAAAAAATATATTTCACTATCATGAATTAAAAAACAAGCATGCATTCATAGAATGATTTATTATGACCATTGTTAGTTAAATGAAGTAAATATCATGGATTCATTAAAAAATATAGCTATTACCTTTCTTAAAGTAATCCCATCTTCCCATTGACTGAAATGATTGCCATAGGACTCTGAAAGAAATGAATTGAATTGAATTGAAATTTGAATTGAAAGAAGGATTATATGCTCATTGATCACATGACTTGGTTGCCAGTGGGGGGTCCCCAGCAAAATGTGTTAATCTAGCATCAACATCAGTTTAACCACTTTCACCCTATTTACTTCACATATTCAAAAATAGGAAATAGTTTGAGAACAACTGATAGCCTATAAGATACCACTGGCACTTATAAAGACCAGCCTGTAATCAAAGCAAAGTCCAAGTTGAATAAGAGCTTATAACTAAACTAATTCACCATCTCAATAAACATAGCCTAATTAGACTAAGATTTAATTGCGTTTAATTGTTTTGCTCTTAGACTTAGGCTATAACTAAGATGCAAAAGAATAAGAGCTGACATAATCAAGCGAGCCCATGTTCTCAATAAACAGCTGTACGTTTTGATTGCGCGTAATTGTTCTCACCTGCTGTGGCACAGCTCCAACATCCAAGACACCACCACCAGAGCAGATGGAGCAGACACAGTCTCACAGCGGGGATGGACATCTCTTCTCTGCGTTTTTACGCGCTTTGGAGACGGAAAGATAGAGAGAAATAAACAGTTCAAGATAGAAAGCAGAGAGCAGAGACAGACAGGCAAGCTTTGCTGCAAGATTAAAGTTCTCCCGCGCCGAATGATTATTCACTCACAACAACAAGCACAAACTCTGAGCACCTGGCTGCGCTGCGCCGACTTAAAAGGGCTCCAACTTGACCGGTGACAAACACCATCTCCCACGTTACCACGCAAAGAGTGACCATGACCAATCACCAATCATGTCCCCACGGCTCTCCGAGGTGACCGCCTTGGTCATCAACCGAGCCCTCGTGCGCAAGTAAGTGCCCCCCCTCCCCTCCCCTCACACACGCGCGCGCGCACACACGCACGCACGCGCACGCACACACACACACACACACACACACACACACACACACACACACACACACACACACACACACACACACACACACAGTTTATTCTAGATAAGAGCCAGTACAGTAGGCCTATAATAATATAAGATTGTTTGGGTGGCAACATTTCTAACAATTCAGAGGAATGTACATCTCCACCAGGCCAGGAGGCTGAGACAAGTAGACAAGACATATTATTGTTTTGTATTATTTAATTAATTAGTAGGCTGGAATAGTAGTCTACATGTAACATAAGTATTCAAAAATACAAAGTAGGCCTACATTTTCTTTTTAATATCAATACATTGCTGTATTAAAACAAAATCCAGAAATAGCAGATCACAATGGTCATTGGTCACAATGCGTGCGCTTGTACCCAAAAATACCTGTGACTATATTTGATGCCAATACTTTAATACTTTTACTTAATATTTGAATACTGGGGTTTTATACAAGTATAGCACTCAAGTTATATGTGCTTGGAGTTGGTAGGCTACACTGGAGAGAGTTCTATGGTTGGCAAGGTCATTATCCTGACAGCATCACCATCATCATCACTGCTCAATCATTTCTCTCATAGGCTATTAGGTAGGCTACAACTGTGTTATGAAAAATATTGTTAAAACATCTTCGACTAGAATTCTCCATGAATCAGTACAATGCTTCCTCCACAATGGCACAAGCAATAAAGCAAAATGATTTAAATAATTATTATTATGGGTAATAATAATAATAATAAAAGCAACAACCAGTAAGACGCCCTAAGGGCAAGAAGCGAGATGTTTGACGCCATAGACCACATCACATGAGACTGACACTATATGTCCAGTCCACATATGGGCATTCCCAGATATGGGCTTAATATTGATGGCATTTTGGCATATGACGGCATATGACGTCATATGAATGACAGAATTCATTTGCGACATCATTGTGATGTCAGAACAGGTTAGAGGTTAGAGTGCGTGAGGTGTCACACTCTGTGATGCATGCACGCCCGCACAGGATCTGGAGGTTTTTACAGTAAATGTGACCTATGTTCGCAACAACACAGCCTTTATAGCGTTAGTTTGTGATGCATGCTAACATGGTTGTCTAACATTTCCATAAAATATGTTTTAATAAGCAAATAATAATATTGACGCTCAATTGACAGCCTAGAAAGAGTAACATTTATACTTCGTTGCGTCACGTGGCGCTCTGTTGTAATGCACACAAAAAAAATAGATCAACTAGCTCGTCTTGTAGAGCTGCTATTGGTGCAAGACACTTAATTTGTGCAATGAACTAGGCTATATATATCAAATAATAGTCAATATTTAATTTCAAGCTTTTTTCCCCCACGCTACACCTAGTACTTCAACATTCTTCTTAAATTTGATGGACTTTTTGGCATACAGAAAAGCACTCATGTCTGTTACTGTTAGTAGTCATGGCTGTCAATTCCCATTTGATGTGATGTGTGACTCACACATCATAGTGTGAGTCCTCACTTTCCCCCAAGACCGTTCACATAATTCAGAATAGGGCTAAAGTCTAAAGGGCTGTCCATACTGTCTCCGACCACCAAACCTTTCATCGGAAAGTCTGATCTTTCCGACGTGCAGCTTTCCGAACTCAAATTCGGGGGAATGCCTTTCAGAAGTTGCGAGTGGCTTCATTTTGTAGTTGATGAACCGGACCTTTCCGACGAAAACTTTGGTGGTTGGAGAGAGTATGGACAGGCCTTGAGATGTACAGGTCATTATCAAGGAAGATGATTGGATCTTCCAACATGCAACAACTACTAAACGTCTGCCACAGGCCCTTCCCCTTCTGCTCGACCTTCTTCCAGGCATAGACGGCATCTGCACGGGTGCGCACAAGCACCCAGCTGTAATTCCCAGCCCCAAATTTACATTATCATACAGTAGCTCAGCATTGGCTGGCCACAACCAGTTGAGCCAGTTCACTCATTGGTTGGGCGTGCTCCCGTGGGCATTCATTCCATTGGGGGGGAGCACTCCCATAGGTATGCAAATGTATATTTCTTTCATTTAGCCATCCATGATGCACAAATACGAGGGCGTGAAGGCACAGTGACAGACAACGGGAGAGAGAGAGAGGGAGGGAGGGAGGGAGGTAGAGAGATGTTTCTTCCAGAATTTAAATGGACAAAAAGATAGGGGGAAAAAACTATAAGCGTTCTGCTTGTGCATGTAGAAGGCTACTTTATCTTTTGTGAGATCATCAATGAATGTCTTCTTCAAAGCCATACGCTAATTACTTTGATAATATGGTGCTTGAATGTTGAAACATACTGAACATTCATTGTAAAATTCTACTGTACTATTGGCAAACTTTAAATAAAGTATCCAGTGGAGAAAAAAAAAATCCCTTTTTTGCGATGGGGAAAGGGGGGCGGGGGTCGTGCTCGATATGGGTTCAACTTCAGCCCCACTCGGCGCCTATGCTTCCAGGAGAAGGTCTGAGTGGTGTTGCCACCAAGGGTGCTTTCTCCTGGAAGAAGCTGTGCAGTTGGTGTGCGCAGCCAGTAGTTGGTCTGTGTCAAACACTCTGATGTCGTCTGCAAGGCCCTGAAATACAAACATATTTTGTCACGATTATTGTGGCAGAGTGACATCGTGAAGAAAATGTCAAGGTGCCTCAAGACCATTGTGGTGGAGTGCCAATTGTATACTGTATGTCATAGATCATATTCACATGGCAGCTATTTTGCTATAACGTTAATGAAATGCATGACCTTCCCGAAGACAAGGGCTGAGCCGTATTTAATACTCTCTGTCATTCAAAATACTGAAAAATAACCAATCTACAAGCTCATAGCATGTTGCATCGCGTCATATTGTGAGCTCTGTGAACAGGGGGCACATCCATTATAAACTTGCTTTTATTAAAGCATGATGAAGCAGGTGATTCATCAGAAAAGCTCAATAATATGCTTGTGTTTGTTGTTAAATTTTACTGCTGGGCTCACTGTGCTTGTAGGATTTCTATATTAAAAGTGCCAAACCTTGGGCCAAGTTAAATTAAAGATTTGAGAAAAATATAGATGTAATTGTGAAATGACTTTATTGATATTTTTTCCTCGTAACTCAGGCATATGGTGACTCGGAACAGCACCCCCATACACCCTAAATTAACGTGACGTCTGTTATAAAGATGTAATTTAGTCGTATATAATCGTAAAGTTTTATGTCAAATGCAGCTTGTGCTGAAATGGCATCATTGTGGTTTGTGGTGGAGGTCAAATGGAGTCATTTCGCTGAATATTTTCCGAAGTGGGTTTCAAGTGACAAGCCACCATATTGACAACAAACAATAATCCTCCCCTGATTGTTTTCCACTTTTGTCACAATAATTTGAACAGCGCATCGCCACGTAGACATTTGGCCTTTTCCTTGCTCTATCAGAGAGCAAGATGCCATATTATACAACCCTTCTTGTGTACGTTTTCTTATGTTATGTTGAGGGTGTTGACCTTAAGTTGTAACCACTGGTAACCACTACAAAAACATTTATCTGTCGTCCTCGGATGAGCCTTCCATCGTCGCTCCATACATCCTGTCAGCTCGTTGGTGCTTTGAGCTCCTGTGTCTTATGTTAGTGTGGGACGTCCTCGTGACCGGTGCCCATGTGTTGGTTCCCACAGCACCAGTTTGCTGACTGGCAGCTCCTGGTGTCTTTGGCAGTGTTGTGCAAGTCTCATTCTCATGGATGCTATTTTATCACTTTCCCTTAATTTTGCATCATACAGTTTCTTGTTGGTAACATGTGTACTCTTGCTGATGTTAAAGGAGTAGTTCAGAACAAAACACATATAGGGATAAATCTGCCTTTTATCATACTCCTTCATACCTGCTTTAGTTGATTTTTTTCATAGCTGCCCCTGTTGCTGGATTTCAGCTGCCCCTGTTGCGTTGATTTCGCGGGCCCTCTCATAACTAACACGGTGGATTGTCTTCCTGCTAATGCAGTTAATTTATTTAGCTTCAAAGTTAGTATTTTTTTATTGGATTGTGTTTTACACAACGTCCTGAGACCAACCAAACCACTGTTTTGACCTCACAGGCACCCTTAATTGTCAAACGGCTTCTGCTCTGCACCAGAGCAGGGAGAGGAGATCCTAGAAAGGGAGGGGCAGCCGAAATCTAGCCACAGGGGCAGTTATGAAAAAAATCGACTAAAGCAGGTATGAAGGGGTATGATAAAAGGCAGATTTAACCCTATACTGTATGTGTTTTGGTCTGAACTACTCCTTTAAGGCCCTATTATGATCCAGGTCTTATGCCTTATGCCTTAACTTCTTTGCCTTTTTTTACAATTTTGTTTTTGTTTTTTAAATATTTCAAATAGCTGATCTGCAAGTTCGCAACGTGCATATGTAGATCAGCATTTGAAGTATTTAAAAATGTTTTTCAAAATAGTGAAAAAAAGGTAAAGAAGTTAAGGCATAAGGCATAAGACCTGGATCATAATAGGGCCCTTATAGTGCTACACATAACATTCTGGTGTAGCACCCGTCTAGAGACTTATGCAGAGTTGGCTTCACTGCATTCACTGCCATAAAGGAGAACAGACTCTACCGTTGCATAGAAGAAGCTGAGTTTGTCGAAGTATTGACATGTAGAAATAGCGAGATTTCAGACCTGTAATCGTCCATTTGGACCCCCCATGGGCCCCCGGACCAGAAGTTGAGCAACAGTGAGTTAATGGAGTGCATTCATCTCCACAGCAATTTGTTGGTGGCCTGACATGTTAGCCCCCAGGGAGGAGCTGCTCAATCGTTATGAGACTCCACAACAACATCAACGACAACGCAGCGACGCACCGACACCCACAGGAATGAGCCTGATCAATTCTGTGGTGTCACGTAAACAGGAGCGTTCATCTAACATGCAGTGCATATTGAACTCACAGCCGGTGACGTGAGTTTGACTGGCGCCAGTATGGAAAGAATCGTTCGCACTCACCGACGAGGTGCGTGCCAAAGCATGCCTCATAGTCATAAGAGTGATTCATACTATAGTTGTGCAGATCACAGATCTATATACTAGTAAGACACCTCAGGGTGCCATGCGACCTCGCTCTAAAAGGCGAGGTCGCGCCAATTCTGGATATAATTCTGGATATAATTCTGGATATACTATTATTATGCATTACACTGCTATACTTACTAGTATACTTTGATACTATGCGAATACACGCATACATGCACGCTTGCGACGCGCACACACACACACACACACACAAACACACCCACACCAATAAGACTACAATACAAAACTGACTGCCAAGCTCTAGTCGGGTGGGATTTAAAAATAAATGAGATTGTTAGAGGCATTTGGGGATAAAAGTGGGGTACCAGGCCATTTTACATAATTCAAGGGTGCCGAATCTGAAAAACCTGGTACCCAAGCAAAATTCAGAGTTTTTGACCTTCTAATTTGCATAACAAAGTGGCTGCTGCATTATACATTTTGTACTATTTATTCAAGGGATATTTCTCTTTCAAAACACTTTTGTTAATTTTATCGTATAATCAAGCTTTTGGGAACACCCAGGACCATTTTTGAGTTGCTTGATTCAGTTTAGATTTAGACATTTGATATTCATTTTATCAGACACGCCCCCTTCCTATTCAAACCCATTGTAACTTCAAACTCCATTTTAACCATGATAGATTTAATGAAAACACCCGTCCTTTTTTCTGGTGACTCCTGACACCCTCCTCCTAATACCTGAGCAGTTTGTGTTTGTTCGATAACTCCTTTCATTTATTTTTAATCCTTTTTTTATTGTATTTTTTTCCCCAAGAAATTATTAAAAATAAATGAAAAAGGTCAGCGAAAAAACGCTACCTGTTTGTGTATTAGAAGGGTGTCAGGAGTCACCAGAAAAAAGGATAGGTGTTTTGTTTTCATTTAATCTATCATGGTTAAAATGTGTTTTTATTTAAGTGAAATATCCCTTTCAATAACTCTGTAACATGGCAAGTAAAACTGACAAATAAAGTGGCCATATCTATGTTCTGAAGGTCAGACAATGTGATTAAGGCATTTTTAATGTAATTAGGGTTAAGTCTATTCCAAAATATGCAAATGAGTGGCCAACATTACAGAACACTTCCCCTATTTTTCTTTTCTTTTCTACTTGGTATATGTGGCATCCCTAGCACATCTAAAATACAAAGGTATATGATCACATGTACAGTACAACTGGGTAAAGTAGGCTATCCATTTGACCCCTGGTGACCCAAAATACATAAGTGAATGGAGTGACAGTCCATAAATAGATGGTGATTTCTGCCTTGTTTAACTCACCCCTAGAATGTGTTACAGATACAAAACTGGTATTGACACCTGGGTCTGGTCGCCTTGAACTATTGGATGTGTGAACCAAGACAGGGAGTGGTTCATGGGCCGAGTATAGGACACAGAAGTCCCCCCAAAATATACCACTACATATCTAATCAAATCTATCAAAATCAAATATCTAAATATTGAATCAAACTAACTGTCATCTAAATCTGTGTTTTAGATCCTAATGATGCCAAAAATACAGATAAGTAGCAAAGAAAATAAAATAAGGAGGATGCGTATGGACCCCTTGAGTACTAAACCTTTTTCTGTAATGGTGGCCTCTAATTTGCATATTTAGGAGTAAGCTTACCACTAATTACATAAAAAAATACTTTACACACATTGTCTAACCCTCAAAACATAGATATGTACATTGTATTTGTCAGTTTTACTTGCTTTGTTATAGTTATTGAAGAAATAGTGCAAAATCTGCAGCCATTTTGATATGCAAATTGGAATGTTAAAAACTCTGAATTTTGCTTGGGTACCAGGTTTTTCAGATTCAGCAGCCATTGAATTATATAAAATGGCTTGGTACCCCACTTTTACCCCCAAATGCCTCTAACCTCCTTATAGAAGGCTTTTTTTTCCTGAAATACTTTTCCGGGAAAAACTAGATCTGATCTCAAAACACAACAGTCTTTGGAGCTAAACTGTGCCTTTCGTCATCTGGGATGTTTTAACGTTTGCTTAGACGCTACTTGTCGCAATGTTGTGGCATCGACCGCATAAGCTTTAGCACCAAGGGTCATTTTAAAGGTAGGGTGGGCTGGCAGGATGGCCAGATTTATTGGGTTAATAAAGGAGGGAGCATTGACGTGGCATCCAGGAAGGTGGACGTAGCCATTAACTACACAGGGCCTTGAATAAGTGCCCTTCAAATAGTGTAATTATTCCAGCATTATGATGAAAACAAGATAAACGCCACAAGAAACTTAACTTGAGGGCTTTATATCTTCTTTTTGTTTCTTCCATAATATTTTCAGTTCAATGCGTCAAGAGATAACAAAACCGGTCTAGGTTTTCCAGGGGGTTGACAAGGTGGTTTAGACAAGAACGACATTTTGCAATTTGGTTCTTAACATAGTGATGGAATAGCCTCTGCAAGAGGAATGGCATACACTTTCAATTACAAGTCCCTAAGAAAATAAAAGGCTCGCTGCTTGAACAAGTAACACACCCCACACCATATAAGGGCTTCATGTCCTCATGGTGACCTTCAGTCCTAGGGCTGGTTGACATGCACAAAATCAAATATCATGATAGTTTTTAACCAAATAACTCAATATCACATTGTGACAATATAGTATACATTTTAAAAATTATTTTTTACATTTCCTTTGCTTAGGAAATGGAAGCTTCCCGGTTTGATCCTCCTGTCAAAGTGTCCTTGAGCAAGACACTGAACCCTGGTGAGCAGTTAGTGGTGTGACTAATAAGATAAAGGCGCTATATAAATACACCAATAGCAGCTCACGCAATGGAAAGCATTGTAAGCCTGTAGATCAGCTATTTTTTCAATTTGTTTCTCAGGGCTTATACTGTTAAGTGATTCAGAACAGGAAAAGACAACACTTATTTACAATATTACGACATCCAAAATCCCAGACGTTAATTATCTAGTCTCATTATATCACGATATCGATATATCTATAAATTACCCATTCCTACTTGGTCCATTTGGTTCCATTGGAACACTCTGAGTTAAAATAAAGACCAATTTATCTTTGGAGCGGAAGTGACGAACGGTGAGTTGCACAATGAAAGTCACATCAAAATGACAAAGATGTGTGGTGGAGGATGTCCGCCAGCGGTGTCGCGTGTACCTCTGGAAAAATTAAATGACACACACTTCATAAAATGTTGCATAATCTTCTGATTGGTTGGGAAGACAAGATAAGCTTCGCTACCACAGAGATGCGCCAGACAAGAGACAACTTGCTTATTTACATCAAGGATTATGGTTTGCATTTCCTGATGAAGCTGTCTAGGGGTGGGCGATATAGAAAAATACAATCACAATATTTTTACAAGCGGTATCACAATACACAATCTTATCACGATTCTTTTTCATGTTTTTTTATAGTTATTTTTCAAGTTACTTAACAGTACAACCACCTACAGTACAAGGTAACAAAAATAAAAAGGAGTAACAGCCCATTTAGACTAGTGGTCCTCAAAGTGGGGTCTAGGGACTCTCTGGGTTCCTTTGCGGAGGTTTAAATTGACCCTTACAAGTATGTAACTCAAATGGACCCGTAAGCGTCCATTTGGTTTCATTTGTATACTGTCAGAATTAAGGGGAGACCTTGACATTGTAAAGTTTGAGAACTACTGATTTAGACCAAAATGTAGGTTTAAATTAATTTTGCATTGAATCTCTGTATTAACAATTCAATAGGATTCTTTTTATAAGGCTCCCTCATTGCATCACGATATATCCACGAGTTTCCAACGCCCCATAGTGCATTGCGCAGATGTCTGTACCGAGCTTCCGGCGCCGATTTACAAGCTCACAACGGGTTGCATCTGCGACGCGACGTGAGCTTGTATGTCTGCTGTTAAACCCGGAAGTTTGGTCCCGATGGTCTCCAGTAAACTCCCGCAGAAACTTGTGGATACGATATCTCTGAAATGGCATATCGTGGAGACATTGTATGGTCTCAGCGATATTTATCACCATATCGCCCACCCCTAGGCTGTCGGCAAGTCGCAGACAGTATGGATGCTCAAACCTCAGATATTAGTTTGACACATAACACTGAGGATCTGACTCAGGCATTGACTAAGGCTTGCCCACCTGCCCCCGGCAGGTAAATAAAACCTTCGGGCAGGTGAAGTTTGCTTACAGCCAGGTTTCCCGACCAGGCAAGTCTATAAACACAATACGAGATATCTGTCTGAACACCTGAACGTGGCCAGAGGGCTCTACCTTCTGGTCGGTGGAATGTAAAATAAGAGCTTAAATGTGATGTTTTTACGGTTGCTACACTTAATGAAAATATAAAATAAACATATTCAATCATAGCTATGTACTGTAGGTATTTGGATTTGGAGGTATGACATTTTTTATTGCACAGCCCCAGAAAGTAAAGAAATAAGAGTTAAATTGAGTGGTAATTAAAATCAATTTTATAATGGATGATTTAATTTTCAGACCTTTGGGCAAGTAGAACATGACCTGTACTTGCCCAATGGGCAAGTGTCTCTGAGACCTCAGTGTCAACAGGGTTCCCGCGGGTCCTTAAAAAGTCTTAAATTGTCTTAAATAAAGAATCGTGAATTTAAGGTCTTAAAAAGTCTTAAATTTGACCAAATCTGACCGTAGGTATTACATTTGAAGATGATGTTTTTAAGGCTCATGGGACAATTAAGCCATAAACATTTGTACGTATTCATTTGATTCGTTTATTTGATTTATTAATATTAGACGATGAGAGACCGCTAACAGGCTGAAGCGAGCAGCAGTCAGTGGGAAGAGGAGCTTGCGTGTTGTTCTCGGCTCCGCCCGTTGTGTCAGTACTGTGGTGATGTATGTGGATGATGTGGATGCGGAAGAGGGTAGTTTAGTTTTTTAACAAAACAAGCGCTCCTTTCCCTAGCCTACCGTCACATCAACTGCCCTCCCTGTTATGTAGCGTAGCGCTCTCACATGACACTGTGAATGAGCACAGATGAGAGCATACAAGTAAACACACTTGGCGTGTAGTGGAGTTGTGCTTGTGGGCTGTGAGGTGGACTTCTTAAAAAGTTTTAGATTAAGACAATTTGCGATGCGGCCGTGCGCGATTCTGCATTGATGCGGGGATGTGACATAATCGATGTTTGTTGATTTTCCTCAACCATGAGGAATTCGCTAGCCTAGCTACATGCTAAGGCTATATTGTCCCGTTCCTTCTATCTGTGAGACAGAATGAAGCTGACAGTCTTAAAGTCATTAGTCAGCCCGTTTTCAAAGAGGAGAATCCACCAATCATCTGTGATTTACAACAGCTGTTGTACCGAGCGTTTTTACGTTCTACACGCTCATCAATACACCGCGTATCCCCTCTCCTCTCCTGACTTGAGTCCCGTTCACTCATAATAATTTTACTCATTGACCAGGGTTGCTAACATTAGACAGTCAGAATTCAGGAGATTTTTGGGGGGGCATATGGAACTCTGATTTTGATAATTTTATTACACTTGCTGTACTTGCACTGGAAAAGGATGGGTACAATTTCAGCAATTAAAACGCCAGAAGTAGGTGTATAGAATTTGATTTTATAACTGAAGCAATGTAAGACCCATATGTATAGGCCTACTAATATTCACTACTTAAGTGGATATCTCACTATGATTACATGCACTGCCCACACCCTTAAGCAGGGGATCTGGGGGTCCGTTCTGGGGGAGGACTAGTGATCTCAGACTGTCTGAGATTAACATTGAGGGGTGGCATTCTCAGCTGTGATATATGCCTGTCTTCTAAGACAAGTCCCTAACTTGGCTATTTGGATCTGTATATCATAGCTTTATTATATTTTTTATTGTATATTAATATTTTATTTTATTTTTTCCCAACATTTTGCTGCTTGTATGTATGAGTCAGTAAATACAGCATCTTGTAGTTGTAATTCACTGCAGAAGCTGGGTTTATGGTTTCAAAAGACAATATTGTGCAGTGCATCTCCAATTCTGAATAATGGTGACAGGCCACGGTGGTCTGCTGACCCACCTGCTGTCCGAATACACACACAATCCCCAAGTTGTTGTTCTCCCTCCCAGCCGTTCGCCCTGGGTGTCTATCCAGCGTAAAGATAATCGGGGGTGAAATTATTTACTATTCTGTCCCTATCGTGACATAACTCGGACTGCGCTGAGTCGGCTCATGCGACCTTCGCAACGCTCGACATGGCTACTCGCTTGCTTTAGCTCGCTTGGCAGTGTCTCACGTGGATCAAGTTCGCCTGAGACGGCGCGCCTCCGTCATCTCCACCGTCAGCGCGGTGAGCATGAGGTAGGGCGAACGGCCCGGGAGGGCGATTTGGGTCTTAAATTACATTTGTTGAGGTCTTAAAAAGGTCTTAAAAAGTCTTAAATTTTACTTTTAAAATGGTGCAGGAACCCTGGTCAAGTAACCCCTGTGACTGACTGTTTACTGTGCTGGTCTGGAATATCAAACAATCAGATGCAATCAAAATAGCACTGCTTCTCCTATTTCACCAGCACTTGCCATGATGCAGAGGCCATACATCATTCAAACGCACACACGAACGCACACACGCACCGCAATCAGGGATGATCCCAGACAGCCTTACAGCGGATGCAGCATTTCAAATATCTACCAAGGCAGTGGTTCTCAAACATTTTCATGTCAAAGACCCCCCAAATTAGATTGTATTTGGCTGCAGACGGCCATCTGAAAAGATTTTTACACCAGGGACCCCCATTTGAGAAGAATTTTGATACAAAAAATGCTCAAGATTATTCAATTCACTTTAAAGAAATGTTTTACAAATAGTGGAAAAAGCTGATCTACAATCTCTGCTTTTTTCTATAGCATAGATTTGCACAACCCTTTTGTGCCACAAAATAGGGCATTTATAAATAAATAAAAGACGTAAAACTTTGAAATATGGAGCTAGGCGGTTTCTGCCTGACAGCAATGATATGGACTGTTCCATAGCTTGCACGCCAGTCTGAAGTGCACCCTGAAGATGAAATGCTGTTTTCAAAACGCCATGCTGGGTTCTGTAGCGTTACCAGACCTCTTCAGTTGCATCTCCAAAAGCTCATTTACACCATTTTCCTGGTTGCCACTTTTAGGCCAGACGTCACGCAAGATGGCCTCTGATTACCCGATCCTTGTAGATACTGTAAGTGTGTCATGCCAACAAGCCAAAGAGCTGAGGAGATTCAAGAGTCAACAGAGTTTCAGTTCATTGCTTTCTTCCTCCATTATAAAATAGGACCGTTATAGGCCAATCATTGCTGGGAGCATACTGAATAGCATCTCCAGACTCCACAGGTATTTTGTAGACATTTTAGACACAGTGAGGATATATATATATTTGACCTTCATTGTACAACCGTGTTGTAAAAAATTGAGAGAATTATATAGGCCAGGGGTCTTCAACGTTTTCAGGCCAAGGACCCCTTAGTTGAGAGAGAGATGAAGCAGGGATCCCCACAACCTTTTCATAGATTCCATATAGTTTAATCGTTTGACAGGACAATCATCAGTGTACTTTGGATTAATGTCATTTTGTGTTTTCAGATATTTAACCACATGAACCCGTCAATACTTAGTAAACTTGACCTTTCACTCTGTACTTAGTCTGCCCCTTTTTCCCTCTATACCAAACCTGTTTGCCGAAAATAGCCGATCTACAAGCTTGTAGATCGGCTATTTTTGGCTAAAGTTCTCAGAATATGTACACTAATGTGCATGCATATAAAAAAGCAGAAAAAAACGTTTCTATCACTCAAAGATTTGGAGGACCCCCTGTAGTATCTCTGAGGACCCCCTAGGGGTCCCGGACCCCCCCTTGAAGGCCCTTGATATGGTATAGGCTATCTACAAGCTCCAACGTGCCACATCGCGGCAATATTGTTTTTATTCGTATTTATTTTATTTTTTTAATAATTAATGACAAATCAACATTCCTCTGTGAAAGTTTCGCTTTGTTCTGGAAGATGTCCGACATTTTCCTGGCAATCTTCAGGTTGTTTTTTCTCTGTTAACACCATAACTCTCTGTTAACACCAAATACTAATGCAATTATTTTTGGCAAACGTGGCAGCGGTTCCCTCAGGCAAGGTAGTGCAGGGTCAACATGGTCATCATGGGCAGGGGTGTCGCACCAAATTCTGGGCCCTGGGTACAAGGATTCACTGCGGGCCCCCATGAATGTTCTTCATAGGGGGAGGGGGTTTAACCCATTTAGACTGGGAACGCATTATTATGCAGAGAGAGGGAGAGGGAGAGGGAGGGAGGGAGGGAGGGAGGGAGGGAGGGGGAGAGAGAGAGAGAGAGAGAGAGAGATAGAGAGAGAGAGAGGGAGAGAGAGAGAATTCTCTAAAACTGACTGACTGTGTGAACTAACCTTCACCAAAGTTTGCAGTGCCATCTTGTGGCCAAGCAGCAGTATTATTTCACCACTTGTTTTTCTAAATGTTTCCTTCCCCAAAGTTTACATGTCACCGTTGACAGGAAAATGTAACACAATATTGAAAAGTAGGCTATATTCAGATAAACATTCCACAAGCCATTGTGATTTCTTCACCAACACTGAGACCAAAGCTATACAGTAATATCCTCAGTGTTCATTTAAGCTTGTTTAATCTCCCATTCATATATATTCATATATATTCACAGTCACACACACACACACACACAGCATATCAATAGCCTCAATAACATGATAAACACTGGTATAATAATCACAATGACTGAAATTCTCCATCTATAGTATACACTAAATGTTAATAGGATACCATTTGTTTAAAACATGGAAAGCTTCTGTCATTTTAGATTTTTGAGTTGGCTATTAAAAAATAGCAAGCTCACAGCTTCGTGCCTGCTAGTCTGCTATTTCTTTTTTTAAAGGTTTTTCTTCTTTGGTGAAAACTCTTGAAAGTGTGCATTTGTAGGTCTAATCACCTGACCCTCAGGAAGAATTAAAGAACATTGATGGCTGCTTAGGAGTCGCTGCTATGGCAACAATAACATCAACTGTGTTCTCCATCCCTAACCCCCACACAATAGTCTGGATCCCATCCCATGGTTCAAAGGGATGGTTGTGCTGTGATTGGCCAGTTGTTGGAAACGATTCATGCCAGGCGGTGGCTATGCTACAGCCTACTGCGTGTGGATTTAATATAATTAGAGTTGCAGGCAGCGAAGATGAGTTACACAATACACACCCACATGCACACACGTGCGTGTTGTGTGTTTTCTCACACGTCGTCAGCACATCATTCACCTGTTTGTGCGTGCGTGTGTGTACTTGTTAATTGCTATACTTATAGGTCCAAATCCCCCACAAGAATAGTAGATCCTTGCGAGGACAGTTTTCCTGGTCACAACAGGAGAAATTCGTTTTTATGGTTGATGATTAGAGTATGGCTTACAATTAGGAAAAGATTCCGGTTGGGTTTAGGGAGAGGATTAGGCATTATACTGTAGGTTTAGGAGTTAAGAGTTAGAACTTTCATTATTAAATGGTTGTTTTATTATGGTTCTAGTTCGAGTTATATTGATAGGAAAAGATTCAAGTTGGGGTCAGGGTTAGAATTTGTCATTTAGATGTTAGGTTCAGGGGTGAGGGTTGAAGATGCACCAGATTCATACTATACGTATGTGATGGTGTCAAGTGCCGAACATATCTGATGTGTTGCGACCATGTGTCATCTATTTTCTGCTTTAGGGTTAGGGTTAAAATGTATGTCCTCCTCACAAATGGCGTGTGTGCGTGCGTGCGTGTTTTGAATGGTGCTGAGGCCACGTGCTGCCAGCGGTAAGGGGATGTTCTACAGGTAAAAACACACAGGCGCAGTGACATGATGGGAACACAGTGATCAGGAACAGAACGACAAGCGAGATGTGCGAGTGGTACTATGTTGCGTAATCTGAGCTGTTTTACATAATGATATTTAATTGGCACTAAAATTTGGATTGGATAAATAAATTCTAGAGAAATCCTGGTCCAGGCCCTGGAGCTATCCGACATTCGTTGTTTTCTTTTTACGATAATATTAATAATAATAATAAAAAAGGCCTTTTACTTTTCAAACCCACCCTGAGTGCTTGGACCTGGATTTAGTTTTTATGCCTTTTGGGCAATACCTCTTTCCTTTATATTATTCCCTTCCATGAGCTTTTATTGTTTTCTTGTAAGCTTTTCACCCTCAATGACAGTATATTCCATTGTTTGTTTGTTATTTCCCCATGCATGCAGAAGACAATAACAAAACAAGCATAGTCTTAAATGAACTCATTATCTCTTGACCACATCTGTTTCACTTTTGAAAGTTGAGTAGATAAAAAGGGTGGTGTGCACACACCACACACCACCTGATAAGTGAATCCCCAGTGATTCCCGATTCCCCTACTCCAGGGGTCTTCAACGTTTTTAGGCCAAGGACCCCTTAACTGAGAGAGAGATGAAGCAGGTAGCCCCTCTACATATTGTATAAATGCGTTATGCAGATTTACATCGACTTGTTTGACAGCACTGCCATCAGTGATCAGTCTGTTGGATTCGTGTTAATGTTTTTTTTTTTCAGACATTTAGACACTTCAATCGGCGATACGTAGTAAACTTGACCTTTCACTCTGTACTTGGTCTGCTCTTTTTGACCTCTACACCAAACCACTTTGCTGAAAATAGCCAATCTACAAGCTCTCAATGCCTCGTGCTGTGAGGCGTGGAGAGCTTGTAGATCTGCTATTTTTGGCTAAAGTTCTCCTCAGAATAGGGATGCAAGGGTTCAAAGTTTTTAATTGAAAATAATTATCATATCACACAAGGATTTGGTGGCCCCCTGTAGTAACTCTGAGGACCCCCTAGGGGTCCTGGACCCCCTGTTGAAGACCCCTGCCCGACTCCCTTTCCATATTCCGTCTCTCTCTCTCTCTCTCTCTCTCTCTCTCTCTCCACTATCACTATCAAATAAAGGCATAAAGTTGTGCCCCCACCCACCCCCCTCAAAGTGGGAAAAATCCAGAACAGAGATATTTAATACAGGCAGCTAACATTAGAAGATGGTCATTTACAACCATTTAGATTTACTAATGTCTTGGTGACTTGTATATGTTGATAAATTGGTTCGGCTTGCTGTAAAGTAAATAGCTGACTTGATATAGAAGGGAGTACGCAGAAAGCCCCCCGAGGGTTGGCAGTGGTCAAAGATGAAGAGAGACAGGGACTACTGTATGTGACCGAGAAATATACTCCAGAGAAATAATAGAGTCACAGAGAGAGGGTTGTGAAGGTAAGTTCAATATCTTCACTCCAATAATCGTGTGTTTCCTCATTCATTCATTCATTCATTGGATTCCAGTTGGACCAGATTTTTGTGTCTAGCCTACTTCAACAGGTGAACTTCTTCTAAAGTGATTCCCAACGCAACCTGTGAGCAGGGGCCAAATAAATTGCATTAAGATTTTAATGACAATATAACATCAATTAAAGAAAAAAAACTCTATTTTCATGGTATTTTTTCTTTAAATCCTCGACAAATTAGTTTTCATTGTGATACAGATAAATACAAAGTGAATGCTAGGTTAGTTCCAGAACATAATCGATTGATTAATCATTCAAATAAACACAGAAATGCAAGGCAGCTAAAATGACAGCCGAATGCCTTCCTTGTTAAGTGGAGGCAAATGGGTGGGCTACGGACGCTTTCAAGATTTTCAAGTGGGACCTGATCCAGGAATCTGTGGTCGTTTAAAGTAAACAGGGGGATTGAAATGTTACTTTCAATCAAAATCAAAATACAAAATTCAGGTGAAAATTAATTCAAAATATTTCCAGAATTTCCAGAATCCAAGCTCATGTGTCGTGATGCAACACGTTGTGAGCTTGTAGATAGTCTATTCTTGTTGTGTGACACCATCTTTACATCAGTATCAAATATAGGGCTTAGGTGGTTAAATGTGAAAGAGAATGTATTCAATACAGTCCTTCCTTTAATAATTCCATATAATAAACCTTATTGGCATGAAAGTTGAGACTGAGAGCAAGGTTGCCATAGCATCCAGGTAAAAAAGGTCACAATCATTCTGTTCCATTAGCCTCTACAGCCTCCCCCGCTTACCATGTGTCTTCTGGACAATGAGATGCAAGATGGGTCTATGAAGCCGTGAAGAGAGGCCCCTACTTCAGAGCATTAACCACGTAGGGCTGAGCAATTAACTGAACTAGCCCTTACCCGTTCAAAGATATGAGCTCTGAAATGATGTGCAGTGTGTGGGTTATGGGATGTGCACTGCACACAGTATATGAGGGATGGAAAGTAACTTTAACTGGTGCTTGCATGATAATATGTAGGAGCATCAATGTAAGAAATACCCGTTTCGTTTACTGTATACCGATCTGCATGATTTTTGGACAACATCTGTAAGAGCCCCCCCCCCCCCCCCCCCCCCCCCCCACACACACACACACACACACACACACACACACACACACACACACACACACACACACACACACACAGAGATGGTTACACATGTTGCCTCATGCTAGATGCAGAATAGATAAGCCTCATGCTAGATGCAGAATAGATAGTAGATACACCATAAAAATGCTAATATACAGCAAACGATTTGTGAAAGTGACAAACGGGCTTCACAGTTATGTCAGGTGTGTTCATATGCTTATGGTGATGCGATTTCAGATCAATTGCTCCAGCCACTGAGGAGAAACGCTGTGACAGACACTCAGACACTCAGACAGACAGACACTCACTCAGACATTCCGAAAATTATATGTTTGATATATCAAAGCTGATATTTAGAACCAATAACTGACTAATCTTGCTTGTGTACGTATACTGTATAGGTAAATTGAATAATCAATTATGAAAGTGACTTTAGGGGTTTTCTATTGATTAGGCTACTCATGCCATGGAGACTTGAGTTCAATAATATTTCCTGTTTTTTGTCGTATTCCTAAGGGGAAAGAAATGATTTTAGTACATTTACCCCCATTGATTCCGAAATCAATGGGGGTAAATTTACTATAATCAAATTTTTGTCTTAGGTAGGGCCTTGATTTCGGTTCAAGCTTTAGTTTGATGAACACGCCTAGGCGACGACCAAATCTATAATGTAATCGTAACAGTGGTGATGGTGTTGACTGATGTTTTTGTTGACAAAAATGCACACGTGAAAATATATGGTAACGTATCTGTCAACAGGATAAAACACAAAAAAGGAGAGCTTATTATTGTGGTCCTTTTTTGTGGCACACAGAAAGAGAAAGAACATGCATACAATTTCAAAATACTAGATAACTAAGAATAGCAAAACACAACTTGGGTACTGTAAATAGATCCTGCTTCCACTCAACTAATTGATGTGGTTATAATTAGATCCACAATTAGCCTACTAGAATGTTGACTTGTGGACCAAGGCCATCTGCCAGTGCGCCAAGCCACCAGAGCTGGCTCTCACGTGTCGCTGTTAAAGGGGCGTGTCTACAGTAAGTCCCTGGGTAATCGCCTTGCCAGTTTGAAGACAAAAAACACCTACAAGCATGACTTCCTCTGGCTTTTCAGAAAGCCTTGTTTGCCTGCCCCCCCACCCTCGCTCAGTGCGAGCGCGCACACATACACACACACACGCACACACACACGTACGCACACACACACACACACACACACACACACACACACACACACACACACACACACACACACTTATACACACAAACCAACAAGGCTTTAGTTGTCATTACAGTATGTATCCTAGGGCCAAGGCTGCTGATTGCTTATCCCACTGAACTGCATAGAGGAGCATTTGTTGATTGAAAAAATAGCCATGTTTATTTGTCAGAGTGAGGATGATTTTTAGGGGGGAGGGGCACATTGTACAGTGATTTTTTTTATATATACAGTATAAATCACTGCAAAGCGTGTGTTTACCTAATAAATTGAAAAGAAGTGGTTTTCTTGTTTTCATAAGCAAACCACTTTGCTTATTATAGACGTTGTTTGCTTTACTTAACATGCCTATTCATGATATGATGTGCAACTACTTTCAATAAAAAAACATATTATATTACTTACATTTTAAATAAAGGTCTTAAATTAGCTAATCATTACAATAATACACAATTATGTAGTTTACAGTCATGCCGGCACCAGATTTATATGACATTCCGTATGAGAGTTTTTGTATTTTGATATTTTTTTCCGATATCTAATATGACTTAGCAAGATTTTTTTCTCCCAAACCCTAGCAGTGCCTAGATCTCTATTACGGCAAGAGTTATTTAAACTTGATCTCATTGTTGCATATTGCTACTTCTGGCATGTGGAGAACCATTACTGGAAGTCCCATGACCTCAGACTCAAAGTTTAAGAAACCAGGTTATACAGTCATGAAGCCCCAAAGTATATACATGTGCTCTCATTCAGTGGCAACCGCTGAACTGGAATAAAAGTATGAAGTGAACTACTTATAAATAAATGCAGCACAAAGAGTCAGTTGTCTTGGCTATCAATGTACCCCAGCTAACAATATTTGTGATCTTTTAGAATGAATTTGCTTCTCTTGAAAGCCTTTATCACACTCCATAGTTATTCTGTAAATGTTATGAAATGTAAAATGATTCAGGTTATGACACCCCTGTTTCATAAACCAGTTCATGCTGTTATGTAGGATTCATGTCCAGGCTCAAGGGTCTCTGAAATGACAAACTGGCTACCGTGGGAAGTAGAATGGTCGGCAGTTGATTCAGACTACAGCACCGGAATCCAGTGGATTACTCTTAACCGGCGAGAACTCCGGTTAGCACAGACAGGAAGGATTACTACAGGTATTAAGCCCCTTTTCCACTGACATGGCCCAACACCACCCCACTCCACACACCGCCTACTTTTTCCACTACGAGGTTTTCCACTACAAGGACCTGGGTAGAGTGGTGTGAAAGCGGTACTAAACGTGGTACTAAAAGTATCCAATCTAGAGTAGGTCTGATCTAGGCCAAACACTTCATAATGACTGATCACTCACTGACTTTTCATTTAGACCACCAGGATATAATTTTAATACATGATGATAGATTCTAATGTTTTTAACCACTATTATAATATATTATAGTGTATTATAATTATCATAGTAATATATTAATAATTTTGATAAGTATGATAATCACAGTTATAATCCATTATAGTGTATTCTAATAAGATAGTTGTAATACAAATTTACATTGTATTATAATCACAGTTAAAAGGGTCTTACTCATTCTGTTCTTTTCCATTTCTCATATCTTCTGGTCACATCATGTGTCCAGTGCTGTGGTTTGTATATATACTCTGTGTGTAATGTGTGTAACTTGTCGTGTGATACTGCATCTTGTTCTGCGCACCACAACTCATTGAAACATCACTCACCACCCTTAGTTAGAGGGAGACTCTTCTGACCACATGGTTGGTCAACTAAATTCACAAGACACTAACCTCCATTATTGCATTTTTTTAATTATTATTATTCATTTTGTCTAAAATATACATGGTAGAAGTTGTAGATTAACTGTTGTAGATTCCCCATCCACCCAGTAAACTCCAGATTATTCAAATTCTAGAGGTAGAACGTATGGTGAGACCTACTGTAAATACCCTTTTTTGAGCGGTGGTCACACCGTCTCCATAGCGTGGCCGTGTGTGTAGGTATGTTTGTTTGTTTGTATGTGGGTGGGTGGGTCTGTATGTAGCCTCAAGCCTGTGTAGTACCTTTTCTGACCATTCTGACCACACATGTTAAGGGAGGGGCGCTGTTGTCCTGTCCAGGCCACACACACACACACACACACACACACACACACACACACACACACACACACACACACACACACACACACACACGGGGGGGGGGGAGAACCACCGCTCAGTTCACACGGGTGTGATTTTCTGTTCACCAACTGTTTTATGATGTTATTTTATATGCATAGTAAGTACAGTGTTGGCCTGTCATTTAATGTTTTTATGAATTGAGTAAAAAAGGACCAGAATGCAAACAAGCCATTGTGCTTTCTTCGTAGTTTAAATCCTATTAGTAGATGTATCTGAACTGTTCTGTCCTCCTCTGTACTTTTTCCTATGCAAACTTCTATTAAAGTATTCAATCAACCAATCATTCAAATATGTTCTTGTACAGGGCTGGGAATTGGATATAGGCATCCCAGCCTAGTGGAGATCTGCACTTTGTGGAGCAAACTTTTCAAGTTATAAATATGTATAGCTATCCATTGGGAGCGCTGTTCCACCGCTCCAAAAAGGTTACATATTCGTCAGGTCAGTAACCTATTAACCTTACGAAACGTTACGAAACGTTTTCGAAATCGAAACGTTTTTGTTCTGTGATTTACACCCACCCTGCATGTAACCTAAATAAAGAAGACTCAAATCGTCCGAGTTGCCAATTCTTTATTCAGTTATACGTGTACGTTGGATTCATTTGGCTAAATTACGATGATAAAGTTCATACACTTTGCAGACTTTCTTATCCATAGTGTATGGCATTCAAAGTGGCTGTAACTGCGTAAGCAGCAGGAAGCCTATTCAACAAATTACATTCAGTAAGTAACTAGGATAACAGGTGGACATAAAACCCAGCATTTGTCTAAAAACCAGTGGTTCTCAAATATTTTCATGTCAAGTACCACCAAATTCATATGGAGCTGGGCCCCCATTTGAAAACATCCTCTGCCAGGGGACCCCCAATTAGAGAAGATTTGTGTTAAAAAAAATGCAGATCTTTTAAGCTCACAACACTTTGTGAGCTTGTAGATTTCGAAATATCCCAGTATAAAATAAGGTTAAAATTTGTAAAATTTGATTAACTAATTTAGCTGGAGACCGTCACACCCTGGAACCCCCTCAAGTACCACTAGGGGCCCCTGTTTGAGAAGCACTGGTCTAAACCAGGGGACTTCAACATTTTCAGGCCAGGGACCCCTTAGCTGAGAGAGAGAGAAGAAGCAGGGACCCCCACTTCATTTTGTATAAAATTGTGTTGCAGATTAAACATTTTTATGGATTTCTTTTGGAATAGGCCTAATGTGTATTTTCAGACATTTAACCACTTGAACCGTCAAATACTTATAGTCTGCTCTTCTTTCCCTCTAAAAAACCCCGCCAAAAATAACCGATCTACAAGCTTATTGTAGATCTGCTATTTTTGGCTAAGGTTCCACTCAGAATAGGGATGCTAGGGTTTAAATTTAATGTAAAAAACATGATCCTATCACACAAAGACTTGGTGGCCCTCTGTATTAACTCTGACTCTCTGAGGACCCCCTAGGTGTCCTGGAACCCCTGTTGAAGAGCCCTGGTCTAAACATTTTTATACAGTCTATGGCAGAGGTTCTCAAACTTTTTTGTCCCCTGTAAATAACTTTTTCATCCATGGCACACCTGAATTATGCTGTTAATTTTTAGAATCTCATGTCGTTTATGCTGCGTAAATATGCAAATCATTCCCCCAAAGAATCGGTATGTCACGGAGGAAAACTTTGAGAGAATATCAGTTTCCATCAGAAAAGACTGAAAATAACTTGATGTTTAACCACTTCACCAAAAAAATCGCAGATCTACAAGCTTGTGACACGTTGTGAGCTTGTAGATCTAGCCATTTCTGCTGAAGAGAATTGGGGAATATGGGAAAAGAACTCAAGTACAGTGCAACTCAGGTTAGTGGTTCCTGTGTAAATAAGCCAAAAAGCTTACTAGGGTCACCTTTTAGTTGACCTTGTACCAGTGATTTGTACTGTCATGAAACTGTACTTTTTCCTATGCAACCTTCTAATAAATTATTCACTCAATCAACCAATCAATCAATCAACCAACCAATCAATCAATCAGGTCTGTTTTATTATATATATATATATATATATATATATATAGGCCTATGAACTTTTCTATATTTTCACCACAAAAAAACAGGTGTGGGGCAATTCTTTGGCTGCTTATATAAAGCATTACATAAAACAATGCATTCCCTCCCTTCCAGCCAGGAGTGATATAATAACACGGATAAATGGAGGCTCTTAATTCAAAGACTCATTTGATAGTAATTTATATTAACGGGCCACGGCTATGTTAATGTAATATGTCAGTCAAACCACATGAAAACAACTATAATAACTGTGACACTGCATACACTAACACTGCTTGTCACAATGTTGAGTCGACGGTGAAAGGTTAGACTCAATTTATTATCCATTGCGCAAGCGCAAAAATAGAACAGATCTACAAGCTGATAGCACGTCACTTGGCGGCCGCGCTGTCGGCTTGTAGATCTGTCATTTTTTAACAAGCGACGCCGCTGTACCACTGAACTATAGACGCGAGCGTTATACAATATTGCTGCGTTATATAAGTGAGCCATATAGTGGGCCAATGGAAACGTGTCTCGTGCGTCACGTGACTACGTGCGTCTTCAGTCTATCTCGGTGTGTAAATCATTCTGTGCAACCCCTCGCGTCAACAGGCTTTCCACAGGACCGGTGGAAAGCCTGGTTGGTTCACATCTCCTACTCGGCGTTAATATCCGGTCTAGAACCCGCCTACCGTATCTGGTAGGTTGCAGATACTCACACAGAGCCGTTTCCATATCCGCCCAAGACCGGAGAAGCAAACTCGCAGCGTGAAATGACCCCGGCCGTTTATATAAACGAGCCCGAGCCCGAGCCATGTAGCATAAACATAACGGTCGTATCTCACGACCGTCATGGTTCCGGGTGGCAAGGTTTTGGGCAGAGCGACTTCATTCGCCGCTTACAGCTACACAAACACTCAGATTTCACAAACAAAGTGCTTAATAAAGCCACACACGTGTCTAAATACGATACGCCCTACTATAATTACCCGTATCCTCCGTATTATTTAATAAGAAGCCTTTTTATCCGATCGTTTTGTGTGTCTTCAGAGCCCTGTATTGGAGAGTCGCGTCATCTCCATTCACTTCAAATACCTGTCCTCATGAAGAGAACGGAGATCACGTCACTCTTCAATACAGGGCTCAGGGGAAAACCAGAAAATACACAAAACGGTCGGATAAAAAGGCTTCTTGTTAAAGAATACGGAGGGTACGGGTAATTATAGTAGTGCGTACCGAATTTAGACACGTGTGAGCCTTGGTTAAGCACTTTGTTTGTGAAATCTGAATGTTTGCGTCGCTGTAAGTGGCAAATTAAGTCGCTCTGCCCGAAATCATGTCAATTCGGAACCATGACGGTCGTATGTTTCAGGGCTACTAGCAGACCAATGGGAACGTGTCTCTGGGTGTCACGTGACCGCGTGCGGTCTGCCGTTCGTTCAGCGTGTAAATCATTTTGTCAAATCTTTAGTAGGCTAGCTGGAGAGGCTACCACCAGTGCTACTGCTAGCACCGAGATCATGAAACCTCAACAACAGGACGCCGTTGTCACCGTTAATGTCCTCTTTTTCCGCATTTTCCTGAGGTAGAACATGCCGCTCGCGACGCCGGCGGACAATTTGGACGGTTTGGAGGCACATTCGAAACGTAGAACGTTGAGTTTTATCAGAAGGAAAGAAAGAAAGAGGTGCTTCGGGTTGTTGAACGCTCGCTAGCTTGTGTTGTCTCTTACATAAAAACAAGTGACGTTCAAGCCAAGGAAGGCAGCCGCTTGTGCACTTTTTATTTTATTTTATTTAAAGCGCCTCGTCGGATCAGTGTATTTGTTTAGTTTGTTTCCTTGTAGCGACACTGCAAAGTTTGTGTTTTTTTTTATTTGATTTTATTTGACAAAAAACAAAATTGTGTTTTTTTTTGACCGTTTTCTGTCGACGTCGAGCCGCCGGTGTAGACATTCATAAATACTGTGACTGGAATCCTCCTGTGTGACAGTCTCATTAACACTAAACAGTAGCACTGTTTCCTCTCAACCAACCAACCTCAGTTTACTTTAGCAATATTATTATTACCTCGGTGGCACAGAGAAGCCACAGTCTGTTTTGTTTGTTATTCCCGAGTAACTAACGCCAGACCGCCTACTTGCTGTTAAAGGGGAGGAGGCGATAGATGGGGGGTTGGTTTGTAAACTAACCCATCATGTCACTTCTCTCCTCCTGGTGTTTGTGATGGAGACTCTTTAGTAGTGTGAGAACAGACTCCATCAGACCATCCATCATGATGAGACCTTGGTTTATTATACGTGAATTCATGCATGTCCGACTCCGGCAACACTCGACATGCCGGAGCCTCTTCTTGATGTAGCCAGCGACAACAACAATGGTACGAGCGGTCTTGAGATTGAGAGCAAAATATTTCATGTTTGCTAGCTAACGTTTAAGAAGGACATGGTTTGTTGCGCAAAGAAGTGTGAGGAGTCGTCGGGTCTTTTCGTTTCAGACCATCTGTGAACTTTTGTTTTGGGAGGAGTGAGTCGCGATCTACAGGCTGTGGGTGGAGGGAGAGTATGATGGAGACCGGCATCCAGCCTCATCATCACCCGGGGGGCGAACTGTTCGTCCACCCGCTCTCCAACCCCGGCGCCGCGGGGATATGTCCCGAGATGCTGGAGGTGGCGGAGGAGGCCTGCCGCGCGGGGGACTTCGACCTGGCCGTGGAGATCTACAGCTCCCAGTTGGCCGACCTGCAGACGCCGGACCGGGGCCTGTGTCTGCGCAAGGCCGACTCTCTGGTGCGCGCCGGCCGCATCTCCGAGGCGCTGGACTCCTACTGCACGGCCGCCAACCTCTGCAAGCTGCGGCCGGAGGAGCTGTGCCTGCTGGTGGAGAATATTGCGCGCACGCTCCGCGAGAAAGAGTTGAATATAGCGTGGACAAACGGGTCGCACGGCAATGGCCAGGACGGGGTCGAGGCAGACGGGGAGCCGGAGGATGAGACCCTGGACATGTTCTCGTGCCCCCTGTGCAGGTGTCTCCTGTACGAGCCCTGCACGCTGGAGTGCGGCCACACGTTCTGCAAACGGTGCTTGGAGGACGACGCGGTGAAGGACTGCAAACATTGCAGACACAAACTGAACAACAAAAAAGACGGACTCAGATTAAATGTCGTGGTGAGTGGCCTGCTGGACAAGTGGTTTGAGAGCGAGAGCAGAGCCAGGAGGCACTGGGTGGAAGGGGATGTGTTGTGGAGAGAACAGAGCCACACGGATGCCTTGGAGAAGTACAACCAGGCAGTGGAACTAGGTAAGAGAGAGCAGGACAAATGCATGCTTTATTTCTCATCTCCCTTCAATTCAAATGAGCTTTATTGTCATGAGAAAACCTGTGTTGTTATAACGCAGGAACAACACTGTAATACTGTTGAGTGTTGTTATACCTGCGAGGTGGTGTTGTCTGTTGTGCACGAGACTGAGGGGTTGAATCTCCTTGACCTACTTTCTGTCGCACTTCCTCATGTCACCGATAGGGGCGTCCGTCTCACCTTTATGTAAAACCTACTGGGTCAGGCGTTATATCACATCCCCACTCTCATTATCTAAGCAGCACTTATTCATATAACCTATTTATAATGATAGCTTATGACGTAGCCTGCGTTCGTAACCCATTTTAGACATCTATGACCAAAGGCAACGGTATGGGGTCAATTCATTTTCAGTCCATTAGCCATTTACCGGTATGTCATTATTAGCCCACAATGAATCAAAACTGTTTTTGCATGCATGACATTTCCTTTTGAGAAATGCAGCCCATATGTTGTGCATAATGTTTACTTGTGATACATAATTCAATTCATGACCTGTATTCCACTGACCACTCCCCTCTTTTGCCTACTGTTTTATAAATGTGTAATTTATCAAGAACCAGGGCACGAAGGCTGTGCTTTTTAGGTGTGATATAACCCCTATTTATTAACCCAGTCAGGAGGAGACGAAAAAAGTACTACTACTCTTTTCAAATGCAGTATTCAGGGGGATGTTAAAAAAGTTTTAATCTTGAGGAGAGTAAATTCAATGCCACTGTTGTCAGCCAGTAGAGATTAGACTCACAGACAATGAGAACTAGATTCCTCTCTACATAGTATGCGGTCCTTGAGTAATCTTTTCACTGAGCTGCATCCAAATCACCTCTGATTCACACCTTCTGTCTATTGGATGGTGCAATGAACTGGCTGTGAGTTGACAAAGTGCCTTCACATCTTTACCAGTCATCATAACTATGCCTTCCCTAACAAACCCAGCATGGGGCCTAATCAAGCATATGAGGAGGAAGTCCCATTGCAGACCACTGGGGTGGGGGGTGGTAGGTAGGATGTCAGATCCGCCAGGCCCATTCATAGCAGAAACATAATATATCCAAAACTGTTACTTTTTAGGATTCAAATGCAAAAGAACAGCAAAAGTAGCAGATCTACAAGCTCAAAACGAGTTGCGTTGAGCCCAGGGGTCCAGTTGTCCGGATTTAAAATTAAGCAAACACTGAACTGAAAGTTACTATGATTGGCCGCTAGTTGTGCTGTTCTGGTACCAAAAGCAACATGCTCTCCATAGGATTCCATTCATTTTCCCCGAACTTTTACATTTGATTTTCTTACCTTAATAAACATTGTCATAAATACTTTATGGTTCCTGTCGCTAGTTTAAAGCCTTGTTTCAATCACCATGATATGCGTTTTGTGAAAATATGGTCCAATTTATGTTATAATTGATGTTAAAGCAGTGTATGCTGTAGGAGGGGCTTGTGGTCATAGGCTTGTGATGATTCTTCTTCGTGTGCTTTATTTTCGCCAAGCTCAACACCACATTCTCCCAAGTAGCCCTGCGGTTGCATGTGACCGTTGGCAGCCAATAGCATTCGAGATGGTACCATTTCTATTTTCTACCAATGAACGTTGATTTCTACAATGATGGCGGCACCTGTAAAGGGGCCATATTTTTTACAGTCTATGGTTGAGCCACGTTTCGAGCTTGCGGATCTGCTACTTTTGATACTTTTATGTGATTGTTTTGTAAGTAGTATGATCGAGGGCGTCATGCCTATGTTCCCTCAACCCTATGTTCCCTCACTGAGGTTAAGGTTAGGGTTAGGGTTAGGGTTAGGGTTTGGGTTAGGGTTAGGGACCCTGATCGAGTAGGGCATTCATTTACAAAAAAATGGAGATAAGAGATTCGACAGCAACTCATAATGTCAGTTGGCCTCATCCAACCTCTTATTGCAGTGGTCTATGTCAGTCATGTGTGATATAGGTTTGCAACATTTAATTAAACTAATCAATTATAAAAAATATATAGATATATTGACAGTCGATTATAAAAAATATCAAATATAATTTTTGTGTCGACACATTGTTATATCAAAAGTAATTAAAAAAAGCTGTTCTCCATCATTTGATTATTCAAAAAAAGTAATCAATAGCTAGGGTAATCAATAACCCAGTTGGCCTCATGAACCTCTTATTGCAGTGATCTATGCCAGTCATATGATATATGGTGTGTAGAGAAAGGGATGCATTTTTAGATTAGAGGGTGGTTGATGGGTGGATTATTACAGGATGTAAAATGTGTGCAACACAAGTCTTTATTTATTTGTCTGATTGAGCATTTAAATTGAAATGTAAAGGCATCCAGTTGACCACTTCTATGCAAAAGGATACAAAATGCTTCACACAACTGAAATACAATTTAGACCAATATGTTACTTTACATTTCAATCAGGGAACAACCTTTTAGTGTAGTTGTTGCTATGTACAATATATAGCAACATACTAGTAAAAGCAGAGGTAAAACCAGCATTGAAGCATCACACGACAGTAGTCCTGTGTGTGTGTGTGCGTGTGCATGTGCGTGTGTGCGTGTGCACGTGCGTGTGTGTGTGTGTGTGTTGCTTTTAGTGTAGTTGTTGCAATGTACAATACTGTATATAGCAACATACTAGTAACTAGTTAAACGCTGAGGTAAAAGTGGTAAAACCAGCATTGAAGCATCAAATCAACAGTAGTCCTGTGTGTTGTTCACTATTATTGCACGGTTCTATTCAGAGAAGCCATAAAGATGTAGGTCACCCCCCGCCCCCACCATCCAGTTAAAACAACTGGATCTTTCATTCCATAAGAGTTAGTGAGCCTCACTCACTGAAGCCAAACAAGTTGAGCCAACACTTCTGCATACTACTCTATGCCAGTGATTCTCAACCCTTTCAGGCCACGATCCCCAAAATAATCATATCTTAACGGGGGACCCCCCCTACCCTGACGAGCACTAAGAGTTAAGGCATTCACTTTATAACATGGTTCTTTTGTGAAAATAGCAGATCTACATGCATGTAGATGGGCTATTTTCACAATTTCTACCTTTCTTGGTCGTGCACCAAAAAGAGACGATCTTCAAGCTCACAACACGTAACACGGCATTGCGCTGTGAGCTTATTAGATCAGATATTGCTGGTGCGTAACTGAGGCGATGCAGCATAAATCTGGCATTACTTGTTGGCTCTACATTGGGGGCAGGGGGCTGGCCACAGTAGAGTGACCCTGTTCTCCCTAGCCAGTGACCCGGTTAGGTAAGGGATCGGGGATGGAAATGGAACATTTCTAAGTGTTCTAGTTTACCTGAAAGAGGTTAGCGGGCGTTGAGCTGCCAAGGGGCCAGACAGAGGCGTTGATCATAGGCATGGTCGCTATTTCATAAGTCTCATCAGCAGAATACTTCATCTCAATTGGGGTTGATTAGCTAACCAACAAATTGGGGTTGATTAGCTAACCAACAGAATAAGACACCAAGTGTGGAAAGATTAGTATTTTGACCTACTAACCCCTGACCAAGAACTGACCATATAAACACAACCTCCCAATTTAAGCTGAGAGGGAGGGTCTGGGCCAGTCAGTGTAGGGACCTTTTATTGGACAGGCCACGAAGGACCTGTTTGACCCTTTTTAAAAGGGAGTGGCTTAACATTAACAACTGTGACCACTGGGCCCATCTTGTTTTATCACTTTATTTATTAACGTATTATTCCAGATGGCATGCAAGCCTATTTTCCATGCCTCCATTTGATCCTCATATAGTCTCGTGTGGCCAGACTGTTGCCGCCAACAATTTGCAAATGCTTCACTCATACAGTCTGGGGAACGGAAGCTCTGATCAGCACACTGGTGTGTTTGACAGACATCACCAAAGACCATTCGGAAGCCACGGATGTGTGAATCCAGCTTCTATGTCCCACCTCCCCTTGGAGATAGGAGGCTTTCCAGACTGTGATGCGGAGAGACAAAACAAATCGCAGAACAAAGCGAACAGGCTAGCACATAGGCTACTGATTTCAGAAGGTGTAGTTCCAGACTCTCTATACTATAGCATTTGGAGATAGTTATCTGGCGACACAAGACTGATCCTCATACATCAGGCTGTAGCTGCTAAGTCTCTTTGCCACACTTTAGACACCCCTGGCCTAAAGAGTAAAGATGAGGTCAAATGTGAGGTTATAGTCATAGCATGCATACTCCCCTAACAAGTTAGTCTAGTTATTGTCAAAGAACCATGAATATCTCTATGTATGGAGTGTTTTAAAATACATGTTACAATCATTACAATGTGTAATTGTTTTAAACAATCACGATCTCAGCAAAAATCAAGCTAGCAGTTTCTAACTTCTGGTGTCCATCCGTCCATCTTTGTTATTATCGGCACCATCTGCACCATTTCAAATGCCCATACGGTGGGTGTTTGGCTGTAGCACAATATTTGAGTGGTGGGTGAATATTATCCAATCACATGCTGTTAATGTTTGCACACTGTGTGTGCTTGTCATGCAAGACTGAGGCCAGGCCAAGTGTCTCCTGTTTATACAGTACTGTACAGCAGTGATTCTCAACCTAACCGAAAGAAAATGAAAAAATTATTATGATTTTCTTTTTACATATGCCCTCCCTTGCTAAAATGCCTATGAAATGGGAGGGATATATTTTTTTAAATTAATAAGATGAAAGACAACAGCCAGAGTGAAAATGTACAAGCAGTTTTCCCATGATGAAAACGCCCCTCTTGTGAAACACAGACTAGCTAGAGTTTCATTTCTGCAGTCGTGTAGTGTTCCTCCTCACGTGTAAATAGAAGGACAGGATTTGTGTGTGTGTGTGTGTGTGTGTGTGTGTGTGTGTGTGTGTGTGTGTGTGTGTGTGTGTGTGTGTGTGTGTGTGTGTGTGTGTGTGTGTGTGTGTGTGTGTGTGTGTGTGTGTGTGTGTGTGTGTGTGTGTGTGTGTGTGTGTGTGTGCCTTTTTACTGGAGAATAATAACTTGTATAGTGTTTTCATCATTTTCTTTGTGATAGCCGTATCAGCACATGCTCTGATTCTAATACAGTAGGCTTGTTAGGCCAAGGGTTTTCAACAGGGGGTCCTCAGAGTTACTACAGGGGGTCCTCCAAATCATTGTGCGATGGAAACCTTTTTCTCCTTTTTTATATTAACCACTTGAACCTTAGCATTCATATTCTGCGAACTTTAGCCAAAAATAGCAGATATACAAGGCAAGCTCACAACAACTCACACTGCGAGGCGTTGTGAGTTTGTAGATCGTCTATTTTTGGCAAAGAGGTTTGGTGTAGAGAGGAAAAAGAGCAGACTAAGTACAGACTGAAAGGTCAAGTTTATTACTTATTGACGGTTCAAGTGGTTTAAAAAAACACAAATTGACATGAATCCAAAATACACTGATGATTGTGCTGTGAAACGATGGAACTATATGGAATCTATGAGAAGGTTGTGGGGGTCCCTGCTTCATCTCTCTCTCCACTAAAGCCCCTTTTCGACTGCAGCTTTAGTCACCGCACCACACCACACTACACCACTCCATTACACAAAAGTACCCCTACCGGTAAGAAACAAATTGACCCTTTTAACTGATTATGATACAATATAAATTCAGTGTTTCCGGCAGCACTTTACTGGCCGGGCCCCCGCCCGTCCAGAAAACTCCCCCGCCACGAGTGCTGGTTGATTAACCTGGGAGAAAAAAAATAAGTTACACTGTCCTGTGAAAAACATATTTATTCAATGTTGAATAAATGTGGATGATGATAGCATGTACTGTAGTTGTGTTTTCCGTCATCATGGGCACATTCCCTCCGGTCAAGACTTTTTCCTGCAGGAAACCCTGAAATTTGTATTACAACTATCCTAAATTACCGTATAATACACTATAATGGATTAGAACTGTGATTAATACACTATAAAGTTTGAATGTATTACTAGATTATAATAGTGGTTATAACACAATAGAATCTATTATCATGTATTACAACTATGTCCTGGTGGGCTAAATGAAAAGTCAGTTAGTGATCAGTCATTATTAAGTGGTTGGCCCTGTTTGGCCTAGCTCAGACCTACTCTAGATTGGATACGTTTTAGTACCACTTTCACACCACTCTACCCAGGTCCTTGTAGTGGAAAACCTGTCACAGGTGGGCAGTGTGGTGTGGTGTGGTGTTGGGCCAGTGGTAAAGGGGCTTAAGGGGTCTTGGCCTGAAAACGTTGAATACCCCTGGGCTAGGCTATACATTGTGATGCAAAGATTACATGTTTTCTTTAGTTCTCTGACACCACTGAAAGCCAACCCTTGTTGTGGCTGTATGGCATGGCAACATAATGCAGTGAATCCATTTAAGTTGGTGCATATGGGACATGCAATGACACACATAGTCACTAACTAGTGCAAATAGGGCTCACAATAAATGTAGTCATGCATATGATTTGCTTGAAAGGGACACTTTTGTCTGTACCATTATACACTGACGTGTGTGCAGTTGATAAACGTGGCATAGACACGTGAGTTGTTTCAATGCTACTGTAGCCTCGGAAACACAGACTTTTATTTTGGCGATAGGAAGGAAAATAATGCTACTGTAATTCTCCCTGAAGAAATAAAGTTGGGAAATAGCATATTTTAATACGCAGATTCCTTGTACTTTACAGCATTCTTTAAATAAACGCAATACAAATTGTTACAAAACAAATGTTATAGCTACACGGCAAATTCAGAGAGATTGTACAGATAATTTATCCAAGTTACATTTGTACACTATCCGAGTTAAAGGTCTTTAGTAATACTCTGTGACGTGATCATTTGGCAGTGAGCAAGGCAACATTAAACTGACAGAAATCCATGTTGTCACATGATTTCAGACCTGACACAAAAGCAGAAATAGACGGCACGACACGTTTTGGGGGAAAAATGCTGCTGCTGTAACTAGGTAGCTAGCACGTGTAACACATGATAATTGAATCACACAGATATCTCGTGTCAGAATACAGACCTATGCTGTTGTTGAGCTGAAACAATGTTTCGTTGAGTATTTACTGTGTGTGCGCGCGCACGCATCACAGAGTGTAATTTTTTGTGTGTAAGGCTTGGGGAAAAAAGAAAGATTGTTTTGAAGCAGAGTTTGAAAAACAGAGTTTTTTTTGTTGAACCCTAGCGTCCATATTCTGCGAACTCTAGCCAAAAATAGCAGATCTACAAGCGAAGCGCTGTGAGCTTGTTGATCAGCTATTTTCGGCAAAGAGGTTTTGTAGAGGGGGGGAAAGCAAGGTCAACTTTATTAAGTATTGACGGTTCAAGTGGTTAAATGTCTGAAAACACAAATTGACATGAATCCAAAATACAATGATGATCGTGCTGTCAAACAATGAAACTATATGGAATCTATGAAAAGGTTGTGGGGGGTCCCTGCTTCAGCTCTCTCTCAACTAAGGGGTCCTTGGCCTGAAAAGTTGAAGACCCCTGATCTAGAGAGGAAAGTTACATTTAAAATGGGTCTAATGACGTGTTACAACACACGTGTTACATAGTCAGCCTACTTCTGAGACCTGGAGAATGTCACTCTACACCCTGGAGCAATAGCCTGACCTGCTTGTGTGTGTCCCCCCCCCCTCCCCTGTGATCTCTAGCACCCTCTTCAGGCAGACTGTTGTGCCAGCGGGCTAAACTGCACATGGAAATGAGGAGCTACAGCCAAGCTGTCCAAGATGCCAGTAGCATATGCAGAATGAAACCTCTTTGGCCAAAGGTGAGAAACAAAGAGAGTCAACGATGAAGAGTTTAAGTAATGTACACTAGGCTCTGGACTACTGCAGAAAGCTTCTACCGATTATGTGACATTGTTGGAAATGTCATATCGATTAACCCATTTAGGCCTAGAATTATTTCATGCTTTAACTACTGAAAAATAGCTGATATACAAGCTCACAGCGCAGCACAGAGTGCCGCACGGTGAGTTTGTAGATCTATTTTCTTAAACCCATTTAGGCCTGACCTAAGTTTTCTGACTACAAAAACAAATATGTTGCTGCATACTGTACATGTACTGTAATACACTAAAATGTGTTCCCAGCCTGAATGGGTTGTTATTCATCTTTGAATATATATTTTTAAAAGTGAACATTTGTAACTCAAATATTTGCTTCTCATAATCATAATAGTCGTACACTGAATATAGATTATTTTTGCTAGATCGTATTTCTGCTGGTATTTCTGGTGGACGATACTAGCATGCCAAGTGAAGATTCTGGCATAATACAAGCACAGTGTCTATAGCTTGAGTTGCTTTCGGGACATGGTAAACACGTTGGAGCAGCTGAGGCACAAGATGTCGAGTAGACAGCGTTTAGCTGGCAAAATCATGCCAGTGTTAATATATCAAAGTAGTAAAAAAAAGTTAAACAAGGCGAGTGACCGCCATGACCCTGCGGGATATTCATGCAAGCTTGGCTGTTTCCTCTGCCGAACTTGCAGCCCTCAGCCCAGCAACAAACACTCTCATTCACTGTACACGACATGGGTTATTATACAGTGCAGCCTAATTTATAATACAATGTTGTCCTCGCCAAAAAGAACCCATCTAAAATCCAACAATGCATAGCTTGTGTGATGGAGTATAAATTAAGCTATTTAAATGTATTGTCACTGAATTGTATCTCAGCCATGTACCTAGAAATACGTATCATTTTGACTTGAAATACAGACCTCTAATAATAGATATATAATTCATAATCAAAAGCAGTTTGGCTGTTCTATCCTCCATCAGTTAACTATTAGGGTCATTGTTATTAGTTTGGGTCTTCTCAGCATGACTATCCAGTGTTCACAAGCCCATGGAGAACCTCCAGTCCTTACGAGAATTAAGAGTTACATCTGTAACGTGTGTGTGTGTGTGTGTGTGTGTGTGTGTGTGTGTGTGTGTGTGTGTGTGTGTGTGTGTGTGTGTGTGTGTGTGTGTGTGTGTGTGTGTGTGTGTGTGTGTGTGTGTGTGTGTGTGTGTGTGTGTGATTACATGCTTTATTGACATGTTTAGATTGAGATACTGGTTTTATGTAAGGGAATATCCAGGGATGGACCATGTATTGACGTAACAGTACATAAGCCATTTCTGGCAGTATTTTATGGTTACATATCCTCTGTCTTCATGTGTCTTTCCAGGCCCACTACATAAAAGCCACTGCATTGAGTAAAGCGGGAAGCAACGACGAGGCCCTACAGGAGTATTTTATGTGTGTGGCGCTCAAGCCCGACTGGGCGAAAGCCAAGCTGGAAGCTCAGAAGGTACAATACTAATATAAACTCTTTACTTTGAAATCACTTTCAACCTGGCATTCCTTAAAAAAAAAAAAAAAAAAAAAAAAAAAATATATATATATATATATATATATATATATATATATTAGTGATGTCATTACGTGCGCGTCCCGCGTCAAATACGCGTTCATGTCGCCCAGAGACGCATTCACGTCTTGTTTCTGGGGTCCCGGGGACGCGCCTCCATTATTAATCCATAATTTACCGCATCGCGGTAAAAGAAAAACATTAGCGATTAGCGAATCGCAAAGGCCGCGATGTTCTGCTAAGTAGACTTCCCAAGCAATATGGAGACGTTTAAATTTTTGAAATCCCTTCATAATTGACTACGCAATGATCAAATCAAACCGTGGTGTCTGTCTTTGCTTCCTATTAAACCTGCGGAGAGGAGAGGAGCCAACTGTCTGTCTAACAGCACGTACAAGTTTATTTCCGTTCCAACAGAGTAGGTTCCAACGGAGTAGGCCTACTCCATAGCTACAGGTAGTGAATGTTCTTGTAATCATTATAAATATAATGTCCTTAAATCCTTGTGCATTGATTAAAAGCTGCCGTTTGTCATAAGCTGAAAGTGAAAGTGATTTCTGTGCAACGGTGGCTGCCCCTCCTCTTTCCCCCGCACACACAACTTTTGGTGTGTGTCTTAGGGTGCTTTTTTTTGCCTTGATGAAACTTAAGCAAGGCAGCGACATGCGGTACTTTCTTCCTTGACAATAATGAGAGGCAGACAATACCATTACTGACATTTTGCTGAATATAAAAACGTTTTATATTGCTAATAGCAAAGTAAAAGGGAATCTTTTGGAAACTTAATGGGTCTGTTACTCGGTGAACAAATGGAACCAAATGGACCTGTTCCATTTGTAGGCCTACTCTAGTTTTTTAAAATGTAATATAAATTGGGGTCCCAGTGATATAAATATAATTAAATGCGTGTCTGTAGCCTAGTGTATTTAGAAATCCTAGTTCTAAGTTCAAACATTAGCCAAATTGTAAAATAAATATAAGAAATAGGCAAACATTTTGAAAATAGCCGATCTACAAGCTCAGTCTTTAGACGGCCTTAATAACCTATTGTGGTGTGTAAAATAGCCTATAGAAAAAAGTTAATAATAATAATAATAATGGTAATAATAAGGGTAGTAATAATAATAATAATACATAAAAAAGTATCGAAAACGGTATCGAAAAAGGTATCGTATCGATTCCCAGGTATCGAAAAAGGTATCGTATCGATTCAGAGGTGAACGATACCCATCTCCGCGGCGTTGAATTTTTTTGGGACCCATAAAATATCCCTGGGACTCATCCGAAAAACTCTTCTGGGGTCCCGGGACTCATTACATTAAAAACCTATTAACATCACTGTATATATATATATATATATATATATATATATATATATATATATATATACACTGTATATAAAGTTACAATCAAATGCGGCTTCGATGGGGCTTAAGTGTTTTAACGGTGGATGGTTAAATGGTGAATGGTGCATTTATATAGCGCCGTTATCCAAGTCGCAGTTTACAGAGATTGTTCATTACATTCACTCATTAACACACACATTCATACACCGATGGCAGAGGAAACCATGCAAGGCACCAACCTGCTCATCAGGGGTTCAGAGTCTTGCTCAAGGACTCTTCGACACCAACTTTGGGGGAGCCCAGGATCGAACTGGGAACCCTCCGTGTTCTAATGACAGCCACTCTACCCCTGAGCACCTGTTTCCTATGGTTGCATCCATGTCAGGAACTGTCACCTGTTATACCATGTGCAGTATTTAGTAGATAACCAGACAGGATTTAAATCCCGGTTCATATTTACACGGAGGAAGTAGACTTTCTGTCCAAGAATCTGTGTCGTATCATGAACATTTTTCTGTTTTGTAAGAGAGGAAACCTATCTCTATCATGTGTAAATTTATCAGAGCAGATAACCATATCTCTCTCTCTCCCTGGGTTTATGGGTTTCCATGCATGTCAGGCAAGATTAGCTTCAATGCTAAACCTGACAACCTCGTGTCAGACAACCCCACCCCACACACACACACTGCCCCCATTCCAGCTGCTCTGTCCAGCAATACCAGGAAACTCTCTCTTGTGTACACACACATGCACACGCACACACACACACACACACACACACACACACACACACACACACAGACACACACACACACACACCCCCCACAGTGACGACAGCTGTTACACAAGGGAATGAACATACGATACCGTCAGGTGCAGAGTGTTTTATGAATTTAGTTAGCTGAGTATGGCTCTGTGTATGAAATGCAACACAGAAGTAATCTTTGATTCCTGGGTAGAGTAAGGGTGCAACATGTAGCGCCAAGAAAATGTTCCGGCACTTCCCAGAGGACTGAGTAGCGGCACTTGATAACACTTAACAGAGTCCAGGCCTGTCACAGAAAGTTGGAGAGAGGCTGTCGGGTTGTGTTGGAGACAGTAACAATAACAGATTATGTTTTTCTTTCTTATTTTTATGGCATTTCCGTTTTCTTGCCATAGGACGGTGTAAAGTTGAGCCTGATATGCTTTGTCGCATGCCAAAAATAGGCTATCTATTAGCTCACAACACGTGCCGCAACACATTGTGAGCTTGCAGATCTGCTATTTTCGGACGGGAAGGCGAGAGCAGACAGATGGTGGGGACATGAAAAGTTCCTGAGCCAGGGAATCAAACTCTCAATGTTATGGTTATTATGGGATCACTGCAATAAGTGCTTGAGCCACCATGGCTGCTCAAAATTGTAATCATTTAATATTTAGGGGTACAACAGTTCATCGATTTCATTGATTATTATGAAAAATAATCAACTTTTAAAAAGATGAAAAAGATAAATAAAAACGAAATATTTGTTTTGAAAATAGCAGCTACAAGCTTAGCTGCAAGCTTACAACGTGACAATTACAACTGGTCCACGAAACCTAATTAATTATACAATATAGTAACCACTTAAATCTGCCATTGTCTGTGTCATTAGATAATCAAAGTGAAAATCAGGAAAATAAATTGGATATTTTCAAACAATGATGGAGAAAATGAATCTATACATTCACCGTTGTGAGGTTGTAGATTATCTATTTTCACTGTTTTAAATGTAATTGGTCTTATAAGTATTTATTAGCTGATGGCCGGTTACTTGTCTCCTCAGGTGCTGAGTGAGGTGTTCTCCTCTGTGTTTGAGAGGGAAGACATGCCCACACCTCTACACCCGCTGCAGGGAGGGGCGGCCACGCGCCTCATCAAACCCAGCGCCTTGCTCAGCTCGCTCAGACCACTCACACTCAGACCTGCCTCATCCTCACAGGTAGGAAAACACCAACACATGGTGTCTAGGGGTGGGCAATATCACAATATTCTTCCAAGCTGTATCATGATGCGTGATCTTATCACGATTCTTTCTTATGATTATTTTTCAAGTTACTTAACCTTTTTGTTGCTAAGCATTAAAATCTTCAATGTCTTCCATTGCCAGAATCTTTCAAATCTTACCTTTTAATGTGCACGGGTCATGCACAGATAATGCACGGATGATGCACCACACGTGTGGATTAACAATTCAACAGGCTTCCTCATTGTATCATGATATATACAATACACTATTTTGGGTGTGACACCTTTGCCCACTCAAAATAATAGAGTAATAGTTCGAGTAGGGGTGGGCATTTCTGATAGACAGACAGAGGACAGAGACAGGACAGTGACAGTCAGACAGACAGAGGACTAAAACAGGACAGTGACAGTCAGAGTTGGGGCGGAACATTTTCAACACTTAATAGCAAGAGCTTGTAGATCGGCTGTTTTCACTAGTATGGCACTGAACTAACACATGAACACACAGGATTGTATAGGCTGAGCAGCTGGAAATGTTTCTGAGCTTGTAGATGGGCTGAGGAATTTATAGTGTCAGCAGCTCGTCAGCCAACTCAACTCAGCTGGTCCTGTACAGGTGACGGCACTCAAGGCAATCAGCCGAGCAAGGGAAGGGAGGGGCAGATGAGCAGTCAGAGGCAAACACAGGCACACTGAGGAAAAGAGGGACCGACCGACCGACCGACAGACCGACAAAGCCTTTTGTAGGCCGACCCCCTGGGTCTGGCAAATAAACATATTGTTTACATGGACTCGTCTGGACGGTACTTAAAAACAGCTCTGCTCTTGCTCCACTCCTTTCCAGGAATCAGAGTTCAGCGTAACTAAGACTCCAGTGGAGGACACCCCTTCCTCACTCCCCTTCTCCCCTGGTAAATGTGACCCGGCTCTCGGAGACGAGGGCAGTAGCAGCAAGAGCCTAGCCAGTGTCCTGGCTGCCCTGCCATCGCCTCCCAGTGGCCTTAAAAGGAAGCACAGTGGAGACTGCACCTCCTCCATAGCTTTCAGTCCTCCATCTAAACTGCACAAGGCTGGTAAGTAATACATATACAACTATGAAAGATAAACTAGGGCTGCAACTATACATTATTTTCTTAAAGATTTTACTATAAATGTGTTTTTATTTGTATTAATCGATCCGTTTTATTTTTTATTTAGATGTGAGATTAAGTAGATGTAAAAAATAATATTTACAGTGTGAAAATAGCAGATCTGCTCTGCGTTGAGCTTGCAGATTTTTAAAGAATCTGGAAATAAGTAAATGTGCCAACAATATATTTTTTTGGTAAAATCTATTAGTTTATTTTTTATAATGAAATCATTTAATTAGATTAACTGTTACACCCCTAATACAAACGTGTATTTATGTAATGTCTGTAATCGTTAAAGTTGCGTTATATTAACCAACAACCATTTGGCTTTGACCTCCAGACGAGGCGACTTCGTCTCAGAGTCGTGTCCCATATGAAGGGAGGACGGTGCCTGCTCAACTGCTGGACTCTGTAGATATGGAGTGTTCCCTCTGCATGAGGTACGCACGCACGCACGCACACACACACACACACACACACACACACACACACACACACACATAGGCCTGTCACAATTATTACATCATCGTCTAATCGCAATTATTTGACATAATCGCAATTATTTGACATAATCGCAATTATTTAGTCATACTCGTTTCCATGTTGAAAATCTTTCATATATTTTCAAACATTAAAAAAATAAATAGTGGAAATAGCAGATCTACAAGCTCACAACGTGTCGCATCGCGACGCGTTGTGAGCTTGTAGATCGGCTATTTCCACTATCAATGTTCTTTTTTAAGTATAAAGTTGTCAAATATGTCAGTAATTTCTTTGTATATTTAGGTCATTTGTCATATCTGCTATGTGCAACGTCAAAGCCTAAAAGCCAAACAGAAATGTAATTGTCAACGACAAAAACACAATTAAATCGTTAATCGCAATTATTTGAATGACAATCGTCATGTAAAATGTCATAATCGTCACAGCCCTACACACACACACACGCACGCACGCACGCACGCACACACACACACACACACACACACACACACACACACACAGTGATTTGGGTTTTTATACTTTTACTATTGGACCAACTTATTGTGCGGACCCAACAATGTGCATTATTATTGTTGTTGACTGTGTGTGTGTGTGTGTGTGTGTGTGTGTGTGTGTTTGTCTTCTTCCAGGCTTTTCTATGAGCCAGTAGCGACCCCTTGTGGCCACACATTCTGCCTCAAGTGTCTAGAGCGCTGTCTGGACCACAACCCCAACTGTCCACTCTGCAAGGAGAACCTGTCTGAGGTACACACACACACACACACACACACACACACACACACACACACACACACACACACACACACACACTGTCCACTCTGCAAGGAGAACCTGTCTGAGGTACACACACACACACACACACACACACACAATTGACAATTTAGACATTTAGCAGACGCTCTTAATCCAGAGGGATTTACAATAAGCAAGGTAATACATCAATACATCATCAGTACCTCAAATGCATAGATAGAAATATCAATCTATAAAAAAAAGAAATAACGTAGGTAGACCAAGCACCTATTCAGAAAAAAAAAACATTATATAAAACATAAAAACGCTATCTAGCTTCATGTATGGTCATTGAGGGTAGGCGAGTGCTACAGTAAGTGCTATGGGCTTAGGTGGAGTGTGAAGAGGTGAGTCTTCAGGCCACGGCGGAAGCTAGGGAGTGAGTCTGTTGTTCTAAGTGCGACAGTGGATTTTTATCCTGGGGTTTTTAGCGAGGGTTCTGTCGGCATCCCTGTGTTCGCAGAGGTATGATGATGCACGCGTGCGTGCGTGCGCGCACACACACACACACACACTGCCACACAACTAAGTATAAATCAGGCAAGTCTTAGGGCGATACATACCACCTTTAAAGCTGAATTTATTTCGGTTCGGCTCTGTGTAAACTACAATATGTCATTAATTCGGCTGTTCGGTGCTACCGAGATTTTGTGGCTCCCCAAACCGAAATTAAATTTGTCTCTAAAAGTGGAGTATGCATCGGCCCTTAAAGTTATACTATGTAACTTTTTTCATAAAATAAATCTTAAAATTGTCCTAATTATTAAATCACTAAAGTTTTAGAACACCCACTCTGTTAATTTCAGCTCCCAAAGCCTTTTCTTTATATGTGTTCTACTGAGCCCTGGTGGCCGTGACCGGGGCTGTTTTTCCCGGCAAAATTACGTCATATGCATCATTCTGTACACGTGTCTCCCTACCGGCCAATCACAGCCCAGATCATACACTGCCGAGCCCTTCAGGAAGTACACTGCAGTGTTTACACTGGTCTAGGAGTCTAGCATGTAGCTCCCCAACCGCTGCTCGTAGAGGGACACAGAAGACCTCTACGGATGTATCTCGGAGAGGCGAGGCGGACGCGGTGGTCTGAAGGCCAAAACCCTGAGCAAAATCTTTTCAGAATCATAAATCTAAAACATATTATTAACCATAAAACTAAAAAAGTTCTGAGGACCAGGAAATTGTTTCTCGGTCACAAGTATAGTAATCTCTCTTACACACAAGCATGAAAAAGTCTTTGATGTTAACAAGTGTGTGTTGACATTACAGTACCTGGCCACCAGGGGCTATAAAAAGACCATGCTGATGGAGGAAGTTCTGCAGCGTTACCTTGGAGACGAGCTGGCAGAGAGGAAGAAGATCCACGAGGAGGAGATGAGGGAGTTTTCCAAGTCAGTTTACACACACACACACACACACACACACACACACACACACACACACACACACACACACACACACACACACACGTGTGCGTGTTTATATTTCTATACTCAAACAGTTACGCTATTATTTTGATTGGGCAACGCTGTCACACACCCAAAATAGCTGATTGACAAGCTCACAATGTGTCATGCTGCGACGTGTTGTGGGCTTGTACGTCGGCTATTTCTTCGGTGTGTGACAAAAGCACACAAAAGTATAAAAAACGTTTGCTCTTGTGAGGACCAAGGACATTGTCCTCACAATATCTATTTCAAAATGTCTTCTATACTTGTGTGGACATTAGACCCTCACAAGTATAGTAATAATAGTAGTACTAATAATAATAAAATACCCACATACTCGCAAGCTATCAATAAAGTACACACACTCACAAGCTTTGTCCTGGTCCTTAAAAAGTGTATTAAAATGTTAAAACTGAAAACTCCACTCCAGTGAACCATGGCAGGTGTTTTTCTTTCTGTGTTCTGTTGCATTTTGACTTGCAAAGATAATATACCTAGATTCCTGTAGGTGTCATAGTTCAGGAACTTTGCTGTTAATCGTTGCCTCTTTTGGAACGCAACAACCAAAGTGGTAAATGGTAAAAATGGTGCATTGGAACGATACAAACACAGTGGAAAGTAACAGCAAAGGTGATGCAACCACATCCTCCCCTGGACGATGATGTGTTCGTCCAGAGGTCAATGAACTCACTTTTCTGAGCCTAATTATTCAAAAAACTACAGATTACAGAAAAACCACTGAATATTGAAAGTTCTGTTTTTTTGGTGTAATTGAGGTCAGGAAACCTGATAAAAAAGAAAAACTTTAACCATTGCCTTCCGTTTGTTGTTGTGCAGTTTGAACCAGGAAGTGCCGATCTTTGTGTGCACCATAGCCTTCCCCACCATCCCCTGCCCGCTGCACGTCTTTGAGCCTCGCTACCGCCTGATGATCCGCCGTTCCATGGAGGCGGGCACCAAGCAGTTTGGAATGTGCATCGCCGACGAGCTGAAAGGCTTCGCTGACTATGGCTGCATGCTGGAGGTGGGTTTGGGTTTGGGAGTCTCTGTGGTCAAGTGGATGGGGAGAAGTCATGTAAGGTTGACCTATAACCTAATATCTAGCAGTTGACCGGTATATTATTGTAGTGTGGTAAAACATTTAATTCAGGGGTGTCCAAATGTCCGAGGAGCAAATGTGGCCCGAGGACAAGTTTCATACAGCCCGTGGCTTCATTCCTAAATAGGGTTATAAACGGCCCACCTGCACCGTCCAACAAGAATATGTCATAGTATAAGGATTCCTTGAAAGACATTGATATTAAATATTGATGATGTGACTTTGTTGCGGCCTGACCGAAAGTACATTTTGTGAGGAGATAATAGTCGGCCCTTGTGTGTTTTAATTAAGGCTGGGACTTTAACTGATTAATTGCGATTAATTAATTACAGAAAATTAACGCGATTAAAAAAATTAACACATTTTAATCGCACTTAGTTTTTGCACCACAGAACCTTCAGTTTCGGGGAGAAGTAGCCGATCAGAGTGCTTTGCTTGGCCTAGTGGATGCGAAATTTAGATTTAAAAAACTCACTCATTGATTCACTCGTACAACAAAATGTGTTTTACTTGAAAAAAAAATGCTTCACAGGTCAAATATCGATGTGCGATTAAAATGCGATTAATTGCGATTAATTAATCACAGAGCCTGTAATTAATTAGATTAAAAATTTTAATCGCATCCCAGCCCTAGTTTTAATATGTTCTAATGTGGCCCCCTTTGAAAAACGTTTGGACACCCCTGATTTAATTGAACTAATTGATTTAATCTATTACAAAATTAATTGATTTAATAATCCATCAAATGAAATAATATTATGTTATATTGTTGTAGATTTCAGACTATGCTACCAAAATAAGCAAGAATATCTCTTATTTAATGTAAACCTTTAATGGCTTGTCCTCCAGGTACGTGATGTGAAGTTCTTCCCAGACGGCCGCTCCGTGGTGGACACCATCGGGGTGTCACGCTTCAAGGTGCTGAGCCACGGACAGAGAGACGGATACAACACTGCCAAGATAGAATACCTGGAGGACAAGAAGGTGTGTGAAACCATGTTACAAATGGACCAGGTAGTTCCATTACTCCCAAGTTAGAGAATGTATTATACTAGTCCTGTGCCCGGGGTTGTGCGATGAGGGATTGAATGTAGTCTCATAAGTAATGTTGGAGAAACCAGACCGGTGCCCGTTGGGCAGAATAGTCACCATCGATGTCCTGTTGTGCAATACCCGTTGTATCCGTCTCTCTGGCTGGCACTCTTTTATGCCCATATATAGTGTTCCGCATTCAGGCCAGTCTGTGATGTCATCTCCAAATTTGGGCACTGTAGTGATGTCTGTAGGTGATATCAGTTGGGCATTGTTATGTTGATGTCTGTTGGCCATTGCTATGGTGGCGACACTGGTTAGTATCAGTGATGTCAGCATGCCGACAGACGGCGGACAGACATTCGGTGAATTAATAGTTGGCTCGCTTGGCACGCAACGCTGTTGTACTATGTAGTGTACATTGGGCTCAGTGTGTGGTCTCAGTTGCAGGGACAGGAGTTTAACGTGTGGTCTTTGTGTCGTCAGGTGGAGGGGGAGGAGTTGGCAGAGCTGGTGAAGCTGCATGACTCGGTGTACGAGCAGGCTAGCAGTTGGTTCACCTCGCTACGAGATGACATGAAGAATCAGATCCTCAGCCACTTTGGACACCTGCCCAGCAAAGACCCAGACCCACAGGTACATGTACACTCCCATCTACTCCGTCATATACACACCCAGCAAAGGCACAGACCCACATCCACTCATGCAGACATGCAGATGCACAACGTATACAGTACATACATGTCATGTACTTTTACTCAATCATATACATTATACATACCCAGCAAAGACCCCAGACCCACTGTAGGTACACAGTGTGTGTCTCTACTTGTACACATGCACTCATATTCATCCACACAAACACACATTCTATTGTGCTTTGTTTTCCCTTTGTAATGTGATGTACTCTATTGTCTGCTTGTTAACACATAATACTTAAACTAATGTCCTGTCTGTCCCTGTAGGCCAGTGCCAGTGGTCCTGCCTGGTGTTGGTGGCTGCTGGCCGTTCTGCCGTTGGAAAACCGTGCCCAGCTCACCATCCTGTCCATGACCTCCCTGAAAGACCGCCTCATCGCCATCCGCCGGGTGCTCATATTCGTCACGCGCAAGAGGCCGCGATGATGGTCGTCCCAGCTGCTTTCAACAAACTTTAAGACCATTCAGCATTTTTATGCAGTCCGTTCTTGCTTTCATGAATCCGTTGTCATGTCAGTATCGGGCCTAATTTAGGCTCCATCGCCCTCAAGACTTTTTCTGCGTGCGACCAAGTATGAATCGGGTTTCATGAGGTCAAACAAAGAACGGGGCTCTCTGCCTTCTGATCTACACATCACAGTTTCTGACTTCTGAAACACCTCAGCTGTGTGTGTATGTGTGTGTGTGGTGGGTGGGGGTGGGGAGGGGAGGGGTTAGTATTGTCTGTTTACCGCATTCGCCCGACTATAAGATTATAAGATGACCCCCCCCCCCCCCACCCCTTCTTCAACAATATTTTGAAGACCAAATCTTGTTTTTGTTTTATTTTATTTGTATGATTTATTTTGGGAGGATGTTATGCTTTATTCCAGACAGATACAGTGAACAGAGTTTCAGGTGTAAAAATAGTTTGCATACAAGCTTCCACAAATTAGCATTTTCAGAAAATGTCAAATAACAAAACAACAATATCAAATACAATAAATATAAATATATATATATATATATATAGGAACAAGGCAGACTAAATCCCCATTGCAGCAGATATCAAGTACGCATGACATGCAGTAAAGTGCCTCTGGTTGCATTCGTACCAGTGTCTGCTGTGGGAAGGACTATTATTTTTACAAGAAAGCGTGCTACCATTGAACTGGCTCCTCATGAGCTTGATGTTTGGATGTTCCCTGCACAAGCACGGCAAGGCAGGATTTTTTTTTTGTATAGCACATTTCAACAACAAGGTGTGTATTACATACTGAAAAAGCACCCAATAGCACTACTGGCCATTGAACCGGTGCTGCGCAAAGCAGAGACTTTCATTTGCATCTTGGTATGTCAATCCACTCTGTGTGGACATGCCACCATTGTACGTGCTGCTTCCTCTATCCTTACTGTCTGGTGCTGTAGTTGTAACTGTGGTAGGGCTGCAACAGTTGATTGAACTAATTTCATTGATAATTTTCATTGTAATCGAAAATATATATATATACTTTTTTTAATAAAAAAATGGATTTGCAAAAATATATTTAAAAACAAAATTACCTGCAAATATATATATCCAGAAGCTCACAGTGAGCTTGGAGATCTGCTGTTTTGTACGTGACACAGTTGTACGACAAAGTATAAAATAGTACTTACATGGTTAAATTGAGATTTACTGTAGTTTTATGAAACGAAAACGATAGAATTTCTTCACATTGATTTGTTGATATATTAAACAAAACCAGCTTTGTTTATCGAAAACATTGGTAGAATAATCGCTAAGAATATAAGCAATGGTTGCAGCCCTAGACTGTGGCTCGCTCCAGGCAGAAAGAGATTTTTTCATTTTGCCAATAGCTGGCACCATGTGCTGTTGTGAATGTGTAACGACATTTACAAGTCTGGATCTCCGGTGTAAGATGACTCCACTTTTTCCAGATGTAATTTCCAGAAGAAGAAAAACAGGACTCCTATATTCAGGCCAATAGAGTATGGTCCTTTCACAAACAGTTGAGCATTGAGTCCATTTTCTGGCCTGTATATGGTATGACCTCTCGTTTCTTGCACTATTAAGGGCAAGTTTAAGCAGTCGTGCAATGCTGTTTTTAGTGTCAGTTTCCGGTGGTTCCAGTGGGTCTGCATAGTATGGAGGAGGAGGAGGGGGGGGAAGAGATGCGACGACCGTACGTCAGTGGTTCTCAAACATTTTAATTTCAAGGACCCCAATAACTCTTGAGAGCATGCAAATGAAACCAAGAGGAACCTTACAGGTCGATTTGGTTCCATTTGTAGGCTCTCAAAAGTTACAGAACTGTAAGGGACAATTTGGAACGCCCTCAAGAAATGTGGACGGTCCTTGAACCCCACTTTGAAGACCACTGCAATGAGCGACAATCAGATTGCAGAGGATCATGTTACATATATTATATAAAGACACCAGTACTTCAAATAAGCTGAACTGAAACAAAGTGGGCCTGCAACACAACCGTGTGGCATGCCACATCCGCAACAGTGTGACAGAACTATTCTCTTCATGTATAGTTAATCAAGACAACCGACACATACCTAAAAAAATACAACGCAAAAACATTTGTTTAAGTGAGAACTTACATACACAGTACTGAATGTATTGGTTTGGCTGTATTTTGTGGGTGTCATTTTAGTTTTTGGGGGTATTTTACTACTGTCTGTAGACCCCATTTTCTTCTGTGTTGTACATAAAGGTAGATTCCTGTATATGTCACGGCAAACGGCTGCTTCTCACCTTACAGGACTGAGCCAAAATTCAGATGCAACCCCTCCTCCCCAGCTTTCTCTCTATCATCTGACTTAGCCTTGTGTACAGTATGTGCCTCAGTAAGTCCCATAGAAACTTTGGCAGATGTATGATAAGTGGTCAAGATAGTAAAAATGTAATTCAAATTAAACAAAGGGTTTAGTGGCTAAATTAAAAGATTGGAAAAAAAAATACATTTAAAAATTGAAATGACAATGTAATCTGCTGGGAGATAATTTGGGCATGTCCTTATGGGCAAATCCTTTAAAAAAAAATACAAAAATAAGCGAAAAAAAGCGGAAAAGGCATTGTGCCACCCTGTGAACTTGAAGATGAGCTACATAAATTAAGTTTAAAATGTTATTGTTTTCCTTAAGACAATTTCTTGATAAATGTTGGCACGTGTGTTTAGAAAATGGAGCCACCTAGGTCGATATGAATTTGAATGCCCTCTTATTACTCTATCGCTGAGGAAGATTACTGTAGATTTCGGCTCAGGGGTGATTGTTTGAATTCTTCTTTCTCTCTCTCTGCTATGCCCAGTGTATTTGTATAGTGAAATCTTAAGTTGGGTGATTACTTGTATATCAATGTAACTCTTGAGGCCTTTTACAGTGTTTTCTTTAATTCCATTATTTCACACACACCTGTCTTTTTCTGTTCTATCTCTGTCCTCCGCCATGTGTAAATCTCCACTGTAGTTCTCTGTACAGGGTGGGGCTTTCAACATGCTGCATTTCCTTCCATGTATATTTGTAAAGGGAAAATCTTGTACCTATTTTTTATCGCAAATAAAGGAAAAATTAGAATAAATGTTCCTGTTCCTGTCTTGATTATATGTCACTTTTTTTCTCTCCAAAGATGTTAGATGCTGAATAAAAATCCCATTTCCACACTCTTGTCAATTCACATAACCACTTTAACTAGGGGTCAGCATCATGCCAGTTGTGATTGTGAAGGACATTTTGATCAATATTTAATTTTCAGTCTCATGATTGTGGGCATGGGATCTATTTAGCCACTGCCCTTTCATCTTATTTTGGACCCCTAAAAAGACAATAAGACAATAGTTAAATTTAATTATTTACACAACGATCAATTTGCAGTTTGCATATCCAGTCTAGAACGGATATGGAGCGTATGCATAGCATAGAGTTATAATGTATTGTAGAGCGTATGATCATGATGTATGCGTGAAAATAACCGGAGTAGGCGAGCTCTAAAGCGGATATGAACAAGATATGAAGGCTGAAACCGGAGCGTTGCTCCCCCTTGTGGGGTAATGTAAAGTAGTCTAAAACAAAAACCAGGAAGAGAAGAGAGCAGGAGCAGCGTTACAAGAAGTCTGCATTTGTCTCGCTGTGGAACCATTAAAAACATCGCCCAGGACTCCTGACAGTCCGGGAAACGTCAGCCTGAAGTCATACAGACAAGTAGGCTACGTTTATTATTAATTTTAAGCATATTACGTTTTTAGTTATGGGTGGTTATGGTTGATACTTTGTGCGACACAGATGTGAGCTTTTTTTTCCAGTAAATAGTTTTATATTGATATGTTATAATAATATAGTAGGCTATACATAATAGTGTTGGGAAAAGTACTCAAATGTTTTACTTTAAGTAAAAGTATCAATACTGCAATAAATAAATAGACTGTTACAAGTAAATGTTCAGAATTCAAAATGTACTTGACTTGAGTAAAAGTACAAAGGTATTTGTGTCAAAATGTACTTAAAGTACCAAAAGTAGAAAGTAGGCTACTCATTATGCAGATCTGTCACATTTCAGAAGATTACAAATGAATGACATAAGAATCATTTGAAAATAAATAGCAGATCTACAAGCTCATGATACAGAGCGGCTATTTTCAAATGTAGAAGTAGAGCAGAAGTAAAAGTATATGAGATACTTAAAGTGTGGTTCCTGTGGAAATAAGCCTCGGCTTTCTAGGATCTCCTTTTAGTTGACCGTGTACCAGTGATTTGTACTGTCATGAAACTGTACTTTTTTCTATTGCAAACTTATAATAAATTCTTCAATCAATCAATCAATAAATTGGAAATTCTGAAGTACAAATAACTACTTAACTGTACTTAAGTAAATGTAAATTTACACCACTTTTATAATCATAGTATAATAAATAGTATTTGAGAGAGACTGACAGACAAACAGAAATGGAACATTATTATGGATTATTGATTGACAACGCTGTTGAGTCAGATGACAACACATAAATGAAGGACTTTGTCTTTGCAGATATGTCATCTGATATCAGAGGCCCAAAAAGATGTATTCTGCATTTTAAGAGGACATGGATTAATTAACTAGTCAAAAAGAAAATTGCACTAAGTGGAAAGACAATATTGAATTGGAAACAAGTACAAATATTTTACTGTTCATGAGATGGCCTTTTTCTTTTCTTTTTCTTGCTATGTATATTATATATGAGAAATTACCCCTGTATTTCTTTCCCAGCACTACTGCCCACTTTGCATTCCATAATGGGGAGGGCCAGGCTGCTCCGCGTGCATGTGTGGACGGCGGACGCACATTCATATACCTGTGTGAATGATATCTGCGCTTGTATTGTACACAACACAGGGCAAGCCCAGAGTCATAATGCCTTCACTGGCCGTGTTTACTTTGCAGGTACAGTATGGCTCTATTTGAGAACTGCTCCATTGTGCTGGAGCTCAAGACCTTGGCTCATAAGGAGAAGAAGAGGCTGGGGTTGACCCTGACAGAGCATGGAGGCAGCATCTCCTATGTGGTCAACAAACAGGTGAGATGGACACACACAGCATCTCCTATGTGGTCAACAAACAGGTGAGATGGACGCAAACCATGTTCCCAAACCATGGGTCACCGAGACTCATTTTTAGGTTGTGCCAACGTTTTCTTATGCGTTCCAACTAAGTAAATATTCCATAGATCAGGGGTCTTCAACGTTTTCAGGCCAAGGACCCCTTAGTTGAGAAAGAGTTGAAGCAGGGCCCCCCCTCAACCTTTTCATAGATTCCATAGTTACAGCACAATCATCAGTGTATTTTGGATTCATGTCAGTTTGTGTTTTTTAACCACTTGAACCGTCGATACTTAATGAACTTGACATTTCACTCTGTACTCAGTTTGCTCTTTTCCCCCTCTACACCAAGCCTTTTTGGCTAAAGTTCTCAGAATATGGACACTAGGGCTCAAGTGGTTAATATCAAAAAGTCACTCAAGGATTTGGAGGACCCCGTAGTAACTCTGAGGAACCCCTGTTGAAGACCCTTGCAATAGATTGTTTATTATTTCAAAAGATTACAAAAAGATATGTTTTTTATTTTATTTTTATTTGAAAGACATTGTGCTGTGATTTTTCCCCCACCAACATAATCATCAGGTATTATGATTATACTTGGAGGAATATTTGTCTAAAAAAAATGGACAGAAAGTGTTAAAATTATGTTTTTATGTGGTCACACCCACCTGTTCATTAAGTATGCCTGGTTGTCAGTTGTATTTCAGTTGGGCCTTTTGACTCAGAGGCTTTCAGCTATCAGCAAGTAACCAAAAATACACAGGGAAGACATATTTGCATATTATAACCACAACTGGGGGTTTATTAGAGAAATGTTCCATAGACGCATACAAAACAGAAAAAGTACAAAACTATGGCACCACCTCTTTAAATCCATGAATTAAAAAGAATTTAAGAAATATAGAAACTATTGTTGAAATAGTGCTGAAGTGGTTAATCCATAATTGTGTGATTACACTGTGATACTTCAAAAACGTGCAAGAAAAGTTGGGAAAGCATTTGGAAGGGAAGCGTAACAAAACAAACAGTTTCAGGTTTCACAGGGAAGAACCCTCTTTGTATGTGGGTGTGTAATGTAGGTTGCACTGTTCTCGGTGCTTGGTTGCAGTCAAAGGATTCTTCCATTCTCTCATATCATCTTTGTCTCCAGGAGTAACCTCGCATCACCAGTCTTTCCACCTCGGAGGAAAGCCTGCTATTCTTTTACAACAGGCCGTCTGATCCGGTTTAGGCCAGATGGCATCCTAGACTGGATGGCAGAAGAGAAGAAGCAGTGTCGCTTTGTTTTGGTTCCCCCTGTTTGTTTCCCCAATCTCGATTTAAACTCTAGAGAAGTGTAGTCTTGCCATTAGCTGCGAGTTGGACTAAAATATGTAAACAAGCTTTTCAAAACTACGCCACACCAAGGGTTTTATTGGGTAGGTACTAAAATGATGTCCTTGAGCACAGGGAATAGTTTTGGGTTAAAACTGTTTCCGATTTGGTAGTTCCGACCAAAGTGTAGTCCGTTTTTACTACAAAATGACGTGCGACAACATCCGCCTCCGACCGGATCAGAAGCCCGAAATTGGAAGCGATCCCAGGCTACTCTAGGAGTAAGACAATTCTGTACAGCACATACATGCACCAAGTCTTTCTAAATGCTACTGCTATTCTTGACTATTCCTTTTCTAAATTATTTTCCTTGTTATATATACTGTATACACGGTATGCTGCAGCAATGTTTGACGAACCATAACAAAATACTCTTATGTAGCAATAAGGAAACCTTGTTTTTTCTGCCAGTTTTCTAATTTACTTACAATTGTTCTTCTTTTTTAATCATCTGTTTTTTATTACTCACTCACTCACTCACTCACTCACTCACTCACTCACTCACTCACTCACGCACGCACTCACTCACTCACTCACTCACTCACTCACTGTATATCTGGCCTACATTTCCCACAGTGCTCTCTGGTGGTGGCCAGCAGTGTGTCCAGTCTGAGTTCCAACAGACTGCGGAGCATCCAGAAGCATCACACTCCGGTGGTGGCTGTAGACTATGTTTACGCCTGTGTAGAGAGGGGAGTGTTACTCCCTGTTGACCAGCACAAGCTGGACACCTCTCCTCCTCTCCCTCTCGCCTCACTGGGGCCAGACCCACCCTCACAGCCAGGTATGTCACCCTTCTACCCAGTGTAGTGGTGGAAAGTGGAACTAAGTTCATTTACTTGACTAGTACTTCAGGCGTTGACACTAAGGCTTGCCCACCTGGCCCAGCAGGTAAATACAACTTTCGGGCAGGTGAAGTTTGCTTTCAGGTTGCCCGACTAGGCAAGTGATCATTTGAGAGGGGACGCAACCATCTATAAAACACAAGATATCTGTCTAAACACCCAAACGTGGCCAGGGTGCTCTGTTTTCTGGTCTGTGGAATGTAAAACAAGAGCACTATTTGCCTATAATGTGCTGTTATACTGTTGCTACACTTAAAAATATAAAATAACAAGTGTTCAGTCATAGCTATGTAGGTATTTGGATTTGGAGGTATTGAGGTATGATTTTTTTTTTATTGCACAGCCCCAGAAATATAAGTGTTATATTGAGCGGTAATTAAAATCTCACCTATCATTTTATAATGAACGATTTACTTTTCGGGCAAGTGGGCATGACCTTTGGGCAAGTAGAACATGACCTGTACTTGCCTGACGGGTAAGTGTCTCTGAGACCTTAGTGTCAACCCCTGCACTGTACTTCAGTAAAGAAAATTAAAAAAAAAAGTATTTCACCACTGCTTGTAACTCACCTGAAACCTGTCTAACTTCTATCATGCTTATCCGCACCCTCCTCATACAATCCTGCAGTCAGTCCATTGTCAGAAGAACACAAGGCGATGATTCCTTAAGCCTGATTTATACTTAGTGCCGCGACACTGCACGTAACAAAGTACAGTATATAGAGCCCTTGAGCCTATTGAGCCACTGTCTGTTTGTATATGCACATACCACATGTGCAATAAGTACCTTTCTCACAGCTAATTGATGTACTGCTTTGACGTTTTGACAGAAATCAGTAGTCTTAACCAAACGGCCCCATCAGTTGAGAGAACATGCCATTGCACATTGTTCCACATGTGTGTGTATTTGTGAGTCAAATTATGTATGTTTCAAAATATAATATTTGTGAAAATATACTTATAATGACAAACAACTTGAATATACAAAGACATTACTGACTCGTTTAATAATTTTATATCGAAAGATAACATGGAAACAATTATGACGATTATGAGAAAAAAATGATTGTGATTATCTCAAATAGCTGCGATTAGACGATTATGTAATAATATTGACAGGCCTACATGTGACTTGAGTTTACAATTTACAATTTAGTCCAGAGCGACTTACAATAAGTTAATACAAGATAAGCAAGGTAATGAATACATCAATACATCAATCAGTACATCAAATGCATAGAAATATCAATCTAGAAAAAATAACGTTGGTAGACCAAGCACCTAATCAGTAAAAAAAACGTTATATAAAACCTTATATAAAAATGCTATCTAGCTCGTAGCTGTCATGTATGGTCACTGAGGGTAGGCGAGTGCTACAGTAAGTGCTATGGGCTTTATAGGTGGAGTCTGAAGAGGTGAGGCCACGGTGGAAGCTAGGGAGTGAGTCTGTTGTTCTTAGTGCGACAGGGAGTTTATTCCACAGTTTGGGGCCAGGAGGGCGGTTTGGTGTATTGTTTAGTAATGGTGGTGCTGTTCTGTGTGTTTCAGTATCTAAGTCCAACGCTGTCAACGTCATCAGTCACACCACAGCGGCGGGCCGTCAGGATGGGATTGCTGACGTCGTTGACCAGCTCAGGTGTGTATTGTTTTGGTGTAGCTGTCAGTCCCGTTTGTGTCACATTTATCCCCCCTCCCCCTCCCCCATTAGAACATATTTCTAGAAAAGTAACGGTTTTGGACATAAAAGGTTTCCAAATTCCATCCGACAGCGACAATATACAAAATGTCTACTGTCATGATGATATCCACTAAGCAAACCCTTTCTCTTCATTTTATGTTTGTATGTTTTCATTGTGAAGCACGTTGAGTTCCCCATGTGTAAAAGGAAGTTCAACTTGACTTCTTGTTCTTGTACAACTGTCATAAAACAAAAGATGTATTGCAACAAAAGGACGTGTGTCTGCAAAGCTAAGGAAATTATATGTCTTATGTTATTATAACCATGTCATCTAAACATTCCTGTTTGCAGGGTGGAGACAGAAAGTCAAAGCGATGTCCCAACATTCCCGTCTGACTTCCAAGTGGCTAAATATTCCATATTTGAAAAGGTGAAGCATCAAGTTAACTTTCTTCATCTTTGCTTGGCCCGTCACCGTTATATACTGTCTGTAGCAGCCTATAGACTATAGAGCATGGTTGGGGTGGAAGTACCTGGGTGCTCGTGATCCAATTTTGTTTTATAGATCTGGGTAAAATAAATAAATCTGGTTGGAATAACGTGTTCCTTCCACACGCTACGTCCAAATGGGGAACCCCCCCCCCTCTCAGGTGAAAAGAAGCAATTTGGACTCCTCATTCATAGAAGGAAGCATGAGGTCAGTCCGTTGTCTCCCCAGGTTGGCAGAGGGAGTTACATTAGATAATTGACATCGGGGGAAAATGGGTTACAAAATCGTGGGATGAAAATCTGGGTGTTTGAGAGCAAATTTTGTTTCATATTTGTGGGTGTTGGTGAGAACATTTTGTTTTATAAATCTGGGTGCTGGTGAAAACAAAAGAACAAGAAAACAAAAAGTAATCTACAAAACATGACCAATTCAACTATTGTATGAGTGCGTGCGTGCGTGCGTGCATGCGTGCGTGCGTGTGTGTGTCCATGCGTGCGTGTTTGTGCACAGTTAGCCTCACACCACCAGGGGTTGGTGTTGCGGGCTGGAACCCAGGCTAGTGTAGCTTCCTTTTCCCTTGAAGTGATGAAGAAATAAAACACAAGCACTAGCATTAATAATGATGATCATATATAATATAATAGTAATCCTCAATATCCATTGCTGACAGGCTGACGGCAGCATGTGGGGCGTAGTGGAGCTGCAGAGTGCCACAGGAGAGGAGGGCCAGCGCTATCGTGTGGTCAGGAAGGCCACGGGACCCACGGTGAGAGGCCCGCACTGCAACATAATGTCATGACACATTCTTTTAACTTTATTTCAAGACCTGAAATTATTTTATACTTTAGCTAGTGAAAAATAGCAGATATACACCGTGCTGCGAGCTTGTAGATCTGCTATTTTTGAAAAGTCTTGATTTCTTTTCTTTTTTTCTCCTTTTTTTTATGTATCTTTCTAAAAGCGAACATTTGTAACTCAAATATTAGCTTTTTGGGGTCCCTGGAACAACATATTTTTAGATGTGGATCCGCGGCCAAATACATGTAATATTGGGGGTCCTTGACATGAAAAAGTAGTTTGAGCACCACAGACAAAGAAACATAGGGTTTTCAAAAAGATATATATAGGTTATACTGTATGTGTGATACTGTCCTCTTTGTGTGTCAGGTGTCGTTGGACAAGGTGGTGTTGGTGTCCACATCCGAGCAGGCTGTGAAGAGCTACCAGACCCTGAGGCAGGCGCTCCTGGATGCTGGACTCACGCTGACCGACAGCCTTCACCCACAGGCCTCTGCTCTGCTCTCTGATGCACTCAAACAGGTGGGATTCGCAGTGGTGTAAAGCAGTGGTTCCAAAACCTTTTAGCCTGTGACCCAAAAGAGAAATCAGACAATCGCCCAGGACCCAAACTAGAAAACAGACGATCTACAAGCTCACAGCGCGTCGCTTCGCGCCGCATTGAGACCTTGTAGAGCATGTAGATCTCAACTCTTAATGGGGGGGTCCCAGTTCAAATATGATTATTTTTGGGGTCACGGCCATGCAGAAAAGGTTGAGAACCACTGCATCAGATCATAATGACTTAGGCTAGACTAGACTAAAGTGAATTGAATGGAAGGTCAACTAAACTCACTTGACTCTGGGATCTGTGTGATTGACAGCTGCTGCTGGAAGAGAAGCTGAACACAGGCAGCGTATCACAGGAAGTGGGCGTGTTCGTGGAGCTGCTGTGGAGAGAGTCCCTGGGTTGCCTAGGCAACGTTCTCAAAGTCCCCATCTCCAGTCTCAGCCTCAATGATGTGAGATTCGTCTTATTATGTCTCGCCGGTTTGCATTTGACCTGTATGTTAAGCCTGATTTGTACTTGGTTGTCTCTGTGTACAGCTAATCTCTGACAAGTCTCAACAGATAAGATGCTAGATGTCACTCCCCATCTCTCTCCCCCATTTCCTGTCAGCCTACTGTCCATCTCTATCAATAAACATAAAAGCAAAATTGTGTGTGTGTGTGTGTGTGTGTGTGTGTGTGTGTGTGTGTGTGTGTGTGTGTGTGTGTGTGTGTGTGTGTGTGTGTGTGTGTGTGTGTGTGTGTGTGTGTGTGTGTGTGTGTGTGTGTGTGTGTTTCTGTTTCTGTGTGTGTTTGTGTGCAGGTGAGCAGAGCAGAAGGGATGTTGCTTCAGGCTTGGAAGAAGGTGAAGGAGAACACTTTCAGCGACGTGGCGGAAGTCCACTCTGTCACGGAGGACTTCTACACTCTTCTACCGCACCAAGAAAACAACCAGCTGCTCAATAATGCCAGTATCATATCACACAAACTGGATCTGTGTCAGGTAACAGAGCACACACATCCATGTCAAATCACTTATTTAATATCATATCACACAAACTGGATCTGTGTCAGGTAACAGCACACACACATCCATCCATGTCAAATCCCTTCTGAACACCTACGTTTTATATCATTCCTTTTCATAGTTGTTAATGCCTCTTTATCCATGCTTTTTTCCTCCTACACCTTTTCATGTTTTGTCTTAATTTGTTTAAATTAATGTTAATTGATGTTATGTGCTTTTATTGGTGTTTATTTTTATGATTATATATTCTTTTCCTTATTGCTCTATTTTACATTCACCGGCCACTTTATCAGGTGTTTCCGGTTAGCACACATTCAAAGTCACTTAAATCATCTTTTATGTCCGCCATACTGATGCTTGGTTTGAACTGCGACGGATCGTCTTGACCATTTGTATGTGCCTAAATGCAAGTTGACTGAGACATGTATTTTAAAGGTAGGGTAAGTTTCTGTTTTCATGTAGGTGACAGGCAGGGGCCTTCCTCCAATCATATTCAAGTGGGGGCAGACCTTGGTGCGCCAAGGCCCGCCCCCACTCGACCATGATTGGAGGAAGGCCCAACTCTATCCTGACTGGAGGGAAACCTGTCACCCAACAGTTTTGATGGAGCAACTGAAACTGCTTTTTTCTCCTCACAGGGGATAAGACTGGAGTCCAAATATGGACCAAACGCTGTATAGTACCTAGTACTATCAGAACATAGACCCATTTTGTTATTATTTGAATTCAATGAAATCACTTACCCTACCTTTAAGCTAATTCTTGTACACTGTACTCGTACATTGCAAAGCACTTTGTAACACTCATTTGAAAAGCGCGTTATAATTCTTTTATTATTATCATTAGTTTGTCCAAGCCCATCACAACATACTTAGTTACACTCTTAGTTTCTAACATGACTATGTTGATTTATTTTGCCTCTCATCAAGTTGATCAGAGACGTACTGAACGTGAGTGAAGTAACTTTGAGAAGCCCCTCCCCTTCCTGTCTGGGGAAGTACCGTGCCCTGAGGTGCAGCATTGAAAAGGTTCCCCCGGAGAGCAACGAGTTTAAGGAAGTCAGCAATCTGCTTAGACACAGGTAAAACAGCCTTATGCATAAAGATTAGACACAGGTAAAACAGCCTTATTATGCTTAAAGATTTCAAGTGAATTTCTTTAGTTATTTGTTTAGTTAACTTTAGTTAAAAGTTCTATATTCTGTAACTTTAATCGTTCCCAGCTTGCATTGTTTCCAAATAGGCCTGTGCCACCGGCCTAATCTTTGTATAAATAAGTTGTGTAGTTGATTGTGATATGAGATTTTTTTTAATTTGGTACGGTAAAATGTTACCATCTGTTTAACAGTGATAGAACAAGAGTCAAGACCTTCTCACATGGTTTGAAAAGAACAAGCAAACTGACCTACTGAGGAATTTGTTTGGTGAAAAGTCAAGGTTCCGAGAAATAGATATGTGTTTATCGCAAAGCAGTTAGTGTATGTTGTATAATTATCATATTTCTTTATTTACATTTTTTTATCCCACGATTTTGTAACCCATTTTTCACCCAGTGCCAATTATCTAATGTAATACACGCTACACTCCCTCTGCCAACATGGGGAGACAACAGACTGACCTCATGCTTCCTTCTATGCATGAGTATTCCAAGCCGCTTCTTTTCACCTGACAGGGGAGAGTTTCCCCGGCTGGACGTAACGCGTGGAAGGAACACGTTATTCCAACCAGTTTCTTTCCCCTCCATCAGGCGCCCCGGCTGGCCAGGGGGAGGCAGTATAGAGACCAGGATTACTGCATGTTTTTTGTGAGGGTACCTACCCTAGGGAGACACAGGGAGAACATGCAAACTCCACACAGAAAGGCCCCATAATTATGGTATCTGTTGACTGTAGCTATTACAGTGCATTGTGTATAATTATGGTATGTATGTCCGTCTCTTAGCAACGTGCAGGTGCAGCAGATGCTGCGTGTCAGCAGAGGGGCGGAGCTACATACGTTTAGGAAGGAGCTTGGCAACAATAGGCTCCTCCTCCATGCCTCCAGCCCCAGCAGTTTTGTGGGCATCCTGTCTCGGTGAGCACGCACGGCACGCACGCACCACACGCACACAAGGCACACGCAGGCACGCACATTGCTTGTATTGCAGGACATAACATTTCCAGGGCGCCAATTTTACAAATGACAATTTTAACATGCTATTTTAACTCTAAAGCCGGAGTTATACTTGATTGCGTACCTGTGTCGCGCCCAGAAAATATGCAAACAGTTGATCAGCAGTATATAGCTGAAAATAGCCGATCTACAAGCTCAGTGCAATGCATACGTGATAGAGTAAGTCTAACACCAACCCCTAAACATAAGCTCTAAATGCCTAATCCTAACCCAACACCTAAACCCAAGCTGAATCTGCAATCCTAACTGTAATAAGAAAATGCATGCATTCACATCGACCAATAAACATGATAGCTTACCTAGTGATTGCTGTTGTATAATCTATTGTGATTGTTCATGTTCTCTGTCCAGTGGCCTGTTGCTGCCCACTGTTGGAGTGAAGCATCATGGGATTGAGAGGACAGACATCGGGGACCTGGGCAGTGGAATCTACTTCAGCGACTCCATCAGGTCAGCAGAACAACAGCTTTAGGAAGTAGGCTGCATACGTACAAACAGTATGTATGGGGAACTTTGTCAATGCTGCTCTCAGATGCACCACGGTGGATTCGAACCCACAACCTCCACGGTGGTGGGCAGATACTTTCCCACTGCACCACCCGAGCACGTCATTTATCATTCTTTGTAATACTGTGATGTTATGTGCCTTATCCTGTTTGTAAAAATCAATAACCACTGGTCTCCATCTTCTCCATCTACAGCACCAGTCTGAAGTACTCCAAGCCCAGTGTGACTGACGGCTCTCGGCTGCTGCTGGTGTGCGACGTGGCCCTGGGGGAATGCAGGGACCTGCACAGGAAGGACCCCAGCCTCTGTCAGGCCCCGGAAGGATACCACAGTGTCCATGGGGTCCGCCGGACCCCCAACACTCAGTCTGAGTTCCAGGTGTGTTTGTGGTCCTGGAATGTTGACCTCCCAGTTTGTGTAAATATGTGAGAAAGAGAGTCTGTGCATGTACACAAATTGTTTCCCACAATGAATATGTGTACAACCTATAGTGATATACAGTGTAGAGAAGAAGTATAAAGTAAAAAGGTCTCTTTGGTACATTTGGGTGAAAACAATAACTGTCAAAATAGTAAGGGAAAGTTAGCCTATTGCTACATCAATCTGGGAACTAAATCTAAATCACTAGGTTTCTTCACAATGTGTTCACAAAGGTGTCTACTATCACCTCTGAACTTTGTCAAACCCAACTCTCTTGACATACTTTGTGGGAGCCAATCAAAGTTGGGGGTATTGGGATACCCAGGGCCTGGGATTAAAGGGGGAAAAATAAAACATGGCCAATGTGAATGTATGAAGTGTGTAATTAGGGTATTGTTGGGCTGCTGAATCCATTCCAACCATTAGTTATAAGTAAAAATGACTCCTTGGCCATAAAAAAGGCCTAATTGTCTAAGGCTTAGCCAATCATGTCATTCGAGTTCACCTGTGTCCTGTTAGTCCCTATGTTTTAAACCCTGTGTTTGAATGTTCCTTGTCAGATTGTATCATGTTATCCTGTGTGTCATGTGTGATTACCCACCTGATCTTGAATAGTTTTCATGAATTCAAACACTACTCCAACCTTTTTTTTTATTGACAATATTATATGTCTCATGGACACACAAAATTAGGTGTGGCCTATTTTATGGCCAAGGAGTCATTTTAACTGAAAACGAATGGTTGGAATGGATTCAGCAGCCCAAAAATACCCAAATTACACACCTCATACGCTCATATTGGCCATTTTTTATTTTTCCCCCTTTAATCCCAGGCCCTCGGGATACCCAATAACTTTGATTGGCTCCCACAAAGTATGTCAAGGGAGTTGGGTTTGACAAAGTTCAGAGGTGATAGTAGACACCTTTATGAACACATTTGTGAAGAAAGCTAGTGATTTAGATTTAGTTCCCAGATTGATGTAGCAATAGGCTAACTTTCTCTTACTAAAAGAGGGAGGAGACCAAGGCTGAAAATAGTGGTCTTAACTCAGAACATTAATCCATGTTGTGTACGTTACATTGCAGGATGATGAGTTTGTGGTGTATGCTACGGACCAGGTGAGGCTGAGGTTTGTGGTCCAGTTCACTGTTGAAGGAGATCCGCTGCAGGAGTTCCATCCCTCCCTGGACACCTCCTCCGAGCTCCCTCCCCTGCCCAGCACGCTTTCCACTGAACGTAAGGCTACAAATATCTACTATTTTCTTTTAGACATTATTTTTCAAATTAATTGAATAATCGGAAGTGGATTAACATTTTTTTGATTGAAAAATATATATTTTTTTTGCAATCTTTCAGGAAATCTTTGGAGTAAAGAAAAAATATCTTTGCAAATAATGGCAAACCCAAAATTGGGAACCTTTTTGCTCAGTCTTTTTATTGCTATTTCTAAATGTATACACTATAATGGATGGGATTTTTATAGCGCTTTTCTAAGCAAGTGAAGCGCTTTACAATGGTCCACTCATTCATACATTGAGAATGAATGGACCACACAATGCAATGAGAGAGAGAATTCTGAACTAACACAATATATCACACCCCCCACACTCCCACTCCGATACAGCCACAGCCATATTATTGTACTCAGTATATCTAATAATCAATAGATACATATAGGTGTGTGTGTGTGTGTGTGTGTGTGTGTGTGTGTGTGTGTGTGTGTGTGTGTGTGTGTGTGTGTGTGTGTGTGTGTGTGTGTGTGTGTGTGTGTGTGTGTGTGTGTGTGTGTGTGTGTGTGTGTGTGTGTGTGTGTGTGTGCATAGTTTTGTCTAATGAGGAGTATCTGGTGAGGAGTATCTGGAGCAGTGAAAACCCTCTGGATAAGGTGACTGCAGGACTGTTGGACAGCGCTGGTCAACAGCTCCCTCTACAGGCCGTTCATGTGAGGTGCAAGCTGATGGACCTTCTCTCTCAGGTACATGACAGTACATTGATTACTCAAAATCTATATTGTCTTGGTGTATTAAAGGTGCTGCAAATTATGTTATGTTTTGGTTAAAAAATCCTAGGGAGGAATTCTAAAACGTTTACATTCTTCTATGAAATTGAATATGGTAAGCTGGTTCTTGGGCTGGTAAATCTCTCCCCTTATCGGATGAAATTGGTACCACGACCTGAGCGGTAATATGCCGTTTACGAGGCATAGGGTTAGGGTTAGGGTTATATTATTAATCCTTACTGCACTTTCGGGGGGTCCCGTTTGTGAAGCCAGACTCGCAGATCACTTTCCATTGGGCGACGACATGCACGTGCAGCGAAAATCCTCCATAGAGTCCCGTTCATTGTGCTGCCAAAAAGCTGCTTTATCTAAAAAGGACCGCATTTTTCCATTGCAAAATAGCGAGACAATGGCTTGTTGCACTCGGCAATGGCCGCTCCAGGGTGTTACATAAAAACATCCGGAAACTTTCTGGGCTGTGTCAAGTGACACAAAGCGTGCACGTTTTCACTCTGGCTCTTCAAAATAAAAGCGGGCGCCTGTGAAAGGAATTCGTGGCAACTTACGGTTGGGATCACTTCAAAATAAAGGCATCTAATGTGTTGAAGAGCACGAAAGACAAGGAGTCCCCTGTTGCTGAACACTCTACCCAGAACGAGAACGCCATTCAAAACTAGAACTTGGCGGACGTGTCCATTGAGTTCAGTGAAGAAGAGAAGCCACGTTATATTCGGTTCCTCAAGTTATATATAGCAATGATTACTATCAGAATATATACTGTAGGTATTTATATTTGAACTAAATAAATATCACTTGCTGCACCTTTAACACGTGTCCCTATTGGCTCCCAGGTCATCATCTTCCAGAAGTACACCAATCAGAGCTCGGTACCCATCGAGGCCAAGTATGTGTTCCCATTGGACGAGTGTGCGGCTGTGTGTGGGTTCGAGGCTTTCATCAACGGGAAACATGTGGTGGGACAGGTCAGCTGATCTCACTGTGCTTTTTCTCTCTCATATGATTGATGATTGATTGATTAGTTGTTGTTTTTTTCGTGTCCTGCACTTGTTTCGTGTGGCATCATCAGATGTCCAGATCTGTAGCGTACAGCCACGCCCTCGTCTCAGGTCCCACATCGAAGAGGCCAGCCTCCGAGGGTGGTTTATACAGAGGACATGCGTTGATTATGTGGTCAGCGGTCACACAAAGTGCCCAACTCTCATGGGTTTATAAGACACCATTTCAAGCTTACAGCATGTTTTACAAGATATTCTTCATACATTCACACACCTCAGAATTCTCTCCCAAGCTTGACAAATAAAATCTGCCACAACAAAAGCTCCTTTAGCAAAACATATTTTTTACATAATCGTTTAACTCGAGGAAATCACCACAGATGGAAGACATCTTATTAACAAATTCCTCTCTTATATCAACGTATTTAGGACAATAAAACAAAAATGTCCTAAATATGAATGCCTTACTTGATCCTACTACAGCGACACACAAAAGCATCAACATCAATAAGCAGATCCGCAACCGCCACGTTTCGTGCTTGTCGATCTGCCGCTTTTGCACAGTTTTTTTATTTGAATCCTGAAAAGTAACAGTTTTGGACATATGATGTTTCCACCCGACAGAGACGATTTGTAACTCAGATAGTATATACAAGAGTAACCAAATGGACCCTTATAGATCAGTGTTGTACACCAAAACCCTCAATTCAGGACGGACTGTGTGTGTGTGTGTGTGTGTGTGTGTGTGTGTGTGTGTGTGTGTGTGTGTGTGTGTGTGTGTGTGTGTGTGTGTGTGTGTGTGTGTGTGTGTGTGTGTGTGTGTGTGTGTGTGTTTATTTTTTATATCCCAGGTGAAAGAGAAGGAACAGGCTCGTAAGGAGTACAAGCAGGCAGTCGGCAAAGGTCATGGAGCTTACCTCATGGACCAAGATGCCCCTGTATGGCTCTGTTTGTACCCCCCCCCCCCCCCCCCCCCCCCCCCCCCACACACACACACACACACACACACACACACACACACACACAGGGCTGTCATGATTGTGACATTTTACATAATCAAATAATTACGATTAACGATTGAATTGTTTTTGTCTTAACAATTACATTTCTGTTTGGCTTGTAGGCTTTGAAGTTGCACATGGCAGATATGTCACATAACCTAAATATACAAAGAAATTACTGACATATTTGACAACTTTATAGTTAAAAAAGAACATTGATAGTGGAAATAGCCGATCTACAAGCTCACAACGCATGGTGACACAGGCCAAGTTGAACAACAAGGGAATGTGTCTGCCTTTACCTATTGTGACCCATTTGTTCTATTGTGTTATTTGGAACGCATCCCATTTCTTGAGTTCTTTTCTCTATTCTGAAGCATGAAGAGAGTGTGACCTGTGGCTCTTCTCCTCTGTGGAGGGAACACAATACTCTGCTGTTTCTCTGGGACTGATGCCTGCTTTGGGGCATCTCGCACAGAGAAAACGTGAATATTGAGTGTCTACTCTCTGTCTATTCCAACACGTTTGTCCACAAAGCTCTGTCAGCTAAGCTTCACTGGGACTTTTGCTGCTCTGTTCCAATATGCAGAGGCCCCTCCTAAGGGGGGACCTGGCATTGAAGCGAGCACCCAAACTCAACTTAAATGCCATGGAATGGACAAGGACATGATCTGGCATCTTAATGCCTCTTCTGCCACATGCAGAAGAGGCATCGCATCTGCTATTTACACTATTTTTGTAAATGTCAACGATTATGACAATTATAACAAAATAATTGCGATTATATCAAATAATTGCAATTAGACAATTATGTAATAATTGTGACAGGCCTGCACACACACACAAATACTATTTCTATTGATTTGTGGTTACAGGAAATCCTGTTTTTGACTTCTTGTGTTCCAAAAAACAACAACAAAAAGATGTGAATGATAAACGTCAATGTACAATGATGATGTCATCTCCGTGCGACCACCAGGATGTGTTCACCATCAGCGTGGGGAACCTGCCGCCCGGTGCGACCGTCCTGATCAAAGTCACGTTTGTCTCAGAGCTTATCGTCAGGGACGGCCATGTGGTCTTCTCCCTGCCTGGCAGCGTGGCGCCGTGGCAAGAGAGCGCCGCGCTCAACCAGACCACCCAGGTGAGTAGCAGGGAGGATGGGACCATAAGACATATTATCGTTTATCGTGATAAAAAAACACTCACGATAATCGTATCGTGGAGATTTAATTCATCGTGAAATCGCCCTCCGTCATGCACTGGGATCAATTCACCTTTTATTTGCCGAGCTGCATATCCGGTACCACTTAAACCCTCTATAATTGGTAAAAGGGACATGTAAATAACGTTTTTGAACGTTTTTTTCTTTTTTTTTTTACTCTCTACCAAATCTCTTTGTCAAAAATAGCTGATCTACAAGCTCACCACGCGTCGAAATCTTTTGGCAAATGTTCCGCCCAGGATAATGGATATTGGGGATATTTTGTTTATCACGATAATATCGTAAAATGCAATTTCTTTGGTCATAATAATTGTGATATGACATTTTCATATCGTCCCATCCATAGTGAGTAGAGAGCAGTGGCGGAGCCAGTGCTCAGAGTTTTTTGACCCATTCAATCTGGGAAAGCATCTTGTGTCATTTTAGATTTTAGCTATACTGATGTATATACAGCGTCATTAGGAGTTAGAACATTGGTTTACCTTAGAACAGGTTCTCTGTATCTGCAGTGTTTGAGAACATTTTAATTCTTTAACACAAATCTTCTCTTCTGGGGGGCTTCCTGGCAGAAAACATTTTCAGATGGGGGTCTGCGGCCAAATCCATATCATTCTGGGCACGACACACACCACTGATTTAGAAGGCATTTGTAGAATCGTCGTCAGGTCATAATTAGGTTAGGGAAAAAAGGAGTTAAAGTTAGGGAGTAATAGTATTGGCCTCAAAATATACAAATGTTCAAGATAACCTCATACCAATACAGCACAAAACATATTCTATTAACAGGCTACTGTCAAGAAGGTGTGTGTGACTGACCCGGATGCTAAGGGGTGAGTTAACCCTTTTCAGTTTATTGTCTCTTACATTAAGCTTATTAATAGGTATATCTAAAGTATATTATGAAAATATATTTCCAGCATACAAAATATATTTTGTTCAGTGTGGGAATATGAAATAATAGTCATATAAGACAAATTTTATATTTCAGCTATTCAAAATAATAAAGAAATAAATTAGGAAATTAAATCAAAAGTCCAATTTGTGTTTTTGTGTATGTTTGTGTGTCAGTGAGTTCTCCCTGGACATGTCCATCGACATGCCCTATGAAATCACCAGCCTCAAGTGTGACACGCACAAAGTCAGAATCAAGGTAAGAGTTACTAGCAGCTGTTTTATGTGGCATTTCAATTACGATCTGTACATTTTAACCACTTAAACTCTCTTGCTTATAAACTGGACCTGAGTTGGCTCCCCTTGGCTACATGGACCACTTTTCTCAGTCAAAATCTCTTCGATATACAAGCTCACAACGCATCACAGCGTGACACATTGTGAGCTTGTAGATCTGCTATTTTGGCCAATGTCCCCCCCCCCCAACCCCCAGGATATGGATGCCGCTGTTCACAGCCTTTTTTCAACTTTTCAGAATTGTGTTATTCTTTGTTAACTCTGCTAACTGTGTGTGTGTGCGTGTGTGTGTGTGCGTGCGTGCATGCGTGCGTGCGTGCATGCACGTGTGTGTGTGTGTGTGTGTGTGTGTGTGTGTGTGTGTGTGTGTAGAAAACAGCCTGCAAGGCGGTGGTGAGTGTTGTACCAGGAGAGGCTCTGGGTTCGGACGGCTTCCAGCTGTCAATCAAACTGTCTCAGATCCACTTGCCCAGGATGTGGGTGGAGAATCACCCTGACAAGGACAGCCAGGTCCGTCTGTCTGTCTGTCTGTCTGTCTGTCTCTCTCTCTCTCTGTCTGTCTCTCCTTACTTAGTTGTATCTCTTCCACTTCATGAGTCTTTATGCCTCTCTCTCTCTCTCTGTCTGTCTGTCTCATCATCTGTCCACTTACCCTGTCTCAGCCATTTGACAAAGATAGAGAGGAGAGGTCTGTTTGATTGTTTTGCCCAGTTTATGCTCTATCCATCGTACAATGGTGTCCTGCGTAAAAAAAGAAAATAGCCCTTCTACAAGCTTGCAACACGTTGGTACTGTAGAGAGGCTATTTCTTTCTTTTTTTTACACACCAGTGGCTGAGTTGATGTCAAATGAAATGTGATTCATGAATCAAATAGTCTTGACGTAGTCTCGCGTGGCCAGACTGTTGACTCCCGTGATTTGAAAATGCTCCCGTCATACAGTCTGGGGCAACGGAAGTCTTGTGATGAGTATGGGATAAGGCGGATGTGATGCACCCGCTCCCTTGGTGCAGCAGCGATAACAAGTCCTACTGGAAGCGTTATGTCTTCTTTCAATATGTTTTGGGCCGTTATTTTGTCTTTCTCAGGTGTTGTTGGTGTTACTTCCATGATGTTTTCAAATGTTTTCTGACTTAAACTATACACGCATAACAAGAATATGTCGCTCGAATGACTCTGTCCGTGCAAGTGTGTTTCTGTTATGTTTCCAATGGTCTCTACAGTTCTGTGCAGCATTGACTACTTCCGATACTCACCGTTCGGGAGCTGCCGTTCCAGACTCTATTTAGCATTCAGAGATTGTGGAATAGTTGTCTGCCCACGCGAGACTAGTCTTGAGGTGACTGTGGTTCCCCCTCCATGCAGGCCTCCATGCTGGTGTTCTACCCAGACTTTGAGGTGTCTTCTTCAGGCCCTGAGGGCTGTGACGAGGTGGTCCTTCTACTGGACTCCTCTGAGTCCATGCAGGGAGAAGCTCTCCACAACGCCAGGGCCATCGCCCTGAAGCTCCTCGCAGGCCTCAGGCACTCAGCCCGCCACTGGAAGGCCAACGTCATCCTCTTTGGCACAGGTGGGTGTGGGTAGCGATGGCTCTTAACCACTTCCAACCTATAGGCGTCACTATTCGCCACGCACTGTTTGTGAGCCGTGTAGCCAGGCCGGCTATTTTGGGCTCTTGTGAAAATATTTGAAGTCCTAAATAGTACATTTTATCTATAAAGCACCTTTCGAAACGATGTTACAAGGTGCTGTACAATGGACAGCAATAAAAACAAACAATATAAACAATCCGTTAAAACAAGATAAAACTGGGTACATAAGACAGGTAAAAACATCATAACATAAAATGCATAAGAAACAAATGAGTTTTCAACTTTCTTAAAAACATCAATTGACTCAGCATTTGTTACCACCAATGGGAGGGCATTCCATAGTGTAGGAGCAGCAACTGCAAACACCCGGTCACCCTTGGTTTTTAGTTTGGACACAGGGATGTCCAGACGGCATTTGTTAGAGGACCTAAGGTTAAGTCGGTCTGCAATTCTGCATGTAATCAATGAAAAGTGTTAATACCGTAAGAGCTTGTGGTTAAATAATAACTACATTGTTTCCATTGGAACAAAGGCATTTTTTCCCCCCAAGTAATATGTTTTTTACCCCGACAGCGCTGAATATAGGGCTGTATTTCTGAACACTTGGCTAATTTGAGTAGGATATCCATTAAAGTGGAGTTAATTGTACTGCCAACAGCACATGATTTTTATATATACTGTATGGTTGTGTCTTCCAGAACACAAAGATGCCTTCCTTGCTGCTCAGGATGGTAAGGTCTCTTACCACTCAGCCAAGAAGTTCCTCCAGGTGAGATGTGAGGACAGATGAGGCTTTCATTGATGTGTTATTGCTTTGTGCATGTGAGATTAACTCTCTGTACATGAGATCCATGCATTGTTGACCTTTTGTACTAGACAGGGCTGGGGTTTTGAAATGAAATGAAATGAAAAGAAGATGATGAATTTTGTGATTATTTTATATTTTGTGTTGGACTTTTGTAATTGTCTTTGTAAAGGAATTATTGCAAAAAATAAATAATAATAATAAAAAAGTTGAAATACGGAGATACCAGGTATCTCCCAGAGAGCAACATCATGCTACCTCTGTGTCAGTGGTGTGTTCTAGAATTTCTTTGAGGGCATACTATAATCTACGATCCGTGGCCATTCCTGTGGCCAGCGCATAGGCCTACTCCAGTGCATAATGCATATCAGATACGCTACTTTGAAAGTTTTACGAGGGCATACGCTTTTTCTAAAAAGAATCTTCTCAGCATACTACGTATTCCCCTGTATCACGGTAGAACTCACCACTGGTCTGAGTCCAGTGATGCACACACTCTCAAGGTTTCCTTTGCCAGGCAGAAATGTAGCAACACAACTGCTTTTTGATCATCAAAATCCTATGTTTGCAAATATGTGCATTGTTAGTTCAATTACTACAATTAACATGAATAATCAATCAGTAAGCAATTCCCCTTCTTCCCTGGCCTAGTCCCACCCTCCAGTTGGGGGCAGCACTGAGCTGTGGAGGCCCCTGCGGGCCCTGAGCCTGCTGCCTCCGTCGCGCGGCCTCAGGAACCTGCTGCTGCTGTCCGACGGCCACATCCAGAACCCGGACCTCACCTTGAGACTCGTCAGAGACGCCGCTCAGCACAGCCGTCTCTTCACCTGCGGACTCAGGTCACCAGGGGTCACCGGGTTCAAAAAGTTTACAAATTGAATTAGGGGTGCAGCAGTTAATCAAACTAATTGATTTAATCAATTGTATCATACAAAATACATTGAAATTGCCTTGTGGGTGGACATTGGGCGTCACAAACATCACATCCGGATTTGATTTGCGCTACTTCTGGTGATTTTCTTGGTGTGAATCGATGAATAATCAATCCCCATTTTGGGCATGTCATTATGGGTGAAAGTTTCAAATAATACATTTGAAAATAGCTGATCTACAATTTCGCAGCACGCTTCTCAATTATTCGATGAATCAAAAAAGTAATCAATAGAATAATCGCTAAAACAATTAATCGATAGTTGCAGCTCTAGGTTGTATTTATATGGCACCATTGAGTCCCTACTGTTGGTCAGGAGCAATACATGATAGTTCACGTTTTTAGAATCTTAACCGATTATGGTCATAAGCAAACCTTAACACCTTCTAAGCCAAGGGGAGCCCCTTAATGTTAAAACCGTACTATATCGCACATCCCCCCAGGGACTCTCAGCCACGTCGTACATTCCCGGACTTTGTCTTTAAAACCGGAATAAAAGCTTTTGATCCGAAAATCGGCGATCGTCTAACCTTCCCTAGTCACCACTCGTGCACTGATAGCTCATGCAGACCGTGCATGAAGCAGAGGTGACGTCAGCGCCTCTCCTTCTCCAAGGCACCTTCCACCCATCCGTTTACTGTCTACACACTCGAGCTCCTCCTGCAGCCATGCTTGGGGCTATGCTAGCTGTTCTTCAGTCACACATCAGGTTCAGGTTCAGGTTCGGTTTATTAGTCAAATGCGTATCCATACAAGTACAGACAAACAATGAAATGCTTGTGCCAAGAGCACTCTCAGCCTTATTGCACACAAAACAATACGACAACAACAGGTCACCCAGGACAACCCAAAAAAACAACAAAACAACCATACAGTGTGACAGTGTACAGTTTAAAAACTGCGTATATTGTACATGACTACCTACGTCTCGCTTCCATCTCTTCGTTAAGCAGCCTGATTGCTTGAGCATAAAAACTATTACTGAAACGGGTGGTGTGAGATTTGATGCTCTGGTAACGTTTTTTTGAAGGGAGGAGATAGAACAGGGAATGTGCGGGATGACAGCTGTCCTTTAAGATGTTCTCTGTCTTTTTCTTACAGCGTGTGTTATAGATTGTGTGTAGCTGTGGTAATTCTATGCCAATGATTTTGGCAGCTCTCTTCACAATTCTCTGTAACTGTTTACTGTCTTGAGCAGTCACGTTACCAAACCACACTGTTATGCATCCTGTCAATACACTTTCTATGGTACAGCGATAGAAATTAACAAGAGCCTTGGTGCTTAGGCCAAATCTCCTGAGGCGCCGCAGAAAGTACAATCGCTGCTGCGCTTTCTTAAGGATACCTTCGCTGTTTTGAGACCATGTGAGTGAGTTTGTTATGTGAACACCCAGGAATTTGAAACTGTCCACTATGTCTACAGGTGAACCATTTATGGTTACGGGACTGTGATTGACTTCAGATTTCCTAAAGTCAACGATGATCTCTTTTGTTTTACTAACATTTAGAGAGAGATTGTTATTCTGGCACCATAGGGTTAGCTCTTCAATTTCCCTCCTATAGGCCCTCTCATCATCGTTGGATATTAGTCCTATAACCGTGGTGTCATCTGCAAATTTGAGAATAGAATTATTTCCACACCTGGCAACACAGTCATAGGTGAACAGACTATACAACAAGGGACTGAGGCAACAGCCCTGGGGCGCTCCAGTCCTGGTCAATATCTTAGATGAATGCTTGTTCCCTATTCGTACAGATTGTGGCCTGCCTGTCAAAAAGTCAAACAGCCAGTTGCAGATACTACTGCCCAGACCAAGACCCCTGAGTTTCAACACAAGCTTAGATGGTACAATCGTGTTAAAGGCAGAGCTATAATCTATGAAGAGTAGTCTGACATAAGAGTTCTTATTCTCCAGATGTTTCAAGGCAATGTGTAGTGCGAGAGAAATAGCATCATCGACTGATCTATTAGCACAGTATGCAAACTGTAATGGATCAGTATTGGCAGGGATAATGTGCGTTATATGTGATATAACCATTTTTTCCAGACACTTCATAAGAACAGAGGTCAAAGCCACAGGGCGATAATCATTAAGACAGGTGACAGGATTTTTCTTTGCTATGGGTACAATTATGGTTTCCTTGAAACACAACGGTACCACACACAATGACAGGGACATATTGAAAATGTCAGTAAAGACTCCCGAAAGCTGGTCAAAACACAACTTAAGGACACGTGAGGCAATCCCATCAGGACCGGCCGCCTTATGAGTCCCAACGCTCATGGACTATTTGCGGGGACATTTACGTGAAAGGATCGCGCACGCGAAACGCACGGGGACATCGACGATCGGCCAAAACCCCCATTCTATCCCAACGGAAATCGAGAAAATCATGGTGAGTTACTGGCCTGGGGGGAAAAAAAAAAGAAAAAACAGCGGCGCTGTTCAAGATGGAGGGGCTGCGGGGTCATGTTTATAAACATAATATTATGTCTCAGATCACAATACAATAATAAAAATGTCACGGCTAATCTACCAACCACCATTCTATTTCGGACGTCAACGTGTTAAAATGGCAATGTCGGGTGGAAACCAAATGTCCAAAACCGTGTGGATCCAATTGATTATGATCTAATCACAAGCTCTCGTTAATGTCTCATATGTACAATACGTTCATGTATTATTCATGCATGTTTTGTCATTTCAGCCCGACAGCCAATCGGCACATGCTGAGAGCCCTGGCCCAGGCTGGGGGAGGAGCCTATGAATTCTTTGACACTAAAACCAAACACACCTGGTCAGCGAAGGTGATACACACTGTGTACATTTACTATCACTGTAGCAGAGGGTATTAGAGACATACTCTGTGCACTGGGGATGGGACGATATGAAGATGTCATGTCACGATTATCGTGGCCAAAATAATTGCAATTAACAATATTATCGCGATAATCAACATTATGTTTAAAACTGTATTTGTTTGTTACCTTTATTTAGCCCATTTACCGGGACACATTATTACGCATTATTTTATGCTTTAAAGGAGCTATAGTCAACTTTTTCTTGAAAAACGGATGCTAAAATAAAAATAATGTTTCGAAAATAGTTTATAAAAAAATAAGCTTCATACATGTGTTTCTATTCAAAAATGACCACAAAAAGTGTAAAATAATGATAAAATAATAATTTTGGCCATTGTCGGGCCGACACTTTGTTTACATCCTAGTCTAACACTATCAAAGAATAGACTAGAATGTAAACAAAGTGTCAGCCTGACCAAAATGATTATTTTATCATTATTTTATGCTTTTTGTGGTCATTTTTGAATAGAAACACATGTATGAAGCTTATTTTTTTATAAAATATTTTCGTTTTTATTTTATTTTAGGATCCGTTTTTCAAGAAAAAGTTGACTATAGCTCCTTTAACTAATATGTTTTGAAAAATCTTGAACATTTATTTGTGCAAGTCTTTGAATATTTTTGACCCGACTATAAATATCTTCTAAATCGTTTATTTGACCTTTTAAAAGGTTTATTGAAAAACCTATGTTTCTAAATCAGTGGTGCTCAAACCTTTTCATGTCAAGGACCCCCAACATGATATGTATTTGGCCACAGACCCCCATCTCAAAATATTTAGTTCCAGGGACCCCCCAGAAGCAAAACTTGAGTTACAAACTTTCGCTTTAAAAATACATATATCCAAGATTTGCACACATTTTCACGACTTTTCAAAAATAGCAGCTTTAATATCTGCTAATTTTTCAATAGTTAAAGCATTAAATAATTCTAGCTTAACTGGGTTAAAACTGCATGTCTGTGCGTCTCTCCGTCTGTCAGGTGTCCTCTCAGGTGAGGTGCATGGCCTCCCCGGGCTGCAGCTCTGTGTCTGTGAAGTGGCAGCAGTTCAACCCCAGGGCGCCCCCTGCTGTTCAGGCCCCAGCGCAGCTTCATGCCCTCTTCAATGACTGCCACACCCTGGTCTACGGCTTTGTGCCACACTGCACCCAGGTACACCACTCACACCTTTAAGAGTGTGTGTGTGTGTGTGTGTGTGTGTGTGTGTGTGTGTGTGTGTGTGTGTGTGTGTGTGTGTGTGTGTGTGCGCGTGTGCGTGTGTACAGATCAGTGTCTAGGTCAAACTTTTAACAGTATGTTGTTTTTTGAAGGCTTCTCTCCATGGTAATCTGAGTGGTCAGGAGATTAACACCATGGTGTCCACCAGCGAACTGCAAAAGACCAAGGGCACGGTGAGGACATACATTTATATTCCATAAAACACTAAGCACTATTCACACCAAGTACTATAACTATAACAACTGTCAAATGTGAACATCTAAAAGCCACTCTAGCATGATCTTTTGTCCAAAGGATAGCGCTATTAAGTAAAGTTTCTTTACCCTGTATCAGTATGTTTATGTGTGTGTTTATGTGTACAGTTCCTCCACAAACTCACAGCCAGAGCGCTCATCAGGGATTATGAAGATGGAAACCTGGGCTCCAGCGAAGCTGAACATGAGGTGTGTGTGTGTGTGTGTGTGTGTGTGTGTGTGTGTGTGTGTGTGTGTGTGTGTGTGTGTGTGTGTGCGTGTGCGTGCATGTGATTGTTAAATGTTGAACTACTCCTTTAAATTCACGCCTCAGGGGCTGAGGCGTGAATGTGGCTCAGGGGTAGAGTTGCCGTCATTAGAACACGGAGGGTTCCTGAAGGGTTCCCAGTTCGATCCCGGGCTCCCCCAGAGTTAGTGTTGAATCTGTTGATGAGTCCTTGAGCAAGACTCTGAACCCCTAATTGATCCTGGTGAGCAGGTTGGTGCCTTGCATGGTTTCCTCTGCCATCGGTGTGTGTGTGTGTGAATGGGTGAATGTATTGCACATCTCTGTAAAGCGCCTTGGATAAAGGCGCTATATAAATGCACCATTTACCATTTATGAAGATAATGTAAAAGGATGTGAGGGCCCAGGATACGACACATGGAGCATGTCACTCACTGCCCTGGGGGAAGGCCTGCAGGGAGACCAATTTAGCTACGCCCAATTTGAATTGTGGTGGAGCCATGATTTTAGGCCAGCTTTAAACTTCATTGGGGAAATGAAAACTTTCAGGGCTGTTGATAGAGCAGTGTTGTGGCTGCCTAGTGGAATCCATTCTTACCCTTAAATGGATGATGGATTAACCATGGTATCCTTATTTGGGGCATTTGATTATACAGTAGGTGAAAATGATCAAAAAAGTTCAAAGAATAGCTAAAATATAGCTGATCTGCAGGCTCACAGGGCAAAATTTCCGCCTTTTTCTACTAAAATTGTCACTTCAGTGTCGTCTGGGACCCCCCTGAAATCATATGGGGGACCCCACTGGGGTTGAGAACCACTGATATAACTAACAAGGCAGTTCTGACAACATGGTGTGTTCAGGTCAGATAGGTGGGCCGCGAACGCTTTCAAGATTTTCCCAAAGGATGTGAACGACTTAGATTGATGCTGATAAGCAGCTTGTTAGATTGATTTCATTGATGTTTGTCTTTCCCGTGTTCATCAGGAGAAGAAAGCCGAGCTGAAGTCGTTCATCGTGGAGCTGAGTAAAGAGTACTCCATCTTGTCTCAGTTCACCAGCTTTGTGGCCATCGAGGAGAGGGTTTGTCATGTGCACTACAGAACACACACACACCAACCTCACGTGTACACACACTCCTTAAGCATTCATTCACTCACACACACACACACACACACACACACACACACACACACACACACACACACACACACACACACACACACACACACAATCGCACATTTTCAGCTTTAGTAAAAAATAGCCAACCCTACAAGCTGACAACTTGTAGATTGGCTATTTTTGACAAAGAGATTTGGTGTAGAAGGGGAAAAAAGCAGTTATCCCACTGATACACCCCTGATCCTCCCTGTGTGTAAGGGGCTTTTCTCCACTGTGTTCCAGGATTCAGAGCGGACGCAGCAGGAGAGCTTCACTGACGTTCACAAGCTGGTCTCAGAGGAAGATGTGGACTTCCTCCCGTACCTCCCATTCTCTGAGGAGGAAGCACTGGAAGATGAAGAGGAGGAGGAGGCCGTTGAAATAGATAGTCCTATCATGAGATCCTCTTTGTCCTCGCCTGATGCAGAGGAGACCCTGAGCTATTCATCCTTGTCCGATGCAGAGAATACCCTGTTGACGAGCTGTTTTTCCCGGGTTGGTGCAGAGCAGATGATGGACATGGATGTGGGGTCATGGAGCATGGACATGGGGGTATCTGGGGCACTTGTCTCCATCCCCATCTCCTCCTCCTCACTTTTTTCCGACTCTGCGCCACCTATATGTTCTGACCTTCCTCCTCCAGTTATGATGTCACCTACCATGACGGGATCTGCCCTGAGGTCACCTCCCATGACGGGATCTGCCATGATGGGATCTGCCAAGGCTCTTCCCTCTCCTCCTCCTCCTGCTCCTCCTCCTCCTCATACCAGCTTCAACATTGCCACCTGTGCGTTCAGTTACTACACGCCTCCTAAGACTAGGAAATGCTTGTATACACCGCTTCCTAAAGCTTTTTCTGCTGCTCCTCCCTGGAGCCAGGAGGACTTTCCACCCCTTACCCCTCCATCTGCTGTGGGTGGTCCAATACGCTTTGATGGTCCAGGTGGTCCACAAGCCCTTACCCCTCATTCTGCTATGGATGCTCCACCACCCTGGGCCTTTGCCGCTCAGACTGCTGCACAGGGTGCTCCACAACGCCTTATGCCTCCACAGGGTGCTCCACAACGCCTTATCCCTCCATCTGCTATGGATGCTCCACCACCCTTTATCCCTCCATCTGCTATGGATGCTCCACCACCCCTTACCCCTCCATCTGCTGTGGGTGGTCCAACACTCTTTGGATCTCTGTTTGGTGGTCCACAACCCCTTACACCTCATTCTGCTATGGATGCTCCACCACCCTGGGCCTTTGCCATACAGCCTTTTATGGGTGCTCAACAACGCTTTTATATCCCTCCATCTGCTATGGATGCTCCACCACCCTTTATCCCTCCATCTGCTAGGGCTACTCCACCACACTTTATCCCTGCAAGGGCTGCTCCTCAAACCACTACCAATGCACCATTTACCACTCTAGTCCCCTCCGTTGAGGGATCCCCCATGCCTCCCTCAAAGCCCATCTTTGAGGGAGGCACTCTTCACTCTACGGGTGCTTCACGAAGCGTTCGACGGTATTGTGAGAGGCCTGCAGAGTTGGAGTGCAAGAGCAGGAATCTCGGACGACTCGCAGGTACCTTATCCTTACCACGGAAAACTACAGCACCGAACACTTCTACGTGAGTCCCGGGAGCATTTCTATGATTGTTGTTGTTGTTGTTTTTATTACTGCTGTATTACTACTACTACTACTATTCACCATAGTTTTGTTTTTGCAGAGGAGAAAGGGAAGACAGACCCCAACAAAGACAAAGAAAACAACTACAACTACCACAACAACAACAGACAGAGTACACAGTTTTTACTCAAAAGCTGAGTAAAAACATGAAGTGGGAGTCCATCTTCTTGCTGCAGCATACAGTAGGTCCTCTACACTGTGCTTCTCATCTCACTGTTCACTCCTCTTTTGAAAAGAATAGAGAATATATACAACACGGTGTGCAGATATGCCGTTTCAACTCTTCGTGATTCACTGCTCTTTTCCTGAAAATGTCCTGCAAATGAGACTCATTTTTGGAAAAATATTATAAATTATAAAAAAGAAATCTGGTTCTTCATAAAGAAAATACATTTATTTTAAATGATATAGAAAAGGCGTTACAGAAATAACATTCTGTTGTTTTTAACATCTTGTTTAACATGTTTTCATGTCTTTTAGAAATGCGTATGACAATATGCGATCATTATGATACTGTACGCATGGTTTCGATAAAAACTGTCTGAAAACAGGGTGGGACTTATCACAAATAGATTGGTATTTTTCTCTGAAAATCGCCTCTCACACTGGCATCAAACAGACCAGGAAATGAGAAAGTGACCTCAACATATTTTGTATTTTAATTGTAAATATTTGCATATAAAATATATTTCCCTGTTACGTTCTGATATATTAAAGTCAACATCGTCCATGTGAACTAGTTTGTAGTTTGTTAATCCTGCTCTTCTCGTCATCCACACATCATGTAACTTCTCCTCTGATCCTATATAAAACACATATATAAAACACATTTTAATATAAAATTATTTGATATACTACATTTAACCACTAAGATGCCTAAAGGCACTGGACAGTGTGCGTTTCTTCACTCGCTCCATTGAGAACACTGGTTTCTACGATACGGGCACCATCTATTGGCGTGGAAGAGTTATTAGTATAAATATACATGCGATACTGCCTTACGGTGAATCAAACTGATGGGTTTTAATTTGAGGGGCATTTAGACTGAGGCTAGGCCAAAAATAGCTCCCAAAAACCTGGTTAGTGTCAGCTTTTCCTCAAATTCACTAACCCACCAGTCAGTTTGCAAACAGACTGATTCCTTAAATATACCGTAATATCTATGTATAGCATACAGCATCTTGTGTGTTTCAGGAGGGCTACTGGGAGTGTACTGCTGAGCTGGGTGGATTCATTAGAGTCGACCTGCACTCTTTTGCCAACGTCTTCCTGAAGAACAAGGGCATCTTCTCACTGGGTACTACAGCTGTGTGTGTGTGTGAGAGAGAGAGAGAGAGGGAGTGAGAGAGATTTTGAGTTCGCTTTCCCGGTTCAGTTTTTGATTTGCTGATTCAGTATTTAGATATTTGATGTAAATGTTACTAGGCCTTCCTCCTGCAGGACGCCTCCCCATACACACCCATTGTAAATTAAAGCTCCATTTTAACTCACTGAACGCCATAAACGTCTTATACGTCTTTGGACCTCGGTGCCATAAACGTCTTTTACGTCTTTTTAATTAATCAAAAGTTTTATCATTTTTTCATAATTGTAATTTCAAAAAAATCGCTCTAGAAGTTGGCCATATGCCTCCGTGACCTGAGCGATACGGCCGATTTGACTGTAGCACCAGTGTAACACAGTCCGGCGGAAAATCGGTATAGCCGAAGATTGGTTCCGGCCGTTTAAATGTTATCTAAAACGTTCGTTTATACACTTTCCCGTGCATCCCTGACGAACTATAAGTACTCAAAAAACGCAGAAAATTCTCAGGATTCCAGCGGTGCCATCCATTCTTCTCTACCTATCCTTGATCGCGATCGCCAGGGTTCCGAAGTGTGTTAGCATGCTAGCTAAAAGGCCTGGCCAAAATGTAAACAACAGGCCCAAACCAAAAAAAAGATGGACGTCTTCTTCCTTCTTCTGTTAGTTGATCAGATAGTAGGAGACCACCCTCTGGTGGTTTTCAAATGGTATTGCACTCCAGATTGCACACAGGGCCCATCACAGCACACACATATGATGATGATCAAGACATCTTACACATGTTCTATTGAAGCCCAAATCTAATGATAGGATATATATATATAAATATACATGTTTTCCTTTGTAAGAGGGGTAGTGTGGCTTTCGATAGAAGCATAGATTTATATATGTAATTTAAGTACAAAATATGATTTTGGCCCCCATAAAAAGGCAAAATTAAGCAAAATGGCTGGCACCAGTTTTGTAGATTTTGAATAAAGGGTGGCATTCACTGAGTTAACTATGATAAATGTATCAAAAACACCCATTATTTGTTCTGGTGACTCATACTACGTGAGCAGGCCGTGGTTTTTTTTATCACTTTTTTCATTCATTTTTAATAATTATTTGGAAAAAAAATACAATAAAAAAAAAATGAAAAACACGGCCTGCTCACGTATTAGGATGAGTCACCAGAAAAAAATAATGGGTGTTTTTAATGAATCAATCTATCATGGTTCAAATGGAGTTTGAAGTTAACAAGGACGATGATACACGAAAGAGTTGCACGTGACCGAGAGAGAGACGAGTCTACCTGGAAACAGACGTTCAGTGAATGCGTGACTGACGCTTGCAAATGTGCAAATTCGATTGCAAAAATGACATTCATAAAATCGCCGTTCTGAAATGTTGATGTTTTCATGAGTACAGTAATACAAACGTGTGTGTGTGTGTGTGTGTGTGTGTGTGTGTGTGTGTGTGTGTGTGTGTGTGTGTGTGTGTGTGTGTGTGTGTGTGTGTGTGTGTGTGTGTGTATTTTGTACACATTTTGTTCTGATTGTATTGTATTATATTGTGTACACTTCTGCTTTGGCAATGTACAGTATATGTTTTCTCATGCCAATAAAGCCCTTTGAATTGAATTGAATTGAATTGTGTGTGCAGGTGTGAGGGCCCGTGCAGACATCCTGAGGCTGTTGGCCACTCTGTTGGTGCTGCAGCTGATGCGCGTGGAGCAGCTGGAGGAAGGAAAGCTCCTGCGGACCCTCCTCTCACTCGAGGACCCTCCTCAGGCCAGGTGTGTGCATGCGCGTACAGACCGATTTCCTGAGCGCTCTCATGTAGAGAGCGCCGTCGCCATTGTCGCGGTGCAAACAAGCAGCCATTGGTGGAGTAGACGTGAAATTATTGAAAATGGGAAATGCTCAAGTCAAGTATAAATACTCAATTTTGTATTGTACTTAATCAAATTTAGGCTACAAGTTACGTTACAATACTGTTTACAGACTTTACTTTATTCCTTTGCTTTGGAACCATGTTGCATGCAGCCCCACCCTTCACTGTATTGTCTTAACCACTTAAAGGGGAAGACCACCCATTTTCAATATTGAATTATGTCATTAATATACCTTAGAGGAGTTGTGTGGAAATAAAAAAAAAGTTCCCCCTCTTCTGTGTTGCCTAGAACTGGAGGATTGATTTTGGGGTTTGTATAGTGTGTGCCAGCGGCTACGTCATTGTAGTCCTTAGCGGCCATTTCTTGTGACAAAACACAGGTGTTTCAATTGTTTGATTGCATAGAACTAATGCTATAGTCTAATCAGAACACCTGTGTAAGGCTGTGTTGTCACAAGAAATGGCCGCTCTTAGAACTACATTTGGCACACCCTATTGTAAAGTACAACTTGATGACATCACACATTGTACTTTACAATACAAACCCCAAAATCAATCCTCCAGTTCTAGGCAACACAGAAGAGGGGGAACATTTTTTTATTTCCAGCAGTGGTTCTCAAACTTCTTTGGCTGTTGTACCCCCTTATCCTGATTTCTGAAGCCAAGTACCCCCTTCCCTCGACTACAGCATTTTGCTTATTTATATCAAAAGTCCAGTTCCAATGCCAATAAAAAATAAAACAGCATAATGGTACATAACAGTTGTACTAGTCAAGTTGTTGATGTAATTTGGTTTAACAATTTAACAGATGAGCAGGTTCACACAAAGTATGTCAATGTTTTATCATATTTTTTTCCCTCAAGTACGCAGTACCCCTGCGTACCACTAGGGTTACACATACACCCATTTGAACAATGAATAGGGATAATAGGCTCTCTATGCATCACATCGTGACCCGTTGTGAACTTGTTCAGCAGTACACCTGCTAGGTTTGCATATTTTTGTTTAGTTTTTCATAAAGCTAAAGATCTCAGGGTAATAATAATTGTATAATTGTGTTATATAATAGTAATGGTTCATTCCAACTCTCAGGCCAGAGCGATGGGAGGCTGTGAAGAAGGCAGTGGACTGGGCGTGCGGGGCAGACCGGCAGTACCCCTGTGTGTGCAGCCGTCTGGAGATGGGCTGGAGCTGGGAGTCCTTCACCCGCCAGCTCCTGGGTTACGACCAGCCCGCTCCACACTCCCCCTTCGCTGGGCTGACTCACTGGAGGCTGGGGCCCCAGCTATTAGAATGCCAGATCTGAGGGCTGCACACTGAGTCCACGTTTAATCGTGATCACGATTTTGGCTTCCCACGATCAATAACATGATCTTCCGATAATCTTTTTGCGTGCTTCACGGTGCCATTAGAACGCTTGACACGCGCACGCTCCCCAATTCTGGCGACTGCCGGCTTCAATCTCAATATTGATTAAAATAATCAGGATTATTATTTTGGCCATAATCGTGCAGCCCAAGCAGATCTACAAGATTACAAGTTGTCACATCGCAATATACTAAATATTGCAGAAATAGGGACGTTTTTGGAACACAAATGTTGTACGGGGGTCCCTGGCAAAAATATTTTCAGATGGATGTGCGTGGAAAAAAACATATCGGTTTGGGGGTCCTTTCAGTAAACCAGAAATAGATATATAGAAATAATAGTAAAAATATGTGTAAAAAGAAATAATAAATAACAGAAAATACCTTTCAAATAAGTTAAGCAAAAGAGAACTTCTGGCCAATAGCCTATACAGATTCTAGTCTACAGATTCAAGTACACAATTGTTCCTTTTACTGAACCTTTTGCTCTTTTCAAATGTTGGTTTTCCAGAGGTCACTGTTGGTGAGGGTTCACGCACACAAGTGTACATGTACAGTTTTGCCTTTGCAGACAGGGTCCGATTTTCCGCAAGGAAAAACCAGACAACATAACCGGGTCTGAAATGGCCTCCCCTATCTTGTGAAATAAAATGTCGTCAACCAATCATCAAGGACGATGATACACGAAGAAGAATACATTCTAATACAATCTGTCCGTTTTTTCCATGAAGAAGACCGGACCCTGTCTGCAGTGGCCTTCATTGTGAGAACAGACCTAGAAAGCACATCTCTTAGGCAATGTTTGGGATATACATACCATTTTATTTGTAGCCTCCACTTGTGGTGTTGCTCTTATATTTAACCCATTAAAACCATGAAAGCATCTGTCACTTTAGATTTTAGCGTTGGCTTTTCAAAAATAGCAGATGTACAAGCTCACAGCATGTCACTGTGCGGCACTGAATTATTTTTGAACATTTGTTGAAAAACTCTTGAAATAACTTCTCATTTATAGTCTTAATGAGTTAAATCTGTGTTATGGAATGGTTGTCACATAGCCAGACGACCCGAGAAAATTATTTGTTATAATATAAATACTGGATGAAATAACTGTATGGAAGCAATTCGGAGGTGTAAAAAATAACAGCATTGCAGGCAACCACTGCAAAAAAAAACGTTTGGGCGGTCGGTTGTTCATATTGATCGGTTGTCAAAGCAGCTGTTCTTGCCGCTGTTCCAATTTTCATTTTTTTTAACCATAAATATCCATCCCGATTCGTATATAGTTTTTTATTGTATTATTATTTCAAAAGATAAAAAAACATGATCATACATTTTCATACACACTTTTATATAAATGGTGGTACCAGATTGCTGTGGGCTCGCTGCAGCATAGTTGTACACTATATTCTCCTAAAAACTTTGGCACCTATACTCCTACAAATACTTATACCTAGAAACACCATTCAAACTTAAACATGTTCAGGTTACTGTTTAATTGTGGGTGTGTACATGTACTGTATGCTTTGACATTTTTAGTTTTTTACATATTTAACTTTTAAAACACGACATGCAACACATTGTGACGCATTGTGAGTTTGTAGATCAGCTATTTTCAAAAGATTTGTATACGTTTGAATACTTGAAATGGGACAATCTGCATAATGAGCACCCTCTGCTTTTGGTACTTTAAGTACATGTTCACACTAATACTTTTGTACTTTTAGTCAAGTAAATTTTAATTTGAAACTGCAATATTGATACCTTTAGGCTACTTAAGTAAATATTTGAGTACTTTTTCCACCACTGACTAAAGCAGGCTATTGAATACTCGAACAGGTTAAAAACATGCCCACGTGTTTTGTCTCGAGTGGCCTTCACAGAAGCAGGTCAAACAAGAAAAAAAAAAAAAGTCAGCAGACATTTGATTTCAGAACATTCCATTCATGGTTACAATGTTAAATGGGAGTTTCATAGATGAAAGTATCGGAAATACTGAACCCTTTCTGTTTGGGTCACTGATGATCAGAGTCGGTGACAGTGTAGTCACAAGAGCAGAGGTCACTTTCAGTATTTAGGTTGTATATTGGATAACAAACTTACAGCTGTATTGGATTCTTGGTTCAGGGTATGTCAAGTACAACGCGTGTGCACACACACACACACGCACACGCACACACAGACAGCAATGCTTACTTAAACAGAATTAAAAAAAAAGACCAAAGACAATCGCTTCCAGTACCTTTAAGACAGATCATTAAAGTACACATTCTTTGGTCTCAGAATTTCAAACAATGGACTGCATCTGTGTACACATAAAGGTGCCACAGGCTATTTTGCTAATGAAAAAGGGCAGCCATAGAGTTTATCTTTGTTTATTGATCTTCTTTGCACATCAAGAATACATCATAGAGAAATACCAATTTCAATAGTGGCTTTGCCCTTTCAGTGCTTGGCCACTAAATATCACATATTTTTTTCACCAAATACATCTATAGATATTGAGACAATAATATCAACCAGGAAAAGACATGAATAGACCATGTCATATCACGACATTACCACATCCCTGTAGTCTGTTAATACTCAAATGTTATGTTGTTACTGCACTGCAATTTGGCAATAAAGTGTTCAAGACTCTCATTACCTTGTTTGTCATTTCAAAAACACAATTTGTATGTTAAATTAGCAGATTGAGGTCCGAGAGATTGTAGAAGACAACTGCACAAACAAACCTATCACTTACAAAACTGCAGGCATTTCTGGTGCTGTCCTACATGGATGGTATTTTTGCATTTGACTAATGAAGCCTCTTGTAGGATGACGGCAAGCTTTTTTATTCTTTTGATGGACTGGCTTTCAACTAGGGGTTGGCAAGGGATGCCGCTTGCTTGTTTTTGTTTTTTGTTTTTTTTTGCTCATGTGTTGTTTTCTGTTCATTGTTTATTGTTTAACTTTTGCCCTGCCTGTGGGTGTGCGTGCGTGTGTGCGTGTATGTGTGTGTGGTTAGTATGTGTCAGTTTGCAAATGTGGGTCTGTTTGTGGTTGTATGTGTGTGTGAGGAGGGCGCATTTTGCGCAAGTGCGAGGAATGGATAAATGCATGGGCTGTGTAGAGTGTCTGTGGATTTATGGTTGCACTAATTTTTGAGGACGATTTTATGTTCCCCTTTGGAGGAACAGAAGAATGGGAGTTTGCAGGCACAGATGCATCATGTGTGGAGGAAAATGTGTATAGTCTATATAGTAAATATGAAAATATGAATTTTGAAACCTTTGATCCAAATAAGTATAAAATGCATGGGATTGACAAAGATATGGACCCGGATATCCATTTCTATAATAATATAAGTAAAAACTGTGAGTATTACACAGATGAACAATTTATGAGCAGGTCAAATTCCATAATGGAGGGTGCATTATCACTTGTTCATTTCAACAGTAGATGCCTATATAAAAACTTCTCAAAAATTAAAAATTATCTAACTAAATTCAAGAAATGTAATATTATAGCAATATCAGAGACATGGCTTGAATTTAAAAAAGGTTTTGATGTCGAACTGGAAGGCTATGAACTGTTTACAACAAATAGGGACAGTACTAAAGGTGGAGGAGGAGTTGCTATATATGTGGACACTGATCTGAGATGTAGAATGGTAAAAAGCATGTCAAATGTAATAGACAATTTTATAGAATATCTAACTATTGAAATAAGTGTTGAAAAATCTAAAAACATAATGATCAGCTGTGTTTATAGAACTCCAGGTACTTCTCTAGACACATTCAATAATAAACTGGCTGATATGTTTGGGAATTTAAATAATAGTAAGGTGCATGTAGTCTGTGGGGATTTTAACATAGACCTTTTCAATCCAAAAGGCAATATAAAAACAACAGATTTCATAAATCAAATGTACAGTAGCAGCCTATTTCCCTTGATTCTAAAGCCAAGCAGAATTACAAGAGACACTGCTACATTAATAGACAATATATTCACAAATGAAATTGACAGTGAAATAACACTGTCTCGATAACAAAATTTATCGAGACTAACAACAGTAGAAAACATTGCAGCCCTCAACGTGGACCTTGGAAATCAGGACTGGCAGGAGGTGTATATTAATAAAGATCCTAACAAAGCTTATGATGCCTTCCTGGCAACAGTACTTCAGCTTTACGATAAAAACTGCCCCTTAAAAAAACAGGTTGCAAAGCACAAGAAGCAAAATAAGTCATGGATCACAAAGGGGATCGAAAATGCATGCAAAAAGAAAAATCTATTATACAAGAATTTTTTAAAACATAGAACTAAAGAAACCGAAAATAGATACAAGTGTTGTAAAAAATAAATTGGTAAATATTATAAGATCGCAAAAGAAGGAGCATTTTTATAAACTATTTGATAAACATAAGAGTGATACTGTTTGTTTTGAAAGTATCAGATATTTCGTTTCTGATGTAAGATGAAGAGACATAAAGGGTACTAGGCACCATAAGCTGCGGCTTCAGCCTAACTCCTTTTCGGCAACATTGTTGCGTATTTATTTTAAATTGTTATTGTTTTAAATGTTTCTTTTTAAACATTGTATTTTGAAAACCGAAATAAAACCATACCATACCATACAAGGACAAATACCAATCTTGATACAGATACAGAATGTTGTTCTGTGAATCCATTTTGGACTGTAGCCTACACACAATGTGGAAGAAGTACTGAGATTTAATTAAAAGTTGCAGTACAAGCCTGGGTGCCGAGGATATGAATATGTTGTATTAAAAATGTTCCTGACTTAGTTGTTGTTAAAGATGGAGCTGATTTTTAATGACTTGTGCTGCTGGAAAGATTTGTCAGTTGATATATGTTTTATATTAATCTAAATCTGCAAAGAGAAAATTTTGAATATTTGCCTCTGATGGATTATTATGTGTAGTATAAATGAAAATACTCAAGTAAAATAAACATAGGCCTACATCAAATTACTACAGTACTTCAGTAAATGCACTTTCCACCAGTGCAGCTTATGAGTCATATTCACGTATGGAATTTGCTTTAGAATCCAGTTCATAGTCAAACACTTTTTCAGTGGCAATATTTCGAATATAAGCTACTTAAACAGAAATGTTCGTACTCAACTCGGCTCAACATAAGTGTCAATTAGTGTGTGTGTGTATAAATGAATATCAAATGCACATGGCTTTCCCTTAGAACATAATGTATATGCCTATATGTTGATTAAATATGTCAGAGAGTGGCTGAAACAAGTAGTACACACCTTAAATGCAATATTGACACAAGGGGTAGCGTTCACTGCTGGATGGTGAGTGACGCTCCTCAACAGTACCAACAGTAACACCTAGGTTAGATAAGACAATGTAGAGAGAGACGAGACACAGGATAGTTGCTCAGTCCACAGGAGTAGTTGCAGGGCTACATGGCTACATGGAACTATGGCTTCAATGGGAGACACTATCTTCGCAATGTACGTCTCTGTACTTTCAGGGGTTTCAAGTGAGGTTTAAGTGAGGTATCAAGTGAGTCAGTGAGTAGAGGAGTTCATAGGCTATGCTGTAGCTTTTTAGATATGGGAGGTGAACTTTACACTCTTTATTTATTTGTTTTTCATCAATTAATTCTATCTAATTGATCATAGGCAATAAATTGACCAAGTGTTGCTATATGTCTGAGCAACCAATTTAACGTGATATTTTATAGAGGTATGATGGTTTTTATGCAAATGCCTATTGTAGTACTTTATTTACCTAAATGTAACATGCATTATACAGTAAATAAACCCATTGTGTTTTTTTTCCCTGTTTTTTTTTTCTTCGTTTTTTACTATTCTTATGTTTGAGTTGCTGAGTCTGACTAATGGTGGAGATTAGAGTTTGATGAATGAATGTTATTCAAGGAGTAGTTCACCCCCAAAATGACTTTATTGATTATACTTATGCCATGGAGACTTGAGTTAAATTATATTTGTATGTAATCAATAGAAAGAAAGTCATTTTGGGGGTGAACAAGGGACTATATTTGTCAGTAGAACAGATTTGATGTGAATATGTTATTGTTAACTCCTATAGGCCTATCAATACACCTTGACAGTACTTGGGAATGTGTTTGACATTTCATACAGTGACTTCACTGATGTGTTTCTGTATTTTTACAGTATGATCATCCTCATTGTCATTTTTGCAGCCGTCATCATTCTCATCCTAGCACTGGCATTATCAGGTAAGAGCTGTCTTTAAGAGATAGGCTAGTGTTTCTCAAACTTTCAAATTTCAAGGTCTCCCCTTTACTCTGACAGTGTACAAATGGAACCAAATGTACCCGTTAGGGTCCATTTGGTTCCACTTGTACACTGTCAGAGTTACAAACTTGTATGAGTCAATTTAGACCCCCCTAAAGGAACCCACAGAGTCCCTGGAATCCACTTTGAGAACCACTGGGCCAGGCTATAGTGCACCTAAACCAAGGAAAATTTTAAACACAGAGTTGCCCCTACAGATTACTGTACTTGAACTGGTCTCTCAAGTTGTGCTCAGTAATTCATTTAAATGTCATTTGTCAGGATTTTACACTTCATCTGGCACACAAAGCTTTGTCCATGTCCATTTCATTTTTACCACTTAAACCCCAGCCATATTTGGGTAAACCTTTGCAAAGAATATCAGATCTGCAAGCTCTCAATGCTTCACAGCAGCGAAAATATTCAATGTAGAGCGAAAACATGAAAGAGGACTAGCATAACCATGTGGGGTTTAAGTGATTATTATGTGTGTGTACACAGGGATGATGACCGTGTTTGGATAAGATAATCAGTTCAAGTCATGACAATAGTCACTGCTGATTGACATTAAACAAGCACATGCAGAAAGGTGTGTGTGTGTGTGCACGAGCGTGTGTGTTGTATTTGTGCATTTACCAGTTAAAGAAGCATATCTGCAACTTGTCACAGATTTGACTGTAATTGATTCCAGGGACGTGCTGGCCATTAGGAAAAGCGGGACAACTCCCGAAAGGCCGGTCCATTCCCGGACGGTCCAGGCCTGCCATTAAAAAAAAGGCCAGCCCACAAAGTAAATATAACGCATGTAATTGGCCCACTGGCTTGTCTCTCATGATCTGAAATGGCCAATCTTTGAGAAGCAGCAGCGCTATAGAGAGATCTCTCTAGCAGCCCACAGAGCCATCACATTGGCCCCATTGGCTTGTATATCATCTGAATACTGGCCCACTACTCCCTAGCTTCCTTGACTACATCTGGATGGTCTACATGCAACATCATTAGAATCCTTATACCAGAAAAACGATGAGACCTAAAATCACAGTAACCGTTAATCGGTTAGAATTTGGGGCCTTGTGGCGCGTCCGGAAGGTGAAAAAATCTGGTGCGTGGCCGATGATTGACTGAATACATATGTTTGTAATATTTGTATTGATTTAGCTGCTATTATTATTATTTCTTTTTGAAGATTCTAGAAAGTGTGAGAAGAACTGATTTAGAGGGCATTGTAGAATGGGCCTCAGGTCTTAATCCTTATTGCTTCACAGGCCACCAGTCTGAGTCTGACGTGCGAAGCAACAACCTCTCACCCGTGGCCAACCTGGGCCAAGATGTCGTTCTGAGCTGCTTCTTGCACTCCAGACCCACCAGCGACGTGTCAGTTACCTGGACCAAGGAGGGGCTGAGCGGCCTGGTTTACAGCTACCAGCACGGGAAAGCGGTCCTCAAGGACCAGAACCCTGCATTCCATGACAGGCATGTGCACATATATCAAAGGGGGATTGAGCCCCTGCCCTTTTATCCATCTGTAAAAAGTGCCCTCTCCAGAGCATGAATGCAGTTTTCACTATGGTGAAAGAAATGCAAATGCATGCCATACCAGAAGACAGCATTCAAGAGAATTGCCTTGTCCAAACTCTCCTGAACTTGAATGTAGCATCTTATGCTGAAAGAATTGCCCTCTGTGTAGAAATCCATGTCGTACGCCATATCTCCAGTATTGCCTTTTTTATGCTTAATTTTAGTGTGGTATCAAGTACCGAAAATGGCCGACCTCCAAGCTCACAACGCTTCGCAACGCGACACGTTGAGATTGGAGGTCTGCTATTTTCAATATTTTCACCAAAAGGTCCTTTTAGAAATTTCAGCCCCTGCCTCTCTAAAATTCTCTGCACGTCCTTGTTCCACGACAGAACTCAGCTCTTCCCCGACGCCATCGCCAGTGGGAATGTTTCTCTGTCGCTCAGGAGGGTGAGACAGAGCGACCAGGGAGTCTACCGCTGCCAAGTCAACACCAATGGCACTGTTGATGTTCACCTCAGGGTGGCAGGTAGGTAGCAAGGTTTATTTTTTGGGGCTTTTATGCCTTTATTGATAGGGCAGTAGACTGACAGGAAATGGGGAAAGAGATGGGGAGTGACACGCAGCAAAGGTCGTCGGCATCGGGACTCGAACCCGCGACACGCTGTCAGGCATCAGAGACTATGTGGTATGCGCCTGGACCGGTAGGCCAGCGGGTGCCCCCAACTCCAAGTAGCAAGGTTCATTGGAGTTATCTTTAGTTTTAGCTTGTATTTTGTTTTGACTTCATGTTTTCAATTTCAGCTTTAGTTTTAATTCGTTTTCAGGCTTTTTTATTTTTGCTTTTCACTTTCGTTTTAGTGTTAGTTTGAGTATTTTATAGTAATATTGGAGTATTTGTCTGGGCCCTGGGATGAGGTTCAAATAGGTCAGAAAAAAGTTTTGTGTATTATGAAAAACATACATTTTAAGAGGGTATTCAAAGGTAAGCACTTTCAACCCAATCTGGGTACCCATCGTCAAAGAAAAGGGGAAAAACAGCGCACCCTCTGTTATGTTCCTTTTCATTTCAGAAGAGTTGAGAAGCACTTCATCCGTTCTCGAGAGATTACTTTCAACCTAGTGTCCCTAATTTGGGCATGTCATTAAAATTGGTCAAAAATCTTCAAATAGCAGATCTAAAAGCTCACAATGCATCTCATCCTAAAGATTTGTGAGCTTATAGATCTGCTATATATTTATTTTACTTACTTCTAAATAAAATCATCTTCATACAGTATGTATCTAAAATACTAGGTTTATGCATGACATATTGACAAAGACCAAGGATGTTTTCTCTGTGACGATTGAGTTTTGTTTGAGTTATAGTTTGGTAAACACACACTGCAGTTTCAGTTAGTGTTGATGTTGACCTTACAGTGGCAAGAAAGGAGACTCATCTTTCTGGTTTCCTTCTGTTTATTTACACTGATCCCAACCATGGTTTAACATGCTCTTAGTTACATCTACAGTAGACAACACCATCAAGCTGATGCTTTTAATGATGCTGCTGCAGGCACTGGGGCGGGTTTATAGGGCATAGCAGTGGTTTCTGGTGCCACAAAGAAATTGGCCATACATTTTTTCCATAGACTTTTACAAAAATATTTATATCAATTATGGTAAGCCTAGAAACAAGCCATCCAGGATCCCGGTGAATCATGACCATAAAACCTTAGATTCTGTGAAAAAATATATTTGATATTTAATTATATGATATGATATACTACATTTAATAAATAACCTTTGATTATTTTATTTTTTGGATCCTGGATGGCTTGATTCCAGGCTTAAAATAATTGATATAAAATGTAAAAGTCTATGGGAAAAATGAATGGCCAATCTTTTAGTGGCACCAGTAAGCCACTCCCACTGTTATGCCCTATTGAGTGCTGTACTTAAGTAACTTTCTTTTGAATATCTGTACTTTAGTTGAGTATTTATTTATGTATTTATTTAAGCTTATTAAGGTATTATCACTCTGCTACATTTCCAATATTGTACTTCCACTACATTTCTAGGAAAGTGACCGTGGGACCCAAACTTTCTTTTAAAGAAAAGACATACAGAGAGAATAACGAATCTATAAGCAATAACAAAGCATTATGACATTTTAGAAAATGTCATAATGTCTCCTATAAGCCCATTCAACTTCAATCTCCATGTTAACCATGTTAGACTCAGACAATATCAGTCACCAGAACCAGGGGTGTGTGTTTTAAATATAAGTCTAACATGGTTCAAAATGAGTTGAAGGTCAATGGGCTTATTTACATGTAGGAGGGTCAAATATCAAAATAATTAATCAAGCTATTGTTTAATTGGTTCTCTCTCCAACACTACTTTAAATTAGTCTGGGGTGCACAGAAAAGCATGAGTAAAATACCCCTTTAATTATTGCCAGACCCATGAAATGGGTAGGCCTACATAAGCAAATGTCGGTCTGTCCGGGTTTTCTATATAAAGGGTATATATGATGATGACATGATGATGACATGCCTACAAAAGGCATGATGTCATAAATGATGATGACAGACAGGGGGTCTGGCACAACCAGGTTGACCTGGTCTAGTTTTTTAAACACATGATGTAACTGAGCAACTTTCACTCGTAGTTGAGTATTAATATTTGACCATGGAATATCTATACTAGACTCAAGTAGGCCTACCTGGGTTGAGTAGCCTACTTTGTCCACTACTGGAGCACAGTGCAAACATTTGAATTGACATCATTGTTCCTCTGCAGCCTATTCTGCGCCCTCGTTCACTTACGCCTCTGACGTACTGACAGCTACGTCACAGAGATGGCTCCCCAAACCCACCGTCACATGGCTGGACCTGGATGGCAAGGTCCTGAATGGCACGACAACGTTCTCCCAGACCTCTGACGGGATATTCAGTTTAATCAGCACCCTGCAGCCTGTCAGCCAGAACACAACCTACGTCTGTCGCATCCAAAACAGTTTGGTGAGAGCTGTTGCTGAGGCAACTATAACAGGTAATTAGTGTGGTTGCCCTAACATAGTACTTGTCCGGCTTTATTATTCAAGAGTGACCAAATGTTTTTGTGCAAATTGCGCCACACATTGCGCCATATGTCAGATTGACCAGCTTCATCAGGAAGTGTGCGTTTGTGATGGAGTTTGGAGTCTGTGATGTCATATGTAGAGGTATTTACCAGCTCCATATATGGAGATCCAAATCATCAGTTTGATGAGGTCAGTGTCGTGATCTTCATATATGGAGATCCGGGTGATGATAGTCAGCTCCATATATGGAGAGAGAGAGACACACAATTAAAATGTTAACTTTTCCCAAATATGGAGATCAGATGACTGACATCATAGATGTCTGACATCATAGACCACATGAGACTGGCACAGTATGTCCATATATGGGCATTCCAAGATATGGGCTTAATATTGATGACATCTAGGTTGGGATCTCCATATATGGGCATAAAAGGGACAAGGACGGAATGGTTTAGCACACACACTCAAAGAGGGACAAGGACTGACAGATACGGAAATATTTATTTGCAAGTGTGACTTGTGTCACGGCAACCACACTTGTAATTTCCGATTGCACCTTTCTAGTTTTTCTAGCAGCACTGGCCCGACGGATATGGAGCAACTGTGTGTGTAATGTGGTCCATGGCGCTTGAATGGGCTTTAGCCCCCGGGAGCGTGCACATAATTCAGCGCCTATGGCGTGGTCCCTGTAGAAACACATGGGTGTTCATTTAACTCACAGTGTGTACAAATGAAACCAAATGGACCAATTTGGTTCCTTTTGTACACTCTCTGACTTACCGTAAATACATTTTGCTGCGGGTGTATTCAAAACTCATAATGGGTGAATGACTGTCATGTTGACTTTCAGAGCAAGCAATCAAAATCGAGGGAAATACAGAGATTTCTCGCCTGGTTTTTTGTTTACACTGTGAGGAACATGTTGAAACAGATCACAAGGTGGCCCTGATGGGTTTTCCTTAAAATGCAACAAAATACCTCGCTGGTTCTTATTATTAAAGACATTTGAAACAAAGAGGTATTATTTATGACAACAGCAATGAAATGTGTTTCTCTGTTTTACAGACAAAGGAGTTTCCACAAAGAATTTCTTCACCTACAGTGCTGCTGCATCGCCTACAGTGGCGTCTAAACACCTGTCTCTCATCACATGTTTTCTTCTCTCTGTCAGATATTTGACCTGATCATTATTATTACAAAGTTACACACAAGAGTTAAATCACTTCAGATGAGATTTGAGCACTAATTGTCAAGCACGCTCTCAGCCTTATCTTCCAAAACTGTTACTTTTCCGGATTGAAATTCAAAAATAGCAAAAGTAGCAGATCGGCAAGGTCAAAACGTGGCACTGTGTTTCAAGCTTGCGGATCTGCTGCTTTGGATTCTTTTGTGTGACACTGTAGTGTGATCAAGTAGGGCATTAATTAACAAATAAATAGATCGAAGGTTCCTCGGTTTCTGCCCGACAACAACAATATAATAGGTCATCGCTGATGCTCAATAAGATGATGCTCATCATCAAAATAAGATGGCACTCTTTCCGTCTAGAGGTGATTGGCTATGGACAGTTCAAACCTTCTGACATCATCAATGGGCATTCCAAGCTGATAGACACTGACTGCAGCCTTACACTGTAAGTTTTGCTGAGAATAGTCGATACACAAGCTCACAGCGCGACGAGTTGTGAGCTTGTCGATAGGCTATGTTCAGCAAAAGCAAAACCCTAACCCTTTCCCCACAATAACAGAAAACAGAAAATACCCTAGTATGAGGGACTGTTCAACCATATGGGGCAAGTGGTGGTTAAAAAACAGTTTTAAATCTTGTTTAAAATTACCATGAATCATATCATCGGTGGACACATTTTTGAACTATCCACAGTCCAACTCTGAGACACGGTGTAGCGTGTAGATAGGAATGCACAAGTGAGAAGGACCCATATAATGTATAGCTCCATATTATGGAGATGATAATGAAAAACTGCAAAAAGCTGTATTAATGAAGTACTCAGTACTCACACAAATGTATGTAAATACTAATGAGATTAGGAATGCATAATATCAGTGGTGTGTTCTCGAATTTTGTTGAGGGCATACTATAATCTACGATCCGCGTCCATTCATGTGGCCAGCGCATACGCCAGTGTATAATGCCTATCAGATATGCTACTTTGAAAGTTTCACGAGGACATACGCTTTTTCTATTTCTTATATCCCTGTATCATGTAGAACACAGCACAGCATAATATGTAGGTAGGCCTATATTGTCCAGGATAAAGGCAGCCTAGCAGCTTAACTCCAGATCTCCCATACAGTATGGTGTACATTTGCAGTATTTCACTTTGATGTTGTTACTGTGTAACAACAGGTTCATATCAATTCCAAATGAGGTCAAACAACAGACAGAGAGCTTTACATTATTTAAGTTATGTAGCAATTGTTGATGATGTATCCTATATTTTTAGCACAGTCTATAAACTATTTCCACATAACTTGGGACCCCTTTCTGTATTATATCAACTCCCTAATTTGATCAATACCTGGTTTGTTTGGTATATTCTGGTGTTTCATTGCTTTGTTTTGTTTTTGTTCTAATGCCATTGTTTTTAATGTAGGCCTAATTGTCGTAATTAATAATGCCATAGTGCTTTCTTGGGTTTCAATCCTCTTCTCAAAAGCATTCTTTTGTATTGAACTTTACTTTCTGTGTTTTGTTTTTTTGCAAACCGAATAAAGTAAATACTAAATAAAGAAAGTAAGTAGGCTGAATAAAGTATTCATTCAATCAATCGAATATATTCTATATATATTCTAGTAAAGTAGGCCTACCTCAAAATTGTACACAAACTAAGTAGACCTACTGGTAACAGTGTGGGCACCTTTTTTCTTTCTTTCTTTTTTCTGGAAGACTAAAAAATAGCAGATCTACACGCTCACAACCATAGCTCTCAACGCCTCGCATTGCTAGGAGTTGTGAGCATGTAGATCTGCTATTTTCACAATGTTTGCCCCTGTTATTTGACAAAATGACCAATGTTTAATTTGTCAATTTAGAAGCATCAAAAAGTCCTTCAATTGTCACTATAAATGTGCAGATACCCTCTATACAATTAAACTTTATGTTGGTTTGTTTACTGTTGAGTGAGAAAACAGTGTTTCACAATCACATTAAGTTAATCATCTGGTGACCCCCCAAAAATAATTTGAGGACCCCCCTGAGGGTCCCGACCCACAGGTTGAGAACCACTGTATGGGAGTCGTGATGCCACGCCTGAAGGGCCTGCAGACGTCTCTCATTGGTCTGTTCGGGAAGGTGTCAGATGTCTGAGAGGCAGAGCAGTAGTAAAAATTTAGGCTACTTGAGTTTTTCCAGCAAGAGAAAAGTAGGCTAGACTATTATTATAGTGGTCTCTCTCGTGTCTCAGTCTGCGTTTGTAATCAATGGAATTTGAACTTTTAAAATGCATGCCCCGTGAGTGAGAGAATCGTTTAGGAGGAGATTTGATAGTTTACACTGGAGCAAACAGCGGAGGCGTATTTATGTGGTGGCGTTTTTTAAGGGTGGGATTCATTGTTGTTATTTAGCTGCAGGAATTATTCAGGTGTAAACTTAACTTAACAAACCGTTACCTGGTTGGCACTATAATGTCGGACTCCAAGCAGCAGAATAATAAAGACGCGGACCACCACCAGCAGACGCCAAACTCGCTACTTTGTAACGAGGACTCCGACCACATCAAAGCGGACCACAGCAGGGCGGTGTGCGCGGTGTGTAAACGGCTGTACCGAGACCCCAAGATCCTGTCGTGTCTGCACACGTTCTGTTCCGACTGCATCCTGCAGCTGGAGCCCTTCTCTGTGTCCTCCCGAACCAGCGGTACTGGTACCAACACCAACCGGTAGGGCTGTTGACGCTGTCACCATCACTTATCACATTTTACTAACCATTGGATCTATCAATAGACTAAGCCCATACTCACCTCCCCCTTTCCACTGTAAATATCTGCTTCTTCTGATTATTTTATTTACCTTGTATTTTTTCCCCCTGCTTTTATAATTGATCTTATCCTCCTATGCAAAGTACTGTGTTATATCCGTCTGTTTTAAGTTTCAATAATGAGATAGGCCTACATAAAGTGGTTCCTGGGTAAATAAGCCGTAAAGCTTACTAAGATCTCCTTTTAGTTGACCTTGTACCAGTGATTTCATTTGTACTGTCATGAAACTGTACTTTTTCCTATTGCAAACTTCTACTAAATTATTCAATAAATTATTCAATCAATCAATGTATGGGAATCCACAGATTCCCTGGAATCCACTTTGAGAAACACTGATCTATCTCATGTATTTTGATTGATTTTTACATTTTGACATGTTTTATATTTACATTCTATAAAATACATCTATATCTATATATGTGATGGCCTTGATCCAAGGCTAAACTTTTTACATGACGATAAATTGTCACACAACTGAATTGCAATTAACGAATTAATTGGAACATTGTTATGAATAAAAATCTAATTTCTGTTTTGCTTTGAAGTTGCACAGGGCAGATATGACAAAGGAAATAACCTAAATATACAAAGAAATTAATGACACGATACCATTATCGTGAGTGTTCACGATAAACGATAATATTGCTTATCGTCCCATCCCTAGGCCTGCTACCAACCGGACCTCGTCATCTTCGAGGAGCAGCAGCAACAGCAGCGAGGACCCGTCACCCCCCTCGTCCCATCGGGAGGACAAGAAGAAGACTTCCTTCTCCTCCTCGGTCACCACCGTCCTCTGTCCGCAGTGTGACACTGAGGTGGACATTCCTCCGTCGGGGGTGGGGGGCCTGAGCACGGACCACCTGGCCCTGGACGCGGTGTTCGCCGAGACCCTGCTGGCGGACGGCCCGCTGGTGTGCGACCTGTGCAGCGACGGAGATGCCGAGAAGCGCTGCGAGGTCTGCTCCGTCAACCTGTGCGAGTTCTGCAGTCAAGCGCACAGGTGGGTCCCGAGAAGCGACCAGAGATGTGGATATAGGCAGGGAGCCACAGGCCCAAAATTTGAGAGGATGACATACTTTTTATTTTTGTTTTTTCTATTTATTCGGTCAATACACACACAGAATGAGAGGCCTGCTCTGCTGGAAACATCGTGAAAAAAGTTATGGCCATTTGTATATTATTCACTGTCCCTTTGACTTCACTATACAGGAAAATAATACATAAAAGAAATCTGGGCCATAATGTCAAATCAACTGGCTTCATCGGGAATCGCTTGCTTGCGTTTTGCCAAGAGATAGTACAGTGGTTAAGTGGCTAAGAGATAGTACAGTTGTTCTCAACCTGTGGGTCGGGATCTCCATGGGGGGCCCCAAATTATTTTGAGGGGTCCCCTGATGATTAACTTAATGTGCAATATTGTTTTCTCACTGAACAGTAAACAGACCAACACACAGTATAAGTGTATACAGGGTATCTCCTCATTTCTAAAGTGCCAATGTAAGGACTTTTTAGTAGCTCTAGTCAAACATCAGTCAAATTGTCAAATATTATAGGCAGAAATTGTGAATACAACGCCTCGCAAAACGTGAGGCGTTGTGAGCATGTAGTTTGGCTATTTTCACAATGGTATATAGATCGAGTCAAACTAAATGTAATGCCAACTCCTAGCCTGCTTCCAGACAATAGACCCCGCCCACTCTCAGAGTGGACTCTTTCTCTGGTCTGGAGCTGAGTACATGAATCGGGATTTATTTTCGGCCCGTCCAATGAGCGCGGGGGGTGGGGGTGGGTCTAACGAATATCCAGTTGAAACGATTCAAACGAAGTTCACACACACAGGCAGGCTGAGGAAGGTACACACACACACACACGCGCGTGCTGATTTCACCAAGCTGTCAATGTTGATGACATGTTTCTGGTCGCAGTTCTGTGGAAGCAGTCACTGGCACAGACAGAGACACACACACAATCACACACACACACCGCGACCGTGCGTCGCGTCCACGGTGCGTCTCGATCACCGTGCGTCGTGATCACTCGCTCAGAAAGGGCACAGTTTCAGACTACTGCGTGAGCTGAGTCTGAGATCAGGCTAGCCACCTCCTACAATTCTAAATGCTTGTGTAGGGTGGTGGGTCCCCAGTTAAAATATGATTATTTTGGGGGTTCGCGGCCTGAAAAGGTTGAGAACCACTGGTCTAGTAGTTAACCGTTGCATCCCTACAACTGTTGCATGTTGTGTCATCAGGAGGCAGAAGCGGACAGCCTCCCACACGGTCCAGTGTCTCCAGGAGCTGAAGCGCCAGGGCGGGCGCGTGTCGCGGCCCGTCCTCTGCTCCCTCCACCCGGGCCAGGAGCTGCGTCTGTTCTGTGAGCCGTGCGACCTGCCCGTCTGCATCGAGTGTTCCGCCACCTTCCACCGCGACCCCAGCCAGCACCGCTGCTGCCCCGCCAGCGATGTCATTGATCGGCACGGCAACCGCATCCGCCAGCTGGTCTCTGGGTGTCTGCGTCCCCGCCTGGAGCGCCTGGAGGAGGCGCTGAGGAAGGTGAGGGTTCTGAGTTATAAGCCTATAACCCAGAGGTTATGACAGTAGAAACTGTGTCCGTCCTTCTGCAGTCTGGCGTCTAGACCAGTGGTTCTCAAACGTTCTTAAAATGTCAGGGTCCATATGGTATGTATACTGTCAGAGTTGCATACTTGTGAGGGTCAAATTTAGACCTCCCAAAAGGAACCCAGTGAGTCCCTGGACCCCACTGTGAGGACCACTGGTCTAGACCAGAAAATGGTACCCAGTGCCTCCCTATTTAGCACTCTGCATCGTGGGTTGGATTGTGGGTAAATCCCTGTGGCATACCAGCGTCCTGTCCAGGAGGTGTACTTGTACATCAAGCTGCCTTACACTATGGAAACAGGAGATAGGCTCCTCTCCTGACCTATGGGCCACATGGTGACCTCTCCTGACCTATGGGCCACATGGTGACCTCTCCTGTACCTATGGGCCACATGGCTCAGAACTGTCGCTTCCCCTGTGACCGTTGACCTAACAGGTGTAGTGGCAGTGGCTCAGTGACATTGAGATCAGACCAGCGCTTTTTTTTTTTTTTTTTTAACAATATGTTTATTTTTGTTTTTCATTTTTTAAAGAGACATACAAAACAACATATACAGCACAATAATATGCTACATACAGACGAAACAAGCAAAAAAGAAAATACTACAACATACAGAAAAAAAAAAACCCAAAAACCTGACACTAACACGACACATAAGAGTATTAAATAATTATTACATACCCTTGACATACTGGATAAAGTTCCCCCATATTTTCTCAAATAGCTCTTGTTTGTTTTTGAGAGTGTATGTGATTCTTTCTAATGGAAGGCACAAAGACAGTTCCTTAAACCACTGAGCGATGCGAGGTTTCCCTGTCTTTTTCCATGAAAGGGCTTTGACTGAAATGTGTAAGATGTGTATTGACAAGATATGTCTGTTGTGCTTTCAAAACACTAATATATACTTTTTACACTTCCAGTACCATTTACCTTAGGGCTCCACATATTATTCATTATTTCCCCCAGATCATCCAATTAAAAATGAAAAAAACAAAAAAAAAAAAAACAGTGAAAATAAATAAAGCGTGCTCTCCTCTCTGTCCTGTGTCCCCATAAGTCAAAACAAACACCTCTTATAATGTCCCTCTCACGCTCACACACGAGGGCTGTTACTCTAATGGCAATATTCTATATGTGAACCGGAACTAGCACATTACACTGGAAACTGAAAGGGACAGCTGTCCCCTTACGACCACAATAGCCGCAGCCTGAGAAAGGCCCTACACAAGTGGAGGGACACCAGTTTTTTATGAAATGTTTATAAACCCATTACCCTGACGCAGATTCTACGATCTTCTAAATCAGTCGTTCTCAAATCTTTTCGTGCCAAGGACCCTCAATTTGAAAACATTTTGTGCCAGGGACCCCCAGAGAGTTTTTAAGTTAAAATAGCAGACACGCTGCAAGCTTGCACAGTATATCTGCTATTTTTGAGAACCACTGTTCTAAATCCTAAGAGTTTTCTGCGTTTTCTTCTCTCTCCTCCCTACTGAAGGTGGAGACTTCCCAGGAGAGCTTGCACACGCGGGTGGAGGCGGTGGCGGTGGAGGTGCGAGCGTTTGCCCGAGGCTACGCCAACGCTGTGGAGACACACTGTCTGTCTCTGCTCCGAAGGCTGGACGAGGTCCGAGTCCAGCGCAGGTGCGGGACCACAGAAAATACCCTGTATTTAAACTAGGGCTGGGCGATTAATCGATTTTTAATCGAAATCTGATTTTTTGGTTTGGAAGATTTCTTTTTTTAAACGAGAAAATTGTCAAATCCATTTAGACTTTAAGGGTAATTCTGGTACGGATCTCGCTCATTAGAGCCCTGCACGGGGCAAAAAGTCTACAGCCCGGTCCTCTTACTAAAACACGTCAAGTTTCTGCAATATAATATTTCCAATAGAAAAAATGTAATAAAAACACATTTGTTTGCATTTCTTTTGCAGACAAATCCTCCTAAAACACGACAAGGTTCTGCAATATAATATTTCCAATAGAAAAAAATGTAATAAAAACACATTTGTTTGCATTTCTTTAATGAAAACAACATTTTTGAAATAATTTATTCTTTTTACAAAAAAAATCTACTTTTCTGAGCAATAAATCTGGATTTTAATTTTGGGCCAAATCGAACAGTACTAATTTAAACCATTAACTCATTCTATGAGTTTGAGTGTCGTGGTTGGATCTGGCTAATTGTGTCCCATTCGCCCGCCGTCAGGAACCAGCTGCACCTGCAGAAGGCCCAGCTGCAGCAGGCGCTGGCGGACGTCCGCGGTGGCGTGGAGTTCGCCGAGAGGCTGCTCACCTCGGGCTCCGAGGCGGAGATCCTCAGCGCCAAGGGTGTGACCCTCAGGTAAGGGTGGGCGATATGGAGAAATAAAAGATCTATATATTTTTCCAAGATGTATCACGATACACAATCTTATCACGATTCTTTATCATGTTGGTTTTTATGGTTATTTTTCAAGTTACATAACAGTACAACCACCTACAATGTAACAAAAACTAAAAGAAAAAGGAGTAACAGACCATTTAGACCAGTGGTCTTCAATGTTGGGTACAGGGACTCTCTGGGTTCCTTTTGGGAGGTCTAAATTGACCCTTACAAGTATGTAACTCTGACAGTATACAAATGAAACCAAATGGACCCTTACAGGTCCATTTGGTTTCATTTGTATACTGTCATAGTTAAGGGGAGACCTTGACATTTTAAAGTTTGAGGACTACTGATTTAGACCAAAATGTAGGAACAGGATCTTTTTTTGAATAAGGCTCCCTCATTGTATCACGCTAAATACGATATCTCTGAAAAGGAATATCGTGGATACAGGGTTAAGGTATGGTGGAGACATGGTATCGTCTCAAAGACATTTATCACCATATCACCCACCCCTACCCTCAGGCGACTGGGCGGCCTGGCGGAGATGGGCTACGACCCCCACCCTGCCGCCGTGGCCCCCGACGATGGCGGCAGCATCTGCTTCTTGCCCCTGGAGGGCGCCGGCGAGGTGGGGGGCTTCCCAGTGGTGGGGGCCATCCACTCCAAGACGCTGGACCTCAGCAGGTGCACCATCGAAGGGGAAGGTGAGAGAGAGACTAACCTCGCATCACCAGTCTTTCCACCTCGGAGGAAAGCCTGGTATTCGTTTACAACGGGCCGTTTGATCCGGTCTAGGCGTGGCCTAAACTGGAAACAGGGAGAACAAGAGGCGTCGCTTTGTTTTGATCTTTCCGGTCAAAGTGTAGTTCTTTGAGGACTACAACTTGACGTAGGCTGTTTCCGCTCAAGACCGGATCAAACCCTGAAATTGGAAGCGATCCCAGGCAAGAGAGAGACAGAGAGGTGTTGTTGGTTGGTGGTGGGCACACGCATACAGTGATTTATCAGTTACAACGGTGCTTCTCAAAGTGGGGTTCATAGTAGCACAATCATTTTAACCACCTCATACATTACTACTGTACGTTGGCTATTCAAAAGATCTAAGTGTACAAGCTCACAGCGCAGCACGAAGTGAGCTTGCACACGTGCTATTTTGGGGATTTTTGGTACATCTGCTATAACTGGAGATCCCTGGCGCTAAACCTTTTCAGATGGGGGGTCTGCGGCCAACTTCATATTAATTTGGTGGACCTTAGTTGACACAAACAAGTTTGGGAACCTTCCACAGAGTTACGGGACCCTGTGGGTTTACTGGGTCATTCTTTCACATACGCTGTTGTTTAGTCAGACAAGCTGTTCATTGTTGTTTCAGCAACTGTCTGGATGAGTAGGTGCGCTCACTGACACGCACAGACACTGAGCAGTTAGGGAATATTGACATTCCTGTGGTAGGAATGTTGAGGTGACTTACAGCAGTGGTTCACAAAGTTATTTTGGGTGGTCCCCAGATGATTAACTTATTGTTTTCTTCACTCAACAGTAAACAAACCAACATAGAGAGTATATGCACATTTCTAAAGTGACAATTTAAGACTTTTTAATACCTCTAAAATGACAAATTAAACATTGCCAAATTGTCAGATATTAGAGGCAGAATTTGTGAAAATAGCCAACCCCTTGCTCCAACCCCTATGATGGACAACACACGTGCGTCCCAGGTCCCACGTCCCAGGTCCCAGATAAATGACTATGTGCTTCCTTATATGTGGTTTTGTCTGAATGATGAACTACCGCTTTTTAATGTCATGTCTCTACACGATCCTGTGTGTGTGTGTCCTTTCTGCCTGTCTGCACATCTGTCCTTCTATTCTGCTTCTTTTTTCTGTGTGTGAGTGTGCACGTTTGTATGCATATATGTGCTGTCGTGCACAGGCAAAAATTAATCATTGTTTAAATTGAATTTTGGTTCATGCTGAAACTAAATTACAGGAATTTCCTACTACTGACTGTGGGGGGCAGCAATACGCCTTGCAGCGTTGGAGGAAGACTCTTTCCAAAGCTAGATCACAGTATAGTGAAAACGGATAAAAAAATAGACGAAAATAATCGGCTTGTGTTGTGAGGCATTGTGTGCTTGTAGATCGTCTATTCTGTTATTTGACAATTTGGTAGTTTGTTGGTTACTTTTGATTCAGTAATGAATCTCTCTCTCTGTGTGTGTGCGTGCGTGCGTGCGTGCGTGTGTCCAGGTCTCCTGCAGGGCAGGGAGGGGCAGCAGGGAGCCTTCAGCCTGGTGTGCAGGGACGTGCAGGGGGAGCAGATGGGACGTGGAGGGGACCATGTCCTGGTCAGCATCATCCACAAGGACAAGAAGGACTGGTGACTGCCTGCCTGGCGGCAACACGCACGCCGTTTACATATCAGTTGTTTTAAACCCATTTAGGCCTAGAATTATTTAATGCTTTAACTATTGAAAAATAGCAGATATACACGCTCACAGCACGGCACCGAGTGCAGCCCTGTGAGCTTGTAGATCTGCTATTTTTTTAAATCGTGTTTTTTTTTCTTCTTTTGCAAGTCTTTGAATATATCTTTTTAAAAGTGATAAAATATTTATGGTCCCTGGAACAACACATTTTGAGATGGGGGTCCGCGGCCAAATACATGTCATTTTAGTGGTCCTTGACATGAAAAAGTTTGAGAACCACTGATTTTAGAAGAAAGATTTAGAAGACATTTATAGAATCGTGTCAAAAATATTCAAAGACGGATAACGGACAGATTTTTCAAGGCGCAAGTTGGCAGGCAACTCGACAGCGTGCAGTCTAGTTGAAAGTTGCAGCCCTGATCCACAGCTACAGAAAACCACACGTTATCTGACTCCATGTTGCTTGTGTTTGTGTTCAGTACGGTGGAAGCAGCCGTGGTGGATAACGGCGATGGATCCTATGCTGTCTCCTACACTCCTGTGGAGCCAGGTCTCTACTCTGTCTGGGTGTGTGTCAAGGCCCAGCATGTCAAGGTAGACTTGGTTTAATAACTGTCTTTCTACTTTTTCAGTCTAGATTTAATTTAATTTGTTTTTATCTCAGTTTGTTTGTGGGACAGTAAAACAATACTTTAGCTTCATAGTTATAGCCCTATTGGGTATGGTTTTAACCACTTATACTTATTTATTTAGGGTTCTATGCCAAAAATAGACAATCTCCAAGCTCACACGCTACATACTGTAGTGTGCTTTTAGATCGGCTATTTTTGCTAAATGTTCACACCGAAATAAAATAAAACGCTAGGGTTCAAATCGTCTCATTTCTCCCCTAGGTATAAACAAACTAAAAATCACACCCGTGTGAACTGAGCGGTGGTTTACCCACCGCTCAAAAATTGGACACTGTACCAACAGCTCTGATAATTTTCAAAACAATCATTTACAAATATATTCAAAGTTAGAATGAATTGTTATGGGTGGAAACCTCATATGTCCAAAATGGTTGCTTTTCAAAACTTTTTACAGATCTGCTACTTACGAGCTTACAGATCTGCTACTTTTGATGCTTTTGTGTGACACTGCTGGTTGCGATCGTAGATGTCATCAATATTAAGCCCATATCTGTGAATGCCAATATATAATCACTGTGATTCCAGGGGAACCTAATCCCTTTGTCCAAATCTTCGACCTTATGCATATGCGCCTCCTTCTTTCATGTTTGGTGAATGTAGCCGTGGCCAGAAACAGTTGATGTCTTCAGGTGGTAACCATCGTTCATCAGGTGTTTCCACCCTGAACCGCTACACCCTCCGATGGCGAGTCGGCAGTGGTGGCCAAGACTATCTTCTGCTCTATTTATTTTTTTAACCAACAAGAGGCTCCTCTAGGGAGGTATTGGGTGGGTCCCTCTTGAGGTCCTGAGGTGACACAGGCGCGTAGTGTAGTATGATCAAGTAGAGGCGTTAATTTATGAATAAAACACAAAAAGTATTAATAATATGGAGATAAGCGGTTTCTGCCCGACAGCAACAATATTAACTAAATTCATCAGGGCTGAGATACATAAAGGGCATGAAAACTATTGTGTAATCAAAATGTTCCCCCTCTCCCCTCTCTCTCTCTCTCTACTGTATCTCTCCATCTCCAGGGCTCGCCGTTCGTCCTGAAGGTGCAGAGGAAGCTGAGGCGTCATCGCGGGACGTTCCACTGCTGCTCCTTCTGCTCCAGTGGGGGATCCAAACAGTCCCAGTGCGGCTGCCCTGGAACCATGCCAGGTACAGTAGGCCCAGGGAAGGCTGATTAAAGACATGAAATATTCACTGTAAACCTGCCGTTAGAGGACAGAAAGGAACACTGCACTGCGGGGAAAAGAGATCCTATGTTTCTACTGGGAAAACCCGTTAACCACATGAACCAAAGTGTCCCTATTTTGGGTTGTTTCTCAAAAAATTGCTTAGGCCTCAAGTCACTGATTGATTGAATACTTTATTAGTCAGAAATGTAAACGGCAAGAGGTGCAGACATTTAGGCTCAAAGGATAACACAAAAAAGTCCTGGGGACTTGTTTCTGTTGTGGTCCTATGTATTCACTTCTGGAACGCATCCGTGTCACTCTAGATTTTAAGAGAGAAATCAGAGAGATTTCTGGAGAAATCAGAAAAGGATCGGGCAAATCAGTGACTGCATTTCAACTGAACAGTGTAACCCAGTCACTGATTGGCCTGATCATTTTCTGATTTCTCATACTCGCTCCCTATGGGCCGAAGTCCAGACTGATACCGTGGTTGAATGTTTGAGTGAATCCATGTTATCAGTCTGGCTAATGCCAAGCTAGATTTTAAACACTTTAACCATTATTTTATAAAAAAAAATGCAACGCCTGGACGGATTTTCAAAATTTCAACGGATTTTCGAAGCTGATGAAATACCCGCACACGCACGATGCATAGTCCGTGTCCGATCGCGCACGATGGAAACTCTAGCGCCCATGTTAAAAGGCAAGAGAAGCCAGGCAGTGAAAGACAGCCACATTTTCGCGTTGCTCGGCTGGTCCAGTCAATGAGTTAAGGTTGCGACCATTATGCAAATGTGTGTTTCGCTTTTGTTTTTTCGAGGTGGCCAAGTTGTAGAAAAATATGTTTTCCCATGTTTGTTCTATAAATGAGTGATACCAGTCCAGATCGTTGTTGCTCCCTTTAGTATTATGGGTGTCATCTCGTCGCATCGCAGGTTTATTCAAAAAGGTGTGTGAAATTCGTTGTCGTGCAAGACGCGTTCACGTGGTGCGTGTATCACACATGCTTCATCGACAACCATTATGAGGATTCAGTGTTCTAATTATTATACAGTAGTGTTTGTTGTCTGAGCACTCTGAAACTAAATGGACTGGATATTGAATATTACATGAATATTTCCATCTACAATGTAAGTCTATGGGGAAAGTTGTAACTGTCTCTCTCAATAGCTCTGGTTCGTGTGTGTGTGTGTGTGTGTGTGTGTGCGTGCGTGTGCCTGTGCCTGCAGGAGGGTTCCAGGGCTGTGGTCACGGTCATAAGGGCCACCCGGGGAAGCCCCACTGGTCGTGCTGTGGCAGTACAGCGGAGCAGTCTGAGTGCCTGCCTCAGAGCATAATGGCCGCTGTGTCCCCGCGGGGCCGCCTGCGAACCGTGGAGCTCTGAGGTAACGAGCCACCCGTACCGCACCCCTCACGTTGTTCCACTTGTTCCAGCAGCGGCTGAATCTCCGGGGGGTTTCAGCGAAATCCATATGACACCGCCGCAACTACCAGGATAGACTGCAGGCGACAGGGGTCACAGGCCAGGGAATCAGAGACCTTTGGTGGGGTTTTAGCCTTTGGTTGGATGAACCTACTTCCTGAAGCCATTGGCTCACATTGTCCCCGCAAGGGCTCTCAGAATGTTTAAATAGGTTTGATTTTCAATCTGTCCAGGGATGGAAATGGTGGCTGAGCCCAGAGCCTTGTATAGAGAGTTTTACCTATGCGGGGTCAGAAACGGCGCTGGTCACGCGGTTCATGTAACTCGAAATGTCACTTTTCCCTCGTAGACTCCAATGTATTCTGTAAACTTCCATTTTCGCGCTTTGTCACTATTCACCAATAGATGTGTATGTGGAAGACCTGGCCCCATGAAGTGAACGGAGGTGGCACCACTCTCTCTGAATACAAGGCTCTGGCTGAGCCTATTGGTTGTTATTTTTGATCATTCCTGGTTATCAATTCACAAGTGCTGTCGGTCACTGCGTGGCTCCGCTGGTGCTATTGGAGGTAAAGGTTAAGTGCCTTGTTCAAGAGGGCTCAAAGCTGTGTTTTCTGAGAGAGACATGTTTTGCATTCATTTGTTTTTACTGCTGCTTCAAGAGGTGCTGCTGACAAAGGTCCCTTTGTGCCTTTTATTATGAACAACATGAGAGTAGGGATGGGATGATAAGCGATATTATCGTTTATCGTGATAAAAAAACACTCACGATAATCGTATTGTGGAGATTTAATTTATCATGAAATCGTCCTCCGTCATGCACTGGGATCAATTCACCATTTATTTGCCGAGCTGCATATCCTGTACCACTTAAACCCTCTATAATTGGTAAAAGGTACTTATAATATATGTACTTGATACAATCTTTTTTTTCACTCTATCAAATGTCTTTTTGATAGAAAAAAAAATAGCCGATCTACAAGTTTGGCGACGCGTTGTGAGCTAGTAGATCTGCTATTTTTTGGCAAATGTTCCACGCCAGGATAATAGATTTTGATAATCTAATAATATCATAAATCACGATTTCTTTTGTCACAATAATCATGATATGACATTTTCATATCGTCCCATCCCTACATGAGAGAATGCAATGGTCCACCAGACCATTGCAGTCTGGTGTTCTGTATTGAACATTGTGTTGTGGAAAATCACTGTTTCCAAACCATATGCAATGTCAGACTTTTCTGAAGAACAATCCCTCACACATGGTTTTACGACCCAAAAGCGAGTCATAAGACATGATCATGTGCACAGTGTTACATTTAGTTTTTGTGATACAGTACTATACTGAATATTTGTATTACTTTGTGTATGCAGAAATATTTATAATTTAGGGTGTGAACATAATATGAATCGTTCATCTTAATATGACATTAATCAATGAGCCATTTGCCTTAATGTAATCATGTGCTGTTTTTACATGGGGGACCTTTTATTCCAGTAATAATCAGAACTAGTCAAATCATTATGTACAGTAGCCTCCTTGATCAGAGTTGATTCAGAAATGCATTTAAAATTGTTTGAAAGGGGTGGTATAAAGTAAACCTTTTAGAATCTGTTCGACAGATACATTCTCAGGTCAGAAATTCTGAATATATGTACCCGCAATCCCGCATTGACCCATTTATTTTTACTATGCTGCTGTTACATACCGGACTGGTTGGGTACCACCCTGTGCACACAGCATAACTCAGCGCAGCGACGGTAGTTTTGTTGTGTTTTTATATGGGGCACCTGCTCTAAAGTTAACCATGAGCTCTTATTGTGGAGCATGTAAACAGGACACCTTATACCAGTGGTTCTCAAAGTGGACTCTGTGGGTTCCTTTCGGGAGGCCTAAATTGACCCATACAAGTCTGTAACTCTGACAGTGTACAAATGTGTACATTTGTACCCTGTCAGAGTTAAGGGGAGACCTTGAAATTTTAAAGTTTGAGAAACACTGCCATCATCTTGATGCTGCTCTTGAGTATGTTTGGCTTTTGAGTGAAAACAATTATAAAAAAATGATTCAATGCCAACTAATTTGCCAATTACAAAACAACAAAACCTTACAGAACTTTACTAAAAGACTGATCTGGAGGTGATTTATATTATCACATATTTATAGTGAATTTAATTAATATCTATCCATTGCTCTTTGTACTTAACAATTCGCTGTACTGTAGGTGAGTTGAATAGAACGAGAGTTATGCATATAACTATGGTTCTATGAATACCGGATAACCGCCAGAGGGCGGTGTATGAACACCGTGGATAAACATCACGCGCTTGCGCAGAGGTCGAATTCTAATAACAACATAGTCACCCGTGACCCTGTGTGCCTGTGCGTGAGCACGTACACTGCCTACATAGGCAGGACGCACACAAGGACCTCCCTCGTGAAAATCTTTTCGTCTGGGATTCCGAGTGACAGACATCTCTGGCGGTTATCCGGTATTCATAGAACCATAGTTATATGCATAACTCTCGTTCTATTTCATACCTCCTAACCGCCAGAGGGCGGTGTATGAACACCGTGGATAACGTATATCAACATGGTCACGAGGAACCTGCACTCACCAACCATCAGTTACAGGTCGAGGAGGCCGACAACACAGCCATCTGGACCAGTCGAGGGGCAGCAACATTCACCCGGTAGAAGCGGGCGAACGTAGAGGGGGAAGCCCATGTTGCCGCCGCACAGATATCCATCAGTGGCACGCCCTTCAGTGCCGCCCAGGAGGTGGACACCTTCCTGGTGGAATGGCACTTCACTGGAGGAGCCGGCAGCCCCTTCCGCTCATAAGCCTGCAAAACGGCATCAATGATCCAGTGAGCAAGACGTTGCTTGGACAGAGCATGTCCCTTCCTGTGCCCTCCATAGCAGAGGAAGAGAGCATCCGACTTCCGAAACGCCATCGTGCTGTCAATGTACTGCCTCAGGGCCCGAATGGGACACAATCGCACATCATGACTCGACCCCTCCGCCCCTGGGTGCGCAGCATAAGCTGTCAGAGTGACAGGCTGGTTGACGTGAAAGGCTGAAATCCTTTTCGGCAGGAAAGAGGGGTTGGGCCACATGGTAACCCCAGAGCCATCCGAGGACCACCTCAAACAGTCCATAGCGACAGATAGGGCATGGAGTTCCCCTACTCGCTTGGCAGACGTGATGGCAAGGAGAAAGGCGGTTTTAGCAGACAGCCACTTGAGACCAGCCTGCTCCAGCGGCTCAAACGGCGGAGAACATAAGGCTTCCAGTACCATAGGCAAGTCCCACGAGGGCACTCTAGCCACGTGCGGGGGGTGCAATCTGAGCACTGCCTTCAGAAATCGACTGACCAGCGGATGAGACCCCAGCGTCCGACCGTCCACCAGCACATGCCGAGCTGAGATGGCAGCAACATACACCTTCATAGTAGAGGACGAGAGCCCCTTGACCAGCAACGTCTGAAGATACCGTAGCAGTCTCTGCACAGAGCACCTGACCGGATCCTCGTGTTGAGACTCGCACCACTTGCAGAACAGCTTCCACCTGTTTGCATAAAGCGCTCTTGTGGAGGGCGCATGAGCGTTGAGCAGGGTCTGGACAACTGCCTCATCGCAGGACTCTAGCAGAGACCCTGGCCCCTCAGGGGCCAGACATGGAGCTGAAGGCGATCTGGCTGGGGATGCCAAATGCGGCCCTGCACCTGTGACAGGAGATCCTGCCTCGACGGGAGGGGCCAAGGCGTTCCAATGAGAAGCCGCCTGATCATGGGGAACCAGATCCTCCCTGGCCAGTAAGGAGCCACCAGCAGCACTGTGTGACTGCCTGTGGCTATCCTGTGAAGTGTCAGCGTGAGCATGGGCAAAGGAGGGAACGCATATAAGAGGCCTGGCGGCCATGGGTGAGCGAACGCGTCCTGTCCCAATGGACAGGCTGGATCCGACAGGGAGAACCACTGCTGGCAGTGCGTTGACTCGCTTGAGGCAAAGAGATCCACCTCTGCCTTGCCGTACTTTTCCCAGATCCGTTGGACCACGGCCGGGTTCAATCTCCACTCCCCCGGTGGAGGATCCTGACGGGACAGCAAATCCGCTGCCTGGTTGCAGACTCCCGGTAGGTGCACTGCCCGGAGACTGCGAAGGCGAGGAAAAGCCCACTTGAGGAGCCTCTGGGCCTCCAGCAGACACTCCTTGGATCTGATGCCACCCTGATGGTTCACGTGGTACACCGTTGCTACGTTGTCCGACTTGACAAGGACATGCCTCCCCTCCAAGGCAGGAAGGAAGTATTTGAGGGCCAAGTACACTGCCCGGAGTTCCAGCACATTTATGTGTAGTCGCCTCTCCTGAGGGCCCCAGCACCCTCTGACTGCCCTGTGCTCCCATAAGGCTCCCCAGCCTGACAGGGAAGCGTCCGTCACCACCAACTCCCGGCGGGAGGGTAGTGCCCCCACGGGCACGCCCCGGCACAGTCTCTCCCTTCTCCTCCACGGCTCCAGCAACCGACGGTGATGACTGGAGATCGTCACCAGACTCTCCTGATCCCACACGGGGTCGAGGCCCAAGCCGTTGACCCACACCTGCAGAGGCCGCACTGACAGGAGCCCAAGAGGTACAAGCCTGGATACCGATATCAGTAAACCCAGCAGCCTGAGGAGCAGTCCATACTCGAGCGTGGTGCTTCTCCGCACATGAGACACAAGCTCCAGGATGCTGTCCACTCGCCGTGGAGAGGGGCAGGCCATCATTGAAACGGAGTTGAGGGCGATTCCAATGAATACAGTTTCCTGACTGGGAGTCAAGGAGCTCTTGGTGAGGTTCACTGTGAGCCCCAGTTGCGCCACATGGTTCAAGAGGGCCGATGTGTCGCTGAGTACCTGTCCTCGAGTCGACGCGCACACCAGCCAATCGTCGAGGTACGGGAGAATCCGCATCCCTCTGTCCTGGAGCGGGGCCAGCGCCGCCGCTACGAACCTGGTGAAGACCCGGGGGCTGAGAGAGAGGCCAAACGGAAGGACCCGGAACTGGTATGCCTGACCCTCGAAGGCGAACCGGAGGAACTGTCTGTGGTCTGGTGCTATTGGCACGTGAAAATAAGCATCTTTTAAATCTATACTGGTGAACCAGTCCTTTGCTGCCACAGCTTGGATAACGTCCACTGGGCGCAACATCTTGAAATGAAAAGTCTTCAGGAATTGGTTCAGATTCCTGAGATCGAGGATTGGCCGAAGTGTGCCATCCTTCTTTGGGATAAGAAAATAATTTGAGTAGAACCCTCTTAGCCTTGCTGAACCAGGTACACTCTCTATGGCATCCTTCACTAGGAGCTCTGTAATTTCCTGTCTGAGGGCCTGAGACCTCAGCGGATCGTCGACCACGGTCATCCTCACCCCGGTGAATGCTGGGGGCCGACGTCTGAACTGAATCCTGTATCCTCCGGATATGGTGGAAAGTACCCAGGGGTCCGAAGTTAGGGCTTCCCAGCGGCTTAGATGTTCTGGGGTGAACCGGCTGGGGCCCGGGTCGGGGGAGTCACGCTCGACTCCCCCGGCCCTTGAATGATTTGGATGATCGGCCGCCCCCACGCCTGGGAGCCCTACCTCTGGGCTCCCTAAAAGAGGGCTGTGGGGGCGCTCGTTGGGGCTGGTCGTGCCGAAACGAGGAGTCTCTAGCCGCCGATGATGAAGCGCTCTGACCACCAGATGCTGAGCGTTGAGTGCCCGTGCGCCTTGACTGCCGTGCGGGTTCCCGGCACAAGTCTGCGAACTGACGCCTGTACTTCTTCACCTCAAGGCAGCGGTCCAGGGCCTCTTGAGCTGAGGGCCCAAAAATCTGGCCTGGGGCAACAGGCAGCTTGCAGAGCTTCTTCCTGCACTGCGCTGACACAGGGGCCTGAGCAAGCCAGACCTGGCGACGAGCCAAGGTCAAGGTGGACATAACCCTTCCCAGGTCCTTAGCCATGTAGGCAAAGGCCCTGAGTGAAGCCTCACTCAGGCTCTGTGTTGCCGCATCCGCCCCCGCCGCCACAAGAGACTTGTCCAGGGCCAGGACAAGGTGGGACATCGAATTCCCCACACGCGCCACCTGAGCTGCTGACTCATAAGCCTTGGTGATGTACTCATCCGTCAGTCTGCATTGGGCCAGTGGACATTTAGGATCCTGACTAAGGGCCTCCTCTGGTGACACCACCAGGGAAGCGATTGAATTCTCCACCGCTGGCATATGGTCCAAGCCAAACTGTGCCGCGTCAGCCATGGCACCCATGGCCCTGCGGTCTTGCGATGGATGACGATTAGACCTGGGATCTGCCCAGCATGATTGCAGCTCCGCAATGAAAGCCCTCGAAGGCGGCACAGAGAAAACTGGATCCGGCCTATGCCTGAAGAATTCATTGGAAAGCTGGGGCCCTTCAGTAGAGACCTCAATGCCCAGCCGCGACAGGGCCAGCTGAAGGTCCTCCTTGGTTGCAGTAGTAGCAGTACTTGCTCCTGACCCCTGTGAGCCCGACTCAGAGCGAGGGGCCTCTCCAACTGGCTCCTCATGATATGAAACCTCATTTGTGAAGAGAGAGTCTGAGGCCGATATAGACAGGACGTCCTCCAAACCAGCAGCCCATGCTGCAGCATGGTCCAGGCCCAGCTGCCTAGCATGGCGTTGGGGCCCTACGGTAGCAGCACCGGTGGTAGGGGTACGGGGCTGCAGGTTATAGAGCAGGGCCTTAATCTGAGCAAACTCAGCGGCCAGTGAGTCCACCGTGTGCGACGGGGGTTGCTGGTCCTCCTGACGCACCTTTTTCGCACCTGCACCTTCCCCACCAGCCGTTTCACGACGGCCCTTCTTGGCGCCTGCCTTCTTGGCCAATGCGTCCTTACTATGGGAGCGCTTGCTCTTAGAAAGCCCCCTCACTGGGCTCAAGACTGGCATGCCTGATGGAGGCATGTCCCTGCCCTCAGCCGTCGCCAGCCGTGCCTTCCTCGCATCCAAGGCCATGCAGCTGCAATTCGTGCACGCCTCCGTCGTCAAGGCTTGCCTCAGATGGTCAATGCCGAGACAGCGCGGGCACCAGTCATGACCATCCTCCATATCCAAAGCGGCGGCGCACCGGGCACATGCGTTCTGCATGACTGGTGATTATAGCAGCTTTAACTGTAGCGAAGGAACGAACACCGCTCTCTGATGCTACACGCTTTTAAATGCCAGCACCGTGTGCTGTGCAACGCTGTAAACAAGCGACAGCTAACGTTAGCTTGTGGAGCGAAGACCGCTCTCTATGCTACACGCTTTTAAATGCCAGCACCGTGTGCTGTGCAACGCTGTAAACAAGCGACCGTTAACGTTAGCTTGTGGAGCGAACACCGCTCTCTATGCCAACGTTAGCCGCAGACCCACGCTGGTTAGGCTAATAGCGCTATCGCTAAACAACCATACACCAACACACTGCTGCCTTGCAGGGTTCACCAATAGCTATGTAGCGAAGACCACTATCGACGCTATAGTGAACGGCAGACGTGCTACACACGTGGGTCACAAACTCACAATACAATACAACTAGCTTTATGGAGCGAAAACCACTCTCGACGCTAGTATATTAGCAATTGGCTATCATCAGCCGTTACTTACCGTACTGCTTTCAGTCCCATCTTGAACAGGGTAAACCTTGCAGTCCACGTAGTCTCTAGGAGGGCGAAAACCGCAGCTCCCACCGTACCATATAGGTTTAGGTTATCGAGACTCCAACGCATCTGCTGTGTCGACCTGCGCTCTAGGCGAAAAGATGAAAGAGGGAGGTCCTTGTGTGCGTCCTGCCTATGTAGGCAGTGTACGTGCTCACGCACAGGCACACAGGGTCACGGGTGACTATGTTGTTATTAGAATTCGACCTCTGCGCAAGCGCGTGATGTTTATCCACGGTGTTCATACACCGCCCTCTGGCGGTTAGGAGGTATGAAATAGAACAGGAACTTTCTTTTCTATGCAAGCGGGAATCAATCTTTGGATTCACTGTGGTAGAAACCGATAAGAAGATATAACAGTATAAACACAAATATTCAGTAAGAAACCCCAGAAGACACAACATAGCCAATACTAAATCCCTCGGTTTATATGTGCAGCAAAAAAACTAGTGCGACTGGTGGCGAATTTGTAAAGTTCCCTTGTATCTGCAATACATCCTCCATTTGAGAGATCAGCCACTCTGTGCCTCGTAGGCGAGGCAGAGATTTATCTATGAAAGGAAGTTCTCTGACCTAGAATCTAAAGTCACACTGTCCTGGGAATATAAAGTTGTGCCTCTTCAGGAGAAGAGTCACTAAGAAACACTGGCTTCAAAGTCACAAGGGAACACTGCTATGCATATATGTATGCTTTTGGTTTTTCTGAATTATGACTGTGTGCCTTATCTTTGATATAACCGAGCTGGAACATTTACACCCATTTTATGCTTTTGTTTTTATTTTTACGTACGACAGTGTGCCGAAAATAGCCGATCTCTGACGTGTTGTGAACTTGTAGATCGACTATTTTTGGCACGGAACGCTTTAGCACAACAGAGCATAATATATTGAGCATTATACAGCTCAAGGACGTCAAAGTAGGACAGATATGTTCTCCTGTTTGTTTTTAGGTTATTGATGGTGAAGATCATTATTAATATCTCAGATCAACACTGACGTTTTTGAAATGTGATGTGAGATCTGGAACAGGGCTTGATGGTGTGCATTTCGTGTCAGCCTTCAAAGACCCTTCAGAAGTTCAGATTCATTCAATAGTTTGAAGAATCTGACCTGGACTTAACTGTTCAATACCTCTAAAATATAAAGAACTTGGTTTTTGTCAATAATGGATCTTACAGTAGTTATCTGCTGTTCCTTAACCCACTTAAGCCCTGTTTTTGCACATGTTACCCTCATTTTGTATACTTAAGCTTTTTGCTGTTTCTTAACCACTTAAGCCCATTTTACTCTCACATTTTTGTATACGATGGCTTAAAAACAGACAATCTATGAGCTTACAATTTGTGAGCTTGCAGATCTCTAGCTACTTTTGAAGAACAGGACGCCGAACTATGGCTGCCAGAGTTAATACAGGAGTCTGCAACAGGGGGTCTGCCTGGGACCCTTGGGACTACAGAGAGGCCTCCAAATCTTTGTGTGATAGAATATATATATTTTTTACATTAGCCACTTGAAACTTTAGCCAAGATAGCAGATCTACAAGCTCACGGCGGAAAGCGTTGTGAGTTTGTAGATCAGCTATTTTCGCCAAAGAGGTTTTATTTGGTGTAGAAGGGGGGGGGGGGAAGAGCAGACCAAATGATTAAATGTCTGAAAATAAACATTTAAATGAATCTAACATACACTGATAGTTGCTGTCAAACGAAAAACAATCTATGAAATCTAATGTAAAAGTTTAATCTGCAAGGCAAATTATACAATAGTGAGGGTCCCAGCTTCATCTCTCTCTTAGCTAAGGGTTAGGGTTGGACTGAAGAATGTTGCAGACCCCTGTGTTAATTTGACACCTGCACAATATGGATGCAAAAGATGCATGCTAGAATAAATCCATCCTGGCTTAACCAGTTTATACATAAATGCAGTTCAAATCTGGCATGCATGTGAAATGTTGGTCTGGCGCATTTTGACTCTCTTTGTAGCCTATTTTCTAAAAAAGAAGCGATGCCTTTAAAGTTAGAAAAGAAAATTAATCTATGCAAGTGCCTTGGATCAGAAACATACTTTTCTGATTTATTTTCTTTGTAATGAAGAAGAGAAACTACTTGAACACTGTTAGTATTGCCTTTATTTTCACCTTAAAATGTTTTTTTTTGTTTTTAATGTTTCATATGAATTGTCTATGCTCAGTGCAACTGGTAACAAGCATTTTATCCTGTATTAACATTTTGACAAAAGTTTGTCATTATTGCTTGAATTATGAAATAAACACTAGAAAATAACAATGTATGACCAAGAAGTGTTAAAATATAGGACAGCTAGAGCATAGGGAACAAGATGTCACTTTTCTCATTGGAGTTGAGAATACTGGTGTTGACCACTAGGAGGCAGTGAATGGCTGGAACAGTTATTTTTTTCCAATCATTGTATCCACCTATTTCCGCTGGAATTTACTGCAGAATTATGTGTGTGGGACACATCCAGGTATTCTGGGACCGTCAATGGCGGTCAGGATTAAGATTACAGTACATCACACTCGGCTCTGCTTGGCTGAGACCGAGCCGGAAATGCCGCCCACCTGCGCAATGCATGATGGGACGCTGGAAACTTGTGGATATGGTCCTCTTAACATGAACTCTTCCTGCTGTCTGGCATGTTCTTACAAATTATTCACACGTAGGGCTGGGCGATATGACTTCAAATCAATATCACAATTATTTCTAACTTTTGCCTACTTTTGATTGGCTAGGGAGCGCTTCTTTTGCACTGTGCGTAGGTGCCGGGTGGTCCGACCACCTAAACCTAACCTTAACCCTAACCCTGACCTCAGTAAAACTATGCCTAAACCTAACCCTAAACCTAACCTCATTAAAACTATGCCTAACCCTAAACCTAACCTCAGTTAAACTATGCCTAAACCTAACTCTAACCTCAGTCAAACTATGCCTAAATCTAACCCTATCTGCCGACGCTGGTGAAATGAAACGAGCGGCTCCTCCTGGAGCTGTGGTGTGATTTCCAATTGCGCCTCTAGCACAATTGATTAATGTTTTTTTTGTGTGTGAAAATAGCAGAAGCTTGTAGATCTGCTATTTTTGTACTGTATGCCACCATTATAAAGTATAAAACAGGGTTAAGTGGTTAATCAGACTTATACATTTAGTCTATTATAAATTTAAAATGATTGGAATTATTTTTGTTGATATAAGAAATAAAACAATTGTCCTACCACCTTGATTATTCAATTAATCTACATAAGCAAGTCGATTATTGGTTCTAAAAGTCAGCTTTGATATACTAATGGCTAATTGCCCAGCCCTTATACACACAGTCAGCACTCTGAAAAGCTGTCTTTGAGAGTGCAGCTCAGGTTGAAAAAGGCACAGATTGCATTATCATGAAAAATGTCTTAAGCGGATTAAGACTGAGCCTGTTAGCATGAATGTTTGATGAGCAGGGTTCAAACGGCCATTTCATAAAAAGCCATCATGCTCAAGTCTATCAGCGATAACACTGATTAATCAAGCAGAATACCTGCTCAATTATAGCAATTTGGGATGGAGTCATTTACCTGCTCATTATTCTCGCGTGCGCGCGCACACACACACACACACACACACACACACACACACACACACACACACACACACCAGATGATGGCAGTTTTGGGCTAAAGATGACAGAGAGGTTCAAAACTGCCATTAGTTTTGATTAAGCACTATCCCACACTATCCATTCTCTCTCTCTCTCTCTCTCTCTCTCTTGAACCCATTAACCTCATGAACCTCATGTCATAAATATGCAAAACATTTGGCAGAAATTGGTGAATATTCAGCGAAAATGTCTGATCTACAAACTAATATTTCATCACATTGCTTGTAGATCAGCCATTTTCAGAGAGGAGAATCAGCATTTTATTTTATTCATTTTGGAGCCAAAGGTCTTAAAGGAGTAGTTCACCCCCAAAATGACTTTTTTTCTATTGATTAGTCACGCCTTGGAGAGTAGAGTTCAATAACATTTTTGTTTTTTGTCGCAAAATTTGATTCGAGTAAATTTACCCCCATTGATTCCGGATGCCATCCGGTACGAATGGGGGTACATTTATTTTTATACACCCCCCTCAGCTCAGTATTTAATACTCCATTCATTGCACAGCAGTGTTGCTTGCCCACAAAAACAGATCTACAAGCTCCCTACGTGATCTTAGCTTGAGATCTGTTCCTGTCGACGGAGTATCGGTATACTGTACAGATCCATCTCGGAAAATGTAATATTGTGTAAAAAAGTATTGCAGATGCCCTAGCTCCCCAAATCATAACTGACTGTGGAAACTTCCCACTGGACTTCAAGCAACTCTGACTTCAGAACATTGACATTTCTCTATTATAAATCCTTGTTTTGAGTGGTCTTGTGTAATATTGTAATATTTGAAACATGGGCTTTTGATATTCATGAGCTGCATGCCATAAAAAAAAAATCTAAATTTTAACAAAAAAAGGTTTGGAATAATTCACTGAATGCAATGCATCTAGAAAATGACATTTTCAAGAAATAAAGTTTCAAGAAATTTTACTTTTACACAATGTTCAAAATATTCGAGATGGATCCGTACATTTGGCAAAAAGCTCGAATTTTTCCTCTCTCATACTCTCGCTAGCTATCACTCATTCACACACTCACATGCAGTGCTTTCAGCGGATGGAAGTATATTTAATAGGAGCCGAACCATTTGACACACACTGAATTGAGCGATGGCGATGCGCATGCAAACAGTGGTCGTAAAAAGACCGGAGAGTGCTTCTTCCCGGATTACAAAGTGGACCCTAGAGAGGAGGGGCTTATGCCAACTCCCATAAACCCCCTTCACCCATGACTGAGCTCTCAAGTAATGTACCTTGTAATTGAGGGATCTAATGCTCATATTACAATATTGTCCAACAGACACGTCTATCACGATTTTTTTTAGTTTTCAGTTATTTTAAATGAGTGATTCTTCTATTGTGCAAGGTTTGTCCATTGTTTGTTGCGACCAAAGGTCGCAGTTTAATATGAGAAACGGCAAATCATGTCCGTGTCCATGTACGCTTTTTTACTGAATATGGGCATAAAAGGGATTGTAGGCTATGCATGATGTCAGATTTCATATCGTCATAGGACGTTTACGTTTGTATTTACTTTATACGTTAAGATTTGCCAGTTTAATTCAGTACAATATTTTACAATATAATACCTTTATTATTTTGTTCAAAAAATCACCTTAACTGCAAGAGAGAAGTTCCCTGGTTTTGTTTTGGACAACGTGTCACACAGTAACAGCCTACACTCGGCCTCATTGCACTACTTTTGGTTGGTTTTGATAAAGTAGACACTACAATACAAGGCTCTGGTGTGTATTAAACTTCAGAACTTGGTGTCAACTTGTTCTCTCAACTTTTATTTCTTTCCTAAATTCAGAGTCGCCAATAATTCTTTTTACGCCCCTTTTTCTCCCCAATTTAGTCCATATACCAATGAATTCCTCCCCACACATTTCTGTGTGGTCACCGCTGCTGTATCCTACTGGCTCACCTGCCAGTGAGGAGCCCCCACGAGGAGGATGCAGGGCCTACAGTTCTCCTCCCATGTCCTACCCCTCCCACCCAACACTTCCCACTGACAGGTGCCGCCCGGCCCGTAGGATTACGCGCAATGACAATTATCCCACTCCCCGAACACAGGCTATAATTGTTTGCATAGACCAGGGGTTTTCAAAGTGGGTGACGGGGCACCCTGGGGTGCCGTGACAGCAGTCATGGGGTGCCGCGAGATAATTTGATAATATTTAGAATTTATTTGGACACTTGAAAGAAATATTATTTAGTATAATTTTAAACTTGAAGTACAAAGTTATTTTCAGTCAGTGCTTCATCATACAAGACTGTCGCAAAACTAGTGAAAACAGCTGATCTACAAGCACACAACTTTGTGTGCTTGTAGATCTGCTGTTTTCACTAGTTTAGTATATTTTATAGATGATAAATACAAAACGAACGGTTTTGGACATACAAGGTTTCCAAGCGACAACGACGATATGCTATAAATATAAGGTGCTGGGAGTGAAAATTGTAAAGTGCCTTGGATTAAAAAAAATATGTATGGGGTGCCCTGAGACAAAAAAGACCCCCTGGCAAAGACGCTGGACAAAGCCAGATGAACCACGGTGGATTCGCACCCACAACCTCTGTGGTGGTGGGCAGGTAATTTAGGACGCCACCCGAGCGCGACTCAACTTAAGCATCACTCAGTCACCACCCCTATAGTCAGGTTTGCTATGTTAAGAAACGTTTATTCGTTGGATTTTTTGGGAGATTAGTAAAACTATACATTTTTGAAATCTTCAGAGCATGGGGAATCCAAAAATCTTTGTTGGCATTTGCACAGACACCTGCAAAGCCGCCATTTTGGACGTTCAAAATGGCCGACATAAAATACATAATTTGTGCTATCTTGGCTTCTAAACAACATAGAAACGTAATTAAACATGCCAATCCTATGTTTTCTGGGTCAAGGAATCGAATGAGTAAATGATGGGTGTAAAATATTTCGGACCCCCACCCCCTTTCTGGGGGTTATCTATTTTGGGACCTCCCAGAAGTGTACGCCAGCCAGTTAATGTCAGATTTTCATAATATTAGAGTTGTTTTGTAGGTTTTAAAACATCCCAAGTTCATTTATTACACTTTTAAAGCAGCCAGAATAACCTTTCTGACGTTTGGTTGGGGTCTTTCCTCACCTGGGACCCCCAGATGGACCCCTGAGCCTATCTCAGTATTCACTCTCCTGCTCCAGAACAATGTTATATTAGATCATAACTGAACCATAAAAGTTATTGTAGCTGGGTTCTGAAAACATTAAACAAATAGTAGTAGCAAATACCAGGGGTCTTCCACGGGGGGTCCGGGACCACTGGGGGGACCGGGTCCTCAGAGTTACTACAGGGGGTCTGCCAAATCTTGATGGGATCTTTTTTTTTTTTACATTTGAAACTTTGAATGTTTGTATGTATCCTGGGTTTATGTATTGTACTTTGTTGGTTTATTAGTATTCTCGGTATTATTTATAACATTTTTGTGTTAGACAGTTATGGTTGATAGCTGTTACTGCAGGGATTGCAATAATGAAAGTATTGCAACTTCTCACTTTGAGCATGCAGAACAACGTGTCCATTTATTGCCGTGCACTGACAACACAACACACACACACACACACACACACACACACACACACACACACACACACACACACACACACACACACACTTGTTATCATCACCCCAAAAGCTGCACCCTATCCTCTTAAAGAGCTCATGGTCAATTATGCCCACAGAGATTCACTACAATACATGTCCTCCCTAATAGCATTTGCAGGGAGGAGTGCAAGGCGGGTTATTGGGCAGCTGCACTGCCCCTTGTCCCACATTTGATGAGCTCAAGTACTTCCTATATTTATGAGTTAAAGGATCTCAACGGAAATAAGCCTTGCCTTACCTGAGTTTCCTTTTAGTTGACCGTGTATCAGTGAACTGTACTGTCATGAAACTGTACCTTTACCTATGCAGAACCTCTAATAAATACTTCAATCAATCATCAACAACAACAACAACAACAACAAAAAAAAAAACTTTGGAGCAGGGAGGGCAAGACTCCCATACCCTCCACTCTCTGAATTCCATTTCTTCGATTGATGGAAGCTCAGGGCAATTTTCAGGTATGACAAACTAGGCATCTTAATACAATACCTGGGACATGATTTTGTGTACACATATGAAGAGGGTGATACCCTCATTCCTCATCAAGTCCTTTCCTCTGCTGCTTATAGTGCTTTGCGAGACATATATGTTTGGTCACCCAACACTGATGTCCCCCTGCTGTTACTGAAATTTGCAACAGTCAAAGGTACAAAAAAATGGAAATAGATATATTCAAGTTCAAGTTATTGGATGTCACAAATGTCAAGGGTTCCTTGGCTTACACATTTTTCTGGTGCTAACTGAGGAAGAACATTTGTTGGAATCTCCAAAAAGACATGGGTCAACGCCTTCTTGAAGCCTGATAATGATGACAAAGCCATTAACCGCTTCAAGGACCGTGGCAAGGGTTCCATTCCACCTGAGCTTATTATTGGTGAGCTTCCATCAACATTGCAGTCATTGGAGCATTTTGAAAGCCATGTTTACAATTCAAAAGGTCCAACAACAACCCTGCGATTACTCAGATGGGAACTATTTCTGTCAAAGTACATGGAGGGTGAGATGCTACCTCCAATTCGTGCTGCACTGCTACCATATATCCCCCGTGTCAACAAGTCACAATGCAGGATAAATCATACCTGACAAATAGTCCTGAGCTTCCACCAATCAAAGAAAATAGGTGGAATTTAGAGAGTGGAGGGTGTGTTCCAGTCAGGGGTCTTGCCCTCCCTGCTCAAAAAAAGCCTGCCTTTCATTATATGCTATGGTGGAGACTGTGTCAACACTATTAGGTTGGACATTGAAGATGACAATGTGAAGACGAATAGATCCTGCATTTCTGAACTTACTGTATTGTAGTGAATCTCTTTGGGCATATTGACCATGGGCTCTTTAAGAGGATAGGGTGAGGGTTTCGGGGTGACAATAACAAAGAGTTGTGTGTGTGTGTTGTGTTGTAAGTGTGAGTGCAGTGCAATAAATGGACACGTTGTTCTGCGTAAGTGAGAAGTTGCAATACTTTCATTATTGCAATCCCTGCAGTAACAGCTATCAACCATAACTGTCTAACACAAAAATGTTATAAATAATACTGAGAATACTAATAAACCATCAAAGAACAATACATAAACCCAGGATACATAAAAAATATTCAAAGTTTCAAATGTAAAAAAAAAAGATCCCATCAAGATTTGGCAGGCCCCCTCTAGTAACCCCCCAGGGGTCCCGGACCCCCGTGGAAGACCCCTGGTATTTGCTACTACTCATTTTTGTTTTCAGAGCCCAGCTACAATAACTTTTATGGTTCTTTTATGGTTATGATCTAATTTAATATTGTTCTGGAGCCGGAGCTGAGATAGGCTCAGGGGTCCATCTGGGGGTCCCAGGTGAGGAAAGACCCCAACCAAACATCAGAAAAGTTTAAACGTTTAAAAGTGTAATAAATGAACTCAGGATGTTTTAAAACCTACAAAACAACTCTAATATCATGAAAATCTGACATTAACTGGCTGGCGTACTGTTCTGGGAGGTCCCAAAATAGATAACCCCCAAAAAGGGGGTGGGGGTCCGAAATATTTTACACCCATTACTCATTTGATTCCTTGACCCAGAAAACATAGGATTGTCATGTTTAATTAAGTTTCTATGTTGTCTAGAAGCCAAGATAGCACAAATTATGTATTTTATGTCAGCCATTTTGAACGTCCAAAATGGCGGCTTTACAGGTGTCTGTGCAAATGCCAACAAAGATTTTTGGATTCCCCATGCTCTGAAGATTTCAAAAATGTATAGTTTTGCTAATCTCCACAAAAATCCAACAAAAATACATAGTGAACCTGACTACTAGTTAGATCATCAAACTCTCCATCTCATTTAGATGGAGACTTCACAGACCACATGGTTGGTTAACCAAAATCACAACAGTAGATCTACTACTTTTGATACTTTTGTGTGATGCATTGTTGCTTTTGTTGACTAAGACTAAGACTAAAAGACTATGATTTTTGATATTTAGTCCCAAGACTAAAAATGTTAAGACAAAGGCCATGGCTACACAGAGCTGGATTTTTCATATATCCCGGTTTTTCAGATATCCACATAGAAAAATATCTACGTCCACATGGAGCTGGATATTTCATATATCCCGGTTTTTCAGATATCCACATAGAAAAATATCTAGGTCCACACGACAAAGATAACTAGGTCTAACAAGCACACACACTGTAAAGTCTTCAGAGATATCCGGGTTTCCTGTCTACACGGATCCAGTGAATCGGATATTTTTCAATCTCTCCACTTATTTATCCGGTTAAAAAATATCCAGTTTCACAGCCGAAATATCCAGCTTCATGTGGCTGCAAGCCCCAACAGCACAAAAAAATGTCTAGCTTCCGAAATATCCAGCTCCGTGTACTTGTAGCCATGGCCTAAAAAAGACTAAGACTAAAACTAAATGTGTGTTATTCAAAAGGCTATAAGACTTAATCCCCCAAAAACACAAAATGTTAGAATATGGAGATAAGAGGTTTCTGCCCGAGAGCGACGATAGCCTATATACTGTACATCACAACAGTTGCTCTTGTTTTTTTTATTTTCTTTCACATTGTAAAGACCTTTGTAGACCGAGAGTACATGATGTGGTGTCACAGAGTGCAGAGGTCTGGTCGACCTGACAAGAGAGGTGTAACAAAATACTCCTGTGACACCAGGAAAGAGCAGACATGATACTGAAGAGCTAGGTCACCACACCAGAGATAAACCCTGTGTGTGTGTGTGTGTGTGTGTGTGTGTGTGTGTGTGTGTGTGTGTGTGTGTGTGTGTGTGTGTGTGTGTGTGTGTGTGTGTGTGTGTGTGTGTGCGTGCGTGCGTGCGTGCGTGCGTGCGTGCGTGCGTGCGTGCGTGCGTGCGTGCGTGCGTGCGTGCGTGCGTGCGTGCGTGCGTGCGTGCGTGCGTGCGCGCGCGCGTTTGTGCGGCAGCAGTGCTGGTTGGTTGGTTTTTTATCTAGATAGATTGATAGATTGAGTGTCTGTGTTTCTGTCTGTCAATGATTCACGCTGTGTGAGTAGACGTGTAGTTGCTTTTTCATCTCTTGTCTGTCCCTCTGCTCCAGTGTTTCTCAAACTTTCAAATTTCAAGGTCTCCCCCTAACTCGACAGTGTACTAATGAAACCAAATTATTTGGTTCCATTTGTACACTGTCGGGGTTAGACTTGGGTCGATTTAGACCCCCTTAAGGAACCCACAGAGTCCCTGGAATCCACTTTGAGAACCGCTGCTCTACTCAACTGTATGTGGAAGGTGATGACTCTCTTCTTTTTCTCTGGGTTTCTGGTGAAGTGCCTCGCTCCAACGCCACCGCCTCATATCTAGTGCTGTGCCTATAAAGTGTTAATTTTGTCTAGTAAAACTAAGACGAAAGGCCAAAACCTATCTCCATTGGATCCTCACACTTTCTGCCAAACCAGCTAACTCCAGTCCACCCGTTTGGCCCGCTTCTTTTCATAAATCTGTGCTATTGAACACATAGGCCTATGTCTGTTGGTTAAAAAATATTGATCCAATGAAAAGTAGTAAAAAGCGCTTTGGCCAAAACCTCCTAACTCTACTTGAGCTGGATGTTTTTGTTTTCTCATCTTCTGTAAAGTGAACATTTTGGAGTTGGCTGGTTTTGGCCTGACGGCAGAGATATTCATTTGGGGGTCCTTGACATGAAAATATTAGAGATTGGTTTAAATAATGATTCTAATTTGTTGGGAAGCAATCCCAAATAAGCAACTACACATTAGAAACAAGCCCCAAATAACACAACCCGCAGCTACCAATATTTTCAAGCGACTTTACAGAACCAAATTTAAGTCGCGTACCGTAACCTCTAAAACTTAGACACAGCAACACTGACCCTGGGAGGAATTTATTTGAATAGAAACGACACCAGACCCTTTTTTCTTCTTCTTTTTTTTCTTTTTTTTACAGAGAATACATCGAGACGTCGCAATTATGTGGTTGAAGCACGCAATGGGTAGCTCTCCCCCGGGGTGGCGTAAGCTTTTAAGCTTTTATGGGGCATTAGCTCATATAAAGATGTCCACGACATAATTCAATAGAGGTCATACTCCAGCTAATAACAAAAAAAGCTGAATGATTTGCAGTAGGAACTGCAAAGTGAAAACGCAATCTATAACACAATTAGAGTCATCATAATGTTATAGTGCCTGAGAGATATTAAATAACATTCTTGACAGACATTTTTTTTTTTTGTTTAAATGTGCACTAATGTGCCGGTCTATCACTTTTTTAATGTGATTTAATTTTCATTGGTTAAAATGTGAGCGTTGCCACATTCCTCATGGGCATCACAAGATACCTTTTCCAGTATTTGATTGCTCAAAATCCCTGTCTGCACAGAGCTGGGGCAGCCAAAAGCATCCAAGGCTGCTGGATGCAATAGAGAGGCCCAATTTACACTAGAGACAACTAGAACCTGAATGTAGCAGCGTCATAAGCTTACAATGCAAAATGGATGCGAGTGTGACCTTGTAGATCTGCTATAGCGTAACTCTGTCATAAGCAGGGCAGGAATTTCAGGGAGGCCACGAAGGCTCAGATTGTGAATACAATAATTTGTCACTGCAGATAGTCTACATGTATCTTGTGTTATTTGATGGCCTTCCTGCCCTGACATTTGGCCTTTGTGCCCTCAACAAATGGACAACACCAAAGGCCAAGGCCAAGTAAAATGACTAAATTCCAGGCCTGGTCATAAGACAAGTTATGAATCAGCCATAATTAAGACATTCTCATCCATGTCAAAAACACGCCCTCTCTGTCGGGTCCAAAACTGTTACTTTTCAGGATTCAAATTTTAAAATGTCAAAAGCAGTAGATCTACAAGCTCAAATGTTGCTTAGCGCGGCGATTCAAGCTTGTTGGTCTGCTACTTTTGATGCTTTTTTTGTGTGACGCTGTAGTATGATCAAGTAGGGCGCTAATTTACGAAAAACCTCAAAAGGTTAAAATATGGACATAATATTTTTTGTTTTATTTTAGAGAGAGAGAGAGAAAGAGAGAGAGAGAGAGATGTGTTGGCATGAAAGTGCATACATGTGCACGTGCATGACAAACAGAGTCTCACAGACTGCAGGTTGATTCAGGATGAACACAGTGTAACCAAATTACAGACATGGAGACCAGGCCACAGGCAGCGCACTAATGTACTTACTGGGCTCTGAAGCAGTGTAAATGTGCAAGTACATTTTCCTGCAACAAAACACACACACACACACACACACACACACACACACACACACACACACACACACACACACACACACACACACACACACACACACACACACACACACACACTAGTAGGCCTACTACGCTGTCTCTGCATTGGATGTGTTTACCTTGCTTATTGTAATTCACTCTATTTTAGAGCATCTGCTAAATGCCTAAATTATCAATTGGAACCACTGCTCTAAATGGTACCTTTAGCAACGGCTATCACTGCAGAGCAGGGCAGCTATGAGAACGCATATGATTAAACTGAAACATTAGAAGACGGAAGTAGAATAAGAACACTATAAAATGTAAGCAGATTTTTTTTATAATATAGTGTTGCTGTTGTTAGGCTTTCACCTATATTTTCATCGTCATTCATTCATTTCATCTTGGAGATTCTTCATTCAGGAATGCAACAAAACATCCTCCATTCCTGGGATGAGTAAGTGAGAGAAGAAACAAAAGTTAAAGTAGACCTTTAAGTGCTTAATGTTAAGCCATGTGTTTTCATTAAAGGGAATATAAAGCCTGTTGTAGTGAAGGTCACATATAGCAGTGGAATGATGTGTGTTGCAGACAGCTGCGCAACAGAGCGGGGCTGGATGGATATTATAATATGTTTGCTGCAGAGACATCTCAGAGCTCAATGACAGCCTTGACAGGACGCGTCTGTTTTATGGAAGGTGACAAGAGAGTGATGAAATACTGGATACTAAGGATGTTGAAATACAAGAGTGGCGTGTGTGATAGATACTGTGGATGGATGGACGGACAGACAGACAGATAGACAGAACCAACATCAATGTCTGGCTCGTTAATATCAAGATTTCAGAGGTGACATACCTTGCATAGCCTACAGCACAGGTTCCCAAACACTGGGTCGGGCATTTGTGGGTTTGCGGAAACATTTTTATGGGTCACCTTTGCTTTTTGTTTCCTACATTTTGATTTTAAAAATTATAATTCAAAATATTTCCAAAAAACTAACTCAAAACTTTTTTTTGGAATTTAAAACTAAATTCAATGATTTTCTTTCAGTAACTTCATGAAGAAATCAAAGAAACCTCAAAGAAATTCCATAAATTAGAAAACAAATAGCCAATCTACAAGCTCACAATGTGGCGCGAAGCGTTGTGAGCTTGTAGATCTGCTGTTTTCACTAGTTTGGGTCCCGGGCAAACGTCTGATCTCTCTTTTGGGTCTCGAGCTCAAAGGTTTGGGAAGAATAGGGTGCTTTAAGACATAATATCCCCAGCACTAGCTATACTGTAATGCCATCAGTGTTTTCCATGCCTCAATAACACTGTAAGGTACGGGTATCATACTGATAATATTGTTGACACTGTGTGTGTAAAATTGTTTCTCTCAAAAAAAAGGGTTCGGTGTAATCGTGATCACCGTGGGGCATAAATAAAAATGCAGAGATTGTCTTTAGTGTTATTTATTCACGCACTGTGCAGGGGGGTTACAGGTTGGTAGCTTTGTGTATGTGTGGTTTTCTGCATATCAAATAGAAAAAGAAACAAGTTAACCACATGTATAACAGTAACATAAAAAATAACACTCACTCAACTACTAAATACAGTATATCTCAAACTCAAATATCAGTGAAATCATCAAATATAATATTCCACCTAAACATTAAACAGAGTGTACGTCTTACATATGTATGTGAAAAGAAACAAACAACTTACTTCCAAAGGACGCACACACTGGAAAAATAAATAATGTGTAGCTGCAGCTCAAAATGCTCAAAGGCTGCTGCTGCTCTCTGTGCAGGAAACTGAATGAATGACACTGCCAAACATTTGCTACAACAGGTGGAAAAACTAGGTAATCAATTAACAGCAGGTGTGACCATAATCAAAGGAACACTGTGACCTCACATCAAAGGAACACTAATCAGTCAGTTAAGACATTAAAGGCACACTCTACTTAGAGGTAAAACAGAAAAAGTAACTGAACATATAGTATTTGGGGAATCTTCTTAACAGCCGCCCCCAAATCTGGCGCACCAGATTTGCCATCAAGTAGAAGATTTCTGTCCATGTCCTAATCTGGGATGGCAGGTAGCTTGATAAGCCGGGCGACTGGCCTCATGTAGGTCTTCCCTCCGATATCCACTTCGGCTGTACGTACTCGTCCATCCGCCCCTGGGATAACCTTGCTCACTCGTCCGACTGGCCACAATGCCCTTGGCAGCTGTGGATCGACAACCATGACCACTGTGTCTGACTGGAGGTTGGCTGAGTCGTTCCACCACTTCGAGCGGGTCTGTAGTGTAGGCAGGTAGTACCTCACATAGTGCTTCCAGAACTGATCCGCTAACACTTGGCAGTGTCTCCATCGACGGCGGCTGAGGAGCTCAGACTCCGGGTAGACAGCCTGGGGTAGTGCTGAGTCAAGCCGCCCCATCAGAAGCATGTTTGGCGTGATTGGTTCGGGGTCTGCCAAATCTGTGGACAAGTACCCTAGGGGTTTTGAATTCAAGATCCCTTCAACTTCAATGAGGACAGTGTTAAGAACTTCCTCAGTGACGACTTGCGCCTTCACGGTAGCAGTCAGGGCGGTCTTGATGCTTCGGATTTCACGTTCCCAAGCTCCCCCGAAATGAGGCGCACTCGGTGGGTTGAACGTGAACTTGATCTGCTGCTTCCCCAGCTGGGCTTGAAGGGTGGGATGTAGAGCTTTGAAGGCCTCCTGGAGTTCTCGATCTCCGCCTTTGAAATTCGTGCCCTGGTCAGACAAAAGTTCTGCAGGTTTCCCTCTTCGGGCAACGAATCTTCGCAGGGCCATCAGAAAAGCACCCGCTTCGACTGGTATCTTCGCATTCAACCGGACTTTATCACCCTTTTTCAGACGTTTGAACGCAGATAGTATCCACAGTGTATCCACGGAGGAGTATCTACTTTGAAGTACGCATGCGCCGATATCTCTCGCCTTGAATATTAGTCCCCTCAGGGGAATCGAACCCAAACCGTGGGTTTGTTGCATCCGTGCTCTACTGACTGAGCTAATGAACGGATGAAGTGACTCCTTTTTTGTGCATTTATCTATGACGTGGATATCTATGACGTGGATAGTGGGGTAGATGTTGATAGTGAGGGACTGAATATTTACTATTCTGTCCATAACGGCACATAACTCGGTAACGCGGCTGAGTGGGATTGGGCGCCGTTCGCACCGCTCGTCGCGGCAACTCGGCTCGCTAGCGCTCGCCTCGGTGGCGACTCACGGGGCTCATCGGCGCCCAATACCGCGCCGCTCCGTCAGGGTCAGTGGCGTGGAGCATTACACTGGGGAACAGAGCACACTTGGCATCTGGTTCGAGGCTGGGAGTCACCTCAGGTTTTATTTTTGCGCTCCTCTGAGGTTGACCACTAGATGTCGTCATTTTACTACTAATATCTCTGCCTTGGTGAGATACTTCTCTGCATTGGTGAGATACTAGTATGCTGTATCTATGGATACCTCTGCATTGAAGAGTCTGAAAGCACGTGAATATTTCGCATTAAGTGCGTTGATATCATTAGAAGCAGGTGAGAAAAGAATCGGAATCGATGCTAGACAGGAGCTCTATGTGGACGGCTCTAGTGGTCATGCACTTAAACAGCACTCCCCACCTCTTCTCATTCCGTCTGCCCACTTTCACTAGGAGAGGCCCAAAACAATCCACTCCGGTGGAAGTGAATGCTGGCTGGTATAGACGTAGGCGAGATTCAGGCAGGTCAGACATCTTCGGGATGGTAGGTTTGGCCCTCCAACGCTGACAGTCTGCGCAGGTCCGCTGCTGTTTCTTGATGGCCTCTCGCCCTCTGAGAATCCAATATCTGCGCCTGATCTCTGCATACAGCCGCTCTGAGCCAGGATGTCGCAGATCCTTGTCAGTGTCCTGAATTATCAGCCTTGTCACTGGGTGAGCTGGGTCTAAGACAATAGGATGAACACTGTAGGGTTCTAGGTCAGAACTGCGCCGCAGTCTTCCTCCCACCCGGATGAGGTTCGAACTTTGGTCGTACTCTGGAGCCAGGGTGAGCAGGCGACTTGTGGAAGATACAGGCTTACTTGCTACTAACTGCTTGAGGTCTTCTGCGAAGCATTGTTCTTGAGCCTTCCTTAAGATTTCTCTTTCCGCCTCTATGTGGGCCTCCGCAGAAGGAGTTCCTTGCAACCCGGCCGCCCCGTGACGAGACAGTGCAGTTGCTTCAACCAGTTCTCTGAAACTGCTAAACTGACCTGGATCTGGTAAAGCAGGGTCACTGGATGTGACGGACAGACCGCAGAAGGTTGGCTTCCTCACCTCCATCGGATCTCCCTGGTCTTCAGTCACTGGTTTGGCTGGCCAGTTGTCGGATGTCTGCCGTAGGAAGGCTGGGCCCTGACTCCATCGACCTCCTGTGGCAAGCTCCTGCAAAGACAGCCCTCGCGTAAGGTCATCTGCTGGATTATTGGCAGAGTCTACGTAGCGCCATGCCTGCACGTCGGTCAGTTCCTGAATTTCGGCTACTCTTGTGCCTACGAAGACTTTGTAGCGGCATGATTGAGACTGAAGCCAAGTTAAGACTGTTGTGGAGTCTGACCACAACACTATTGAGCGCAGAGGCAGGGTGAGCTCTTTTTCTAGCAGGGTGGCTAATTGTGCTGCGGTGACGGCAGCACACAACTCGAGCCGTGGCATGGACTGCTGGCGCTTTGGGGCTACCCTTGATCTGGCGGTTAGGAACGCCACTTCAACTTGCCCCTGGGGATCTTCTGTGCGCAGATATGCCACTGACCCATAGGCACGTTCAGACGCATCGCAGAAGATGTGTACATCTCTGACACTGTCCAGGCGATCCATTTCGGCACTGGAATAACAGCGGGGGAATGAGATTAGGTGCAGGTGCTGCAGTTCCTCTTCCCAGGTCTTCCAGGCCTGGAGGACCTCATCAGGTAGCAAAGGATCATCCCACTCTCGCTGCTTGTCCCACAGCCGTTGTACCAGCATCTTGGCCCTTGTGGTATAAGGCACAATAAATCCTAACGGATCATATTGGCTCGCTAACACGCGGTAGATGTTTCTCATCGTGGGCGTAGAGCTCTCCTGTGCTCGACACTTGTACCCCATTGTGTCAGACTGGCACAACCAGCGGAGCCCGAGTGTCTGCTCCTGGGGTTCCACACCTGCTTGGTCTTGACTGAGCCAAAGCTCACTGCTCTCCGCTCGAGCCTCTTTGGGTAGGTGACTGATCACTTCCGGTGTATTACTCGCCCACTGCCTCAGCTCGAATCCACCTGTAGACAGGAGCGCTTTCAGCTTGTCAACCAGTCTCTTTGCTTCACCTGTAGAAGACAGGCTCTGTAGATGGTTATCGACGTAGAAGCATCTCTCGACTGCCTCACGGACATCCTCTCCAGGCAGGCTGTGGTCGATCACGTGCTTCTGCAGCGCATAGGTGGCGCAGCACGGGCTGCAGGTGGTCCCAAAAGGGAGGACCTGCCACTCATAGATACTCGGGGGATCCTCTCTCTGTAGGTCTCGCCACAGAAACCGGAGCAGTGGCCTGTCTTCAGGTAGAAGTCTCACTTGGTGGAACATCCCCTTTATGTCGCTACTGACAGCGACAGAATGTTCCCGGAAGCGCAGGAGGACACCGAGAAGTGTGGATCCCAAGGTAGGCCCAGGCAGGAGTAGCTCGTTCAGGTTCTCACCTCTGTACTTAAACGAGCAGTTGAAGACCAATCTGTTCTTGCCATTGTGATGAACCAGGTGATGGGGAATGTACCAAGTTTCGACTTGGTCCACCATCTCTGAGGAAACTTTAGTGGCATAGCCTGCCTCCTCCAACTCCTGAACTTCTGTGGTGTACACTGCTGCCTTCTCTGGGTCCTTGCCTAGACGGCGCTCCACGCCACGCAGGTTTGCCAGTACAGCTTCTTTTGGTGCTTGCAGCCGTGGCATATCTTTCACCCTCAGCAGGGGTGTGGCGTATCTCTGAACTCCGTTGACATTCACCCGAACCGTCTTGGCGTTCAGTAGGTTCACTGCTTCCTGATCTCGTTTTGACCTGGTCACCAGTTTCTCACTCCGATATGGCAGTGTGTCTAGCTGCCAGAGCCTTTCCACCTGGCTGAGCAGCTCTTCATTCGGAGAAAGCGTGGATGTCAACAAACACTGTGACGGGGTAAAGCGTCTCTTGATGAACTTGGTTGGACCCTGGAGGGTCCATCCTAGCCTTGTGTTGACTGCCGTGGGACCTCCCGGTGGCCCTAAACGCACCGGCTCTATCGGGGTGATCAGATACGGATAATCTGAGCCAATCAACAGGAGGGGGTGGACACAGTCAAGCGGTTGGAGTGGCAATCCCTGGAGATGCTTGTATTTCCGTTGGAGAGCTGCCACTGACTGAGTATGCTCTGCGAGACCCAATTCCTCTGCCGTGAATGCACCCTTGATTTTGAATCGGCTGTGTGGCTGGCTGGCGGGGGAGATGGTGAACGATACAGTTGAACCATGGAGAACCCTAATATCTTGCCGTACTGTTCTCAGGGCTAGGTCTTCTGGCGTTCCTTTGATGCCCAGTTGCTTGGCTGCGGCTGAAAGGAGGATGGTCCTCTCTGACCCATCATCCAATATTGCATACGTCTCTACTGTCTGACCTCCATGCCGGAGAATGACTTTAGCAATCTTCAGTAAGACCTGACTACAGCCAGCCCGGCGATCTAGGTAGAGAACATCACTTGCAGTACTCACCATGCAGACATCCTCCTCCACAGGTCTTGTGTTAAGGTCATGCAGGGCTTCAACATGCTTGCCTTTGCATATCTGGCAGGTCGCTCTGAGCCGACACTTTGCTGCCTGGTGACCACGGCCACATTTCCAGCATTTCTTGTTGGACTTGATCCATGCAGTCTTCTGCTCCTTGGTAAGTTGACTGAAGTTGGAGCACTGGTCTAGGAAATGCATTGAGTTGTTGCAGTATGGACAAAAAGTTTTGGGCTTTTCTGGGGCTGGGTTTGTGGAGAGCGCAGACTCATTTGTGGTGGCAGAGTTTGTCTCTGTTCCCACCCGCTTCGACTGGTATCTTCGCATTCAACCGGACTTTATCACCCTTTTTCAGACGTTTGAACGCAGATAGTATCCACAGTGTATCCACGGAGGAGTATCTACTTTGAAGTACGCATGCGCCGATATCTCTCGCCTTGAATATTAGTCCCCTCAGGGGAATCGAACCCAAACCGTGGGTTTGTTGCATCCGTGCTCTACTGACTGAGCTAATGAACGGATGAAGTGACTCCTTTTTTGTGCATTTATCTATGACGTGGATATCTATGACGTGGATAGTGGGGTAGATGTTGATAGTGAGGGACTGAATATTTACTATTCTGTCCATAACGGCACATAACTCGGTAACGCGGCTGAGTGGGATTCCGCGCCGCTCCGTCAGGGTCAGTGGCGTGGAGCATTACACTGGGGAACAGAGCACACTTGGCATCTGGTTCGAGGCTGGGAGTCACCTCAGGTTTTATTTTTGCGCTCCTCTGAGGTTGACCACTAGATGTCGTCATTTTACTACTAATATCTCTGCCTTGGTGAGATACTTCTCTGCATTGGTGAGATACTAGTATGCTGTATCTATGGATACCTCTGCATTGAAGAGTCTGAAAGCACGTGAATATTTCGCATTAAGTGCGTTGATATCATTAGAAGCAGGTGCTGTTCCATGTAGGATGGTCGTCACCTTGCGTGATCTCTGATCTTTGTGTCGATCCTTCCTTGACACTGTGCTCTCCTTCACTTCATCGCGGCTGAACTTGAGTCCACTCTGTTGGATATCAAGCTCATACTCCAGCCATTTAGCAAAGTCCATAAGGGTCGGGACTTTGATGTTCAATGGATGAACATACCTCTTGAAGTTGGCACACATGTCGTGGGGGAGTTTGGCTGAGAGTCTTGCGACATGTGAACCACACTGAAGCTCTATGTGGCCATCTTCACCCAGCTGATCTAGCATGCCTACCAGAGCTCTGATATGCAAAGCAAACCTTCTAAAGCTTGCTGTATCCCCACTGCGGATAGTGGGCCCATCCATCAGTTCTGCAATTCGTTGCAAAGCCAGCTGGTGTGGTTGACCGTAATGGGCACTGAGGGAGGCCATGGTGTCACTGTATGGGTATCGGGAGTTGCTGTAGGAGTCTGCTATTAACAGGGCTTCTTCAAATTTCAAGTGGTCTGTAAGCACCTGAAATTTAAATCTCTCTGTTGCATCTTGGGGCAGAAGATTTTCCAGAGCGATTTTCAGTCTTGCAAACTCCCTTGGATCCTCTCTGGTGAACTTAGGGATAGCTGGCTTCGGTCCTCGGTAGGACCTTTCCTGACGAGGGGGTGAAGAGGAGCGGTGAGGAGGAACGGCAGGGACCTGCCGCATTGATGAATACTGCTGACGGTGAGGTTGGTGAGGCGGTAGCCCACGGTACGGTCTGTCGGATTCCTCAATGCTCCACTCATCTGAGGCTACTGAGCCCCCATCAGGTTCAAAATAATCAGGTGTAGGTGGCAGTGATGACCGCCCCCCTAATCTGTTAAGGCGAGCTGTGAGGTCACGTACCAGGTCCACTGGTAGTCTTTGAGCCGATGGTGGAACATCATCCGTTACTGGTGGTGGTGGCAGCGGCCAGTCTCCATCCTCTGGCTGAACTGCACTGCGATGTCCACCTGGAGGTGGGTTGTTGCTTGGTGGAAGGGCAGAGCCAGAAATGGTGGTTGGGGCTGGCTGCCTGTTGGGCTGGGGCCGCTGCTCCGATTGTGAAGGGGGCCAGACAGGTGTTGTTTGGACTGGCAGAGGGGCATTATGGACATGCAGAGGGGTGCTACTGCTAACTGTCACTTGTCGTTGCACATTCAGCAGAGTCCTCCACAACCGTTGATTCTCCTCTTGTAGCTGTCTGACAGCTCCTAGCACTTCTGATGAGGCTGGTGTATTTAGTGGGGCACATGGGTGGGATCTGCCATAGGTGGCGTCGATACTATCCATCCCCCCAGGACTTGTTGACCCAGTTTCATCTATAACTAAATACTGAGAACTTGGCTCATGGGTCCCCATGCCCCATTCACTGTACCTCTGTTGTTGAGTGAGGGGTGCCATCTCGGCGTATCCCTCCATTCGCTGTCGTTGAGTGAGGGGCGTCATCTCGGCGTATCCCTCCATTCGCTGTCGTTGAGTGAGGGGCGTCATCTCGGCGTATCCCTCCACTTGGTCGAAGAATGGCTGTTGGCCCCGATGCTGCACAGTGCGACTTAAAGGATTAGGTGGTGGATGTAGTCTTTGTCCAGGCAGGGTGTGTTCGTAGTCCTCCAGCCAGTCTGGAATACGCACAGGGCGCTTGGGACGCACATCTCTACTTGGTGAAGACATCTTATTTCCACAGAAATCACCTCTTCCGGTGTTCGAAGGACCATATGTAAAATTGTTTCTCTCAAAAAAAAGGGTTCGGTGTAATCGTGATCACCGTGGGGCATAAATAAAAATGCAGAGATTGTCTTTAGTGTTATTTATTCACGCACTGTGCAGGGGGGTTACAGGTTGGTAGCTTTGTGTATGTGTGGTTTTCTGCATATCAAACAGAAATAGAAAAAGAAACAAGTTAACCACATGTATAACAGTAACATAAAAAACTAGACAAATATTGTTCCTTCGAAACAATTGTGGGCTCGCTTCAAGCCAGAAAACAATGGCTATAAAATCACAAAATGTCAAGATCGCAGGCAGTGCTCACTTTGACGTTACTGACGTCAAAGATTGGTCCATTTTGTTCCAAAAAATTGTTATGCAAAAGTTGACCCGCTGGTGGCGCTATAACAGGCCAATGTGAGAAGGGTGGTATCTGTTCCTTGACCTATTGGGAATGTGCTTGCAAGATTTCACGCACATTGCAGGCTGTGTTCATGATTTGAGGTGTTTTTGGCTTTGGCCACTTTATCGCTGCTTGCAGCTATATTTATTATTATAATATTTTTGTGTGTGTGTGTGTGTGTGCACTTCATAGGCATATTAGATAAAGGTCCTTAGATAGTGTGTAGAATGTTTCATGCAAATTGCTAAAGAAATCCTAACAGGTTTAAGCGTTTCACAAACTGCTCAAAATGATATAGCGCCCCCGTTTGGCCAATTGGGGTAAGATTGGTTTTAGTGATATTTGGACTAACACTCTACATCTTTGCCAAATGCCATGAACATGTTACTTTGCATGTATGATTTAGAGGCAGAAGAATAATTTGCATAAAACTGCAATATTCATTGAATTTATTAAAAAAGCATGTTTCAATTTTAAAGAAATCCGATCTGACAGATCTTTAGAGATTGGTCCAAAGTTCACGTAAAAAAAGTTTTGTGCAGGTGGAGCGAAAATTCCATTTTGAGCAGTTTTACAAACTGCTCAAAATGGCGGAAAATTTAAGGGCGGAGCTTACTTAACAACGACACAGATGTCTTCCGCTTGAGTCAAAGCACGCGTGTAACAAGTTGCATGTCTTCAAACAAAACGAGTCATGACTTATGCCCGTTTGAAGTTTGAATTTTCAAACGCTTCGTATAGCGCCCCCCTTTGGCCGATTGGAATAAAATTGGTTTCGGTGATACTTTGACTAACCCTCCACATCTTTGCCAAATGCCATGAACGTGTAACTTTGCATGTATGATTTAGAGGCCGAAGAATAATTTCCATAAAACCGCAATATTGATTGAATTATTAAAAAATTATATTTCACTTTAAAAGAAATCCGCCGAGATAAATCTGACCGTATTGGTCCAAAGTTCATGTGAAAAAAGTTTTGTGCGCGTAACGAAAAAAACCCAGGAGGAGATAGATTTTTACTGTTTTTCATATTATTCCGAATTGTGGGAGACCTAAAGGTCAGAGGTCAAAAGTTAGAGGGTAAAAGTTGTTCGGCATGAGGAGACGCATACATGTATACAGGTTTCATGGCTGTACCTAAAACACAGCATGAGCTATCCCTGTTCAAAGTTCGCACTTTCGAAGGCTTCCTACAGCGCCACCATTTGGCCGATTGCTGTATAAAATAATAGCACACTTCGCCACTGTAAGCTGAACACATTGATGTTTTTATTTTCATTTTCTCACTAAGTATGTAGGAGTAGAAAGGAACCGAAGTTCCCGTCTACAGTATGCATGATATGACTGATAGATAAATAATGACAACATCTAAAGTGTGCTCGCCTTTATAGGCGAGCCCACAATAACACTCACTCAACTACTAAATACAGTATATCTCAAACTCAAATATCAGTGAAATCATCAAATATAATATTCCACCTAAACATTAAACAGAGTGTACGTCTTACATATGTATGTGAAAAGAAACAAACAACTTACTTCCAAAGGACGCACACACTGGAAAAATAAATAATGTGTAGCTGCAGCTCAAAATGCTCAAAGGCTGCTGCTGCTCTCTGTGCAGGAAACTGAATGAATGACACTGCCAAACATTTGCTACAACAGGTGGAAAAACTAGGTAATCAATTAACAGCAGGTGTGACCATAATCAAAGGAACACTGTGACCTCACATCAAAGGAACACTAATCAGTCAGTTAAGACATTAAAGGCACACTCTACTTAGAGGTAAAACAGAAAAAGTAACTGAACATATAGTATTTGGGGAATCTTCTTAACAGTGTGTGTATTGATATCGGTGTGTTCTGCTGAGGTACTGTGATGTGTGGACTTGTTTATGCTCAGTGCCGGATAATGCAATGACACTGTGATTGTGTGCATTTGTTTCTGCGTTGTAGAGGATACTGTGCCAAGTGTTTTTTCTTTACTGAAGGTGTTTTTGTGATCCTTACTGTCCCCAATAAATACCAACATACAGTACATGACTAATTCTAGGAGTAATCAAGGCCATACCACGATAATGGATTAAGACCCACCTATTCACTGTAGAGGACTCATTAGGTTCACTTGTTGTTTTGTGGGTTTGTGTGTGTTTAGCCTCTACTCCCTCCTGTTGTGACTGTCTGACAGTGTGAGTTCTTGTTGTCCTAGTCTAGTCCTCGTCTTGTCCTATGTTTTCTTTTTCCTTTGGACTGCGCCCCGGGCCAGTGTAATAACTGTAATAACCGAACCTATGAACCAATATATGAACCATGGGGAAATAAGTGAAAATAAAAGGAAGTCCGCCTAGGCAGCTGCTATTCCGAAAAAGGAGCAGCAGCTGCTGTCATGAATTATCACCTTATCTTTTATCTGCTTGACCCAGTACATACATGTGGTGAATTACTCATCTGCGTAAGCACAAGCACAATGATATGACATGCATGTTCTATTCCTATTCAAACTGTCCCTGTCTCATACCTTCTGGTCATGTCATGTGTCCAATACTGTATAGATCTACAAGTGTGTGTACACTTCCTAACCGCCTGTCCACTGTACCAAGACATACTTCTCACAGATCATAACCACCCAAGGAGAGTTTGAAAACATGACCAATGATAAAAAAAAAACTCCCATATCTTCTGGGTGAAGTAAAACAATGTGCAAACACAGCAGCAAGATTCGTGAGCTGCTGTGTGTATAGGATATCAAATGGAACCCAACCACCTTAAAGACTATTAACCTTTATATACCCCTGCCTTGCCTGCATGTAACCTCGATACATGGAAACTGTTACACTCCTTTCACATATTTTGTTCTGATTGTGTTGTATTGTACTGTGTACACTTCTGCTTTGGCAATGTAAACCTATGATTGTCTCCACCAGCCGAAGGCATGGGGGAGAGTATGTTTTCCCCTCCGTCCGTCCGTGTGTCCGTCCGTCCGTCCGTCCGTGTGTCCGTGCGTCCGTCCGTGCGTCCTCGCAGTTTGTGTGCAGCTAATCTCAGTCGCCGTTGGCCCGGTCGCTGCCAAAGTGAGCACACACATTCCCTGGATGCCAATCTAGAACCTCTGCCCTAAGTTTTTCAAATGGGCCTTTTCTAGCGCCACCTAGTGGCCGATGTTCGCAAAACACATTTCTGTGCACTACTCTTACAGATTTTGTCCAAAAATCCTACAAATTGGTAGGCAGTATCTCAACAGTCATGTGATCGACACGGATCTGTCCGATTTTGCATATTCCATCCTGATTGGCTAAGATTGGCTTCCAAAGTTTGTAGGATTGAGCCGTTTTGGACAAAATGCCTCAAATCACAAACGCAAAGTGCAATTATCATGAAATCGCGCACACACGTTCCCACTAGGCCGAGGAAGAAATACCACTTAAATCTTTTTTAATCAGCCTCATGGTGGCGCTATAACAGGCCGATTTGTGGTTTTACCTATAACTCCACCGATCAGTTTCAAACTTTGTAAGCGCACTCCCTAGAGGCTAAGGATAAACCTTTACCCTGCATTTTTCACATCAGCCTTTTATAGCGCCGCCACCTTTGGGCCGACTTATGTAAAACACATTTTTGGATATTACTCCTTGAGATTTTATGCAAAAATCACGCAAATCGGTACACAGTATCTCTATAGTCATGTGATCAAGTCCGATCCGTCTGTATTTCATATTCCATCCTGATTGGCTAATATTGGCTTCCAAAGCTTGCAGGATTGCTCCGTTTTTGAACAAAATGCCTCAAATCATCAACGCAGCTTGCGATTACCGTGAAATTTGCCACACATATTCCCACTAGGTCAAGGAACAAATGCTACCTTTTTCACATTGGCCTGTTATAGCGCCACCAGCAGGTAGACTTTAGCAAAACTCATTTTTGGAACACAATGCTTCAAATCATGCATGCAGCATCAGATTGCCATGAAAGATCTAAGGTGAATAACATATGCCACCCTTTTTACATTGGCCTATTATACAGTAGCACCACCAGGACGCACGGCCTGGTGGAGACCTGTGCTCGGAAGAGCACTGCTTCTAGTTTCTCATGCATTGAACATCATTTGATTCACGTTTAATCACGGTACCAGCGAGCAAGGTGGATGTGCATAACAATTCCTTGTAACATTTTGGAAAGGGGGGAACACTGTTTTTTGGAAAAACACTATCGTTGCTGCATGTCAGGCAGAAACCTCTTATCTCAATATCCAAACTTTGTGTGTTTTCTTGTAAATTAACGCCCTACTTGTTAATACTACAGCTAGCGTTACACAAAAAGTATCATAAGTAGCAGATCCGCAAACTCAAAACACGACACGTTTTGATCTGGCAGATCTTCTGCTTTTGCTGTTTTTGAATTTGTTGGACATATGAGGTTTCCACCCGACAGAGTCGATAGGGGTAAACAAACATATGATTATATTGTTATTTTATGGTGGCTGTGTTCATCATCAACTAGATTTGCTCTCTAGCCTTGCTCGCAGAGAGGGTGCAGTTTGTTCAGTGCAGCTAGCCGTTGATGATCAGGGCTGTGAGCGCAGTGGGAAGCAGCATTGGGGGTGGGCCATTAACTGGAATGTCACATATATGAAGTGTGTGTCGTACTGCTTGTTCAATCACATTTTTGAGAAGTTGGTATTTTAGAACCTTAGCAAGGAATGCCTCTTCCAGACTATAGTCAAACGTACAGCCTACTTCTAAGATGGTGACTTCTCTGCTCTCTTCTTCAACAACAATAACATCTGGTGTATTGGCTGTCACATTTGAGAAAGTGTCAACTTTGTTATTGCACAACATGAACATGTTACAGTAGGTGAAACCCTTGTGTGGGTATAAACTTTAACGGAGGACAGTGGGATGTATGAAAGCATGTTCTTAACCAGTAGGTCAACAATTCTATCGTGCCTGGAAATATACATTCCCTTGTATACATGGCAGCCATTTAGAATATGTGACAGTGATTCTATGGTTGGAATGTTGTTGTGGTGCAGGCAATGAGGAGGAGATGTGTTAGGGTACCACAGGGAGAGATTGAGTCTGGTTGAGTCACACACACACACACACACACACACACACACACACACACACACACACACACACAACACACACGTACACACGCCACTGTCTACCACAATTTCACCGCACCCACATGCACTCACGCACACATGCCACTATCTCACGCACTCATACAACAGACACATACACAGTTTACACACGTCAAACATACATACAAAATCCACCCCACGCACGCACGCACGCACGCACGCACGCACGCACGCACAAACACACACCTCCGCCCCACTCATTCACACTCCTGCATGATAGGCTCTGGGCTGACCTTGCCTAAGTGGTGCACACACTAGTCAGTCACTGGTGTCACTGACGGTAAAGCTATGCTTCTGCACATTATTCACTGGGCTTTTAAAGCTACACTACTGTAACTTCCATCACGTCCTATACCCGAGATTCGAAACCCGGATGCCTGCACAAGTGACACAATAAGGATATCCTTTCCCAGCTGAGGTCGAGTTAAGATGCTCCCCCTAACCCATATGGTTCCATTCGTACACACTCAAGAGTAGCACACACCTGTAAGGGGCCATTTGGAGCCCTCTCAAGAAACCATGAGGGTCCCAGGACCACACTTTGAGACCCACTGGTGTTGCCTTTTATCAGCATCACTTTTTTCCTTAATAAAGTTGTTTCCTTTTCTTTTATGTAAAGCATTTTTTGTAGGCTACTTACAGTATATATTACTGAGCTATTATTATTATTATTATACTTTTTTTGTATTAAAACAAAAATTGAATGATATGCTTCCGTCATTACCACTTGTGATCCAGTAGTGCTCCTACCACATAGAAAAGCAGGGAGACCAAACGTAACCGCAGCAGTTAGTTAAATTGCACTAGTATACTATACACCCCTGGGGGTGGCAGTGGCCGTCATTAGAACACGGAGGGTTCCTGAAGGGTTCCCAGTTCGATCCTGGGTTCCCAGAGTTAGTGACGAAGAGTCCTTGAGAAAGACTCTGTCTGAACCCCTATAGTTGCTCCCGATGAGCAGGATGGTGCCTTGCATGGTTTCCTCCGCCATCGGTGTATGAATGTTTGTGTGAATGTAATGCACAATCTCTGTAAAGCACCTTGGATAAAGGCGCTATATACTGTAAATGCACTATATACCAGGCATTTACAGATTGGTCAAAAATTCAATAACATTTTACTCACACAAAAACAAAAGATACATAGTGGAGCCTTTACTGCCAGAACTCACCCATTCCTCCTTTCGTGCAAAGATAAAACAGATATGGTTTCATCATGTTTACCAAGCTGTATATGGCATCTTCTTTCACAGAAAATGTGTATGAGGTCTTGTCTTACAAAGCCTCACAGTTAGCACCCCCTGCATGCATATAAATACTATATTGCGAATGACAGCTTTGTCTTTGTAGAGTCAGTCTTGCATGGCCATGAAAATGTGTGATGAATCCCTCCCAGGTACAATGAACCACCCCCATTTATATGGTAATGACATACACGACGCACGCACGCACGCACGCACGCACGCACGCACGCACGCACGCACACATCAACCGTGCATGTTTGTCCTCACACATATGGAAATACAAACGTGATGTTTGTGCTACTACACTTGTGAGAACATCAACATTTTAGGACGGCATTGGGATCTACAAGCTCACAGCGCATATCGCTGTGGCGTGTTGTTGTCAACTATTTTTGGGTGTGTGACATGGTAACACAAGAACAACTAAGTATAAAATAGGGAAAACTTTATATCCCCAACCCCTAAAGCTGACCTATAAATGTCTAACCCGGCTTTACTCCACACATTGTCTTTAACCATAAAACAACCATGGAAAGCTGTTCTCAAATTGGACTACACTTGGGGACATTTGTTCTTCACAGCTATTGTAATACACACACGCACACCACACACACACACACACACACACACACACACACACACACACACACACACGCTTCAATTGTCAACTCCTGTTACTGTTTGCTCAGCACTTTTGTATCTGTTTGTCTCTTTTGGCCCTTATAGATACAACAACACATGCTTCCACATACAGTATACAGCACGGATATGTGTCCACACACAAACATACACACAGGCACACACAACTATATAAAAAAAAGGCCATACTCTATGTCTTCTATGGAAGCATGTCTGTGATGCTTTGAAACCTTATACATTTGATTATTATTATTAGCAGTTAGTTATTTTTGATTATTTTAAGATTTAAGCATTTGAGAGAGAATATATATAGTATTGGACACATGACGTGACCAGAAGATATTATGAGACAAGGACAGATTGAATAGGAACACATCTCATATCATTGTGCACAGACGTCAGTCTATCTGATGAAGTAGTTGATGGTCATCGTATCAAGCGTATTATGCTTATGCAGATATGATTCACCACATGTACAGTATGTACTGGGTCAAGCAGATAAAGGTAATAACTGATGACACACACCATTTCACAAATCACACACCAGTACCTACTTAGTCTTGGTCACAAAAACATTTTTCAGTCGTGAGATTTTATTTGGCTTTTAATCCATCAGGTAGGGTAGAGTGGGGGAAAAGGCCCCCCTGGGGTAATAAGCCCCCCAGCTGTATTTGACTACAGAACTACAAGGTGGCAAAAATTTTGATTTCAGCACATTCCTGGCATCCTTAGCTCTTCATGGATACAACATTTCATTGTCTCACCTTAATCCAGGTCATAACTTTCTCAATCAAACACATTTAAGATAAACTGATCTAATTCTTTGTCACTGTGAAAATGTTCCAAACTCGGTGTAAATAAGTTGAACCTCTTCACTTATTTTTTGTATATCATTAGGAAGGCCTTATGATAAATTATCAACTTAAAAAAAATAAAAAATAAAAAAGGTTTAAGATTTAAGATGACACTCTTTGCAATGACAGCGTTGGGGTAATAGGCCCCCCCCTCGTGTGGGGTAAGAAGCCCCCGGAGGCTTTTTGCCCCATGGAGAGAATAACTGCTTATTTTTGGCAGAATCGTTCAGTTAATGATACAAACGTGAAAATTGGCATTAGCAGTTTCCATGGGTCACTTTGAAATGGACACTTTCAAGATGACAGACATTTTTCAAGATGGCTGACACCTAATTGGAGCAGTTATGTGATATAAAGGGTTATTTTACCCAGGGGGCAAACCAGCCTTTTTTTGGGAAACCTGCATTTGCCCCGACATAAAAAGTTGTCCACCAGAAATATTATCTATGACCCAGTAGGATCACAACCTATATGGACAACCCGGTCAATTTGTACAACAAAGTCCAATATGGCCGCCTCAATATTAGCCCCTATTAGTTTTAATGGGGGGTGAATAGGGCAACATTTTAAACTGAGGGATATTTCCACGAAACTTCACAGGTTGATCAATGGTATACATATGAACATTTTTTGTATTGCAAGTTTCCATGAAATCCAATATGGCCGCCACAATATGGCCGCCATAATGTAAGGACCCAGAAAATAGGTTTTGCCTCTAACTTCTGAACCAGTTGAGCTAGAAACGCAAACTTGGTGTCTATTTCATGGTGTCTGACCATGGGAGACTCAATGGAATAGCTAATTTTATTATTGGGTGTGTCTGGACCTTTATTGTGCATATTTGCAAGATGGTGGATTCCCAAAATAGAGCTTTAACATAATTTCTACCATGATTGTTGACTGCTTTTGCAAATACAAGCAATATGAATCCATTTGCTAAGATTTATGGCACAGAAGGGACTTATACCTGTATTATTCTTGAGTTTGCATGTTGTCAAAATGGCTGTAAACGAGATATTATATTTCCTGTCCGATTCTACTGTATGTATTTGTAGCAATGACTTCAGATAAAATCAGAGACCAAAACAATGTATCTTAGAAATTATTTTTTTATTAAAAAAAATGTAAAAAAAGAGAGAGATTATCTCAATGAAATGAATGCAACTGCATTTTTGGGTCTTTCACACATAGACATGCACATGCTTTCCAACAACTTCAGCTTCAGGGAAATTATAATGAACACATGATTAAAACAGGCTGCATTATAATGCAAATAATTGCTAGTCACTATCACTGTCATGTGTACCTATCCTGCTGCATCTTGTCTCCAGTCCTTGGCAACGACACCCCAAGTAGCATGCAATTCCCTTCTTCGCACATGAACAGTTTTTCTGGCAGCCTTTGATACAGCTACATGATCTTGCCTTGTCCATTGATATAGGCCAGGCTGGCTCTGTAGATGGACAGGGGACTGCCTTCCCATGGCGGCAGCACGATATAGGCATCTATATCATGCTGCCACCCACCTCCTAGACCTTCCAGAGCTGTGGGTGAGAACAGAGCAGGATGCATATCTTCCTATCCATCACATGGTCTCAGCCCTTGGACTCGCACAGTGTCGTGCCCTGCCCTTTATTCACAGCCTGAGTGGCAGAGATACCACCAGCTATCCCTTTTTCACTGGAAAGAAGGCATGGTTCAAGACCAGCATGGGCCTAGATCTCCCTGCACTTCAGGAGTTTGGTGAAAATTCCTCTTATTCCCTCTCAGAGGATGTCAAGAATCAGGCTAGAGACCTCACAATAGCTGTATATGCATCAAAAGCTGACCATTCGGAGGACTTTGACCTGGCAAAGCTGAGAGTGTACAAGTTCCTAAATAACCGATCAACCCTGTTGAAGCTGCTGCCACCTACAGAAAATGCCTTTGGCCTGCACCTGAAAAGAGCTGCTCTTGCAGCCATAATAGATAAAACTGCACACATCGCGAAGCCAGACATCCCTTGCTTCACTGAATATGGATGGTCTCTCAGTGATGGGAAGGCAGTCCCCTGTACATCTACAGAGCCAGCCTGGCCTATATCAATGGACAAGGCAATATCATGTAGCTGTATCAAAGGCTGCCAGAAAAACTGTTCATGTGCCATCCATCCATCCATCCATCTTCAACCGCTTATCCGGAATCGGGTCGCGGGGGTAACAGTTCCAACTGAGACTTCCAGATTTCCTTATCCTGCGCAACTTCCTCCACTCCCTCTGGGAGTATACCGAGGCGTTCCCAGGCCAGTCTGGATATATAATCCTTCCATCTGGTTTTAGGTCTGCCACGGGGTCTCCTCCCAGTGGGACGTGCATCGAGGACCTTCCTAGGAAGGCGCTCGGGGGGCATCCGTACTAGATGCCCGAACCACCTAAGCTGACTCCTTTCCAAGTGAAGGAGCAGCGGTTCTACTCCAAGTCTCTCTCGGGTGATTGAACTTCATGTGCGAAGAAGGGAATTGCATGCTACTTGGGGTGTCGTTGCCAAGGACTGGAGACAAGATGCAGCAGGATAGGTACACATGACAGTGATAGTGACTAGCAATTATTTGCATTATAATGCAGCCTGTTTTAATCATGTGTTCATTATAATTTCCCTGAAGCTGAAGTTGTTGGAAAGCATGTGCATGTCTATGTGTGAAAGACCCAAAAAGGCAGTTGCATTCATTTCATTGAGATAATCTCTTTTTTTTATTATTATTAAAAAATAATTTCTAAGATACATTGTTTTGGTCTCTGATTTTATCTGAAGTCATTGCTACAACTACATACAGTAGAATCGGACAGGAAATATAATATCTCGTTTACAGCCATTTTGACAACATGCAAACTCAAGAATAATACAGGTATAAGTCCCTTCTGTGCCATAAATCTTAGCAAATGGATTCATATTGCTTGTATTTGCAAAAGCAGTCAACAATCATGGTAGAAATTATGTTAAAGCTCTATTTTGGGAATCCACCATCTTGCAAATATGCACAATAAAGGTCCAGACACACCCAATAATAAAATTAGCTATTCCATTGAGTCTCCCATGGTCAGACACCATGAAATAGACACCAAGTTTGCGTTTCTAGCTCATCTGGTTCAGAAGTTAGAGGCAAAACCTATTTTCTGGGTCCTTACATTATGGCGGCCATATTGTGGCGGCCATATTGGATTTCATGGAAACTTGCCATACAAAAAATTTTCATATGTATACCATTGATCAACCTGTGAAGTTTCGTGGAAATATCCCTCAGTTTAAAATGTTGCCCTATTCACCCCCCATTAAAACTAATAGGGGCTAATATTGAGGCGGCCATATTGGACTTTGTTGTACAAATTGACCGGGTTGTCCATATAGGTTGTGATCCTACTGGGTCATAGATAATATTTCTGGTGGACAACTTTTTATGTCGGGGCAAATGCAGCACACCTTCCTTTGCCCCCTGGGTATTTTGGTGATAAAAGCCTGAAAATTGGCATGAGTAGTCTCTGTGGGTCACTTGGCAATTAGCCTCGGAAACCCAGACTTACTTGGCAATTAGCCACCCACAGTTACTTGAAATTTCAATATGGCAGCCATTTTTCAAGATGGCCACCACCTTAGTGGAGCACCAAATAAACCATTATATCACTTAACTGCTCCACAAGGTGTCCGCCATCTTGAAAAATGTCCGCCATCTTGAAATTTCAAGTAGCTGTGGGTGGCTAATTGTCAAGTGACCCACAGAGACTGCTCATTCCAATTTTCATACTTATATCACCAAATAAACTATTATATCACATAACTGCTCCACTAAGGTGTCAGCCATCTTGAAAAATGGCCACCATCTTGAAAATTCAAATTCCTCTGACAATTATCTTGTCAAGGGACCCATGGAAAATGCTCATGACAATTTTCATGATTGTAGCACTTATTCTGCTCCAGGACATAGAAGGGGGCCTATTACCCCATAGAGGGGGGCCTATTACCCCAGTAGTGGGGCAATAGGCCCTTTTTACATGTTTTTCTTTTTGTACTATAAAATCAAATGTATCTAATTTTTCAACATGGTGCCCATATAGGTGTATTGGGTAAAGCATTGTTAACATGTACATACTGAATTAATATCAAAATGTATTTTAATTGGTCATAAAATAGACATTATCCTTAGGGGGGGCCTTTTACCCCACCTTACTCTACTGTCTGTGGCCCTCAACCACTGGCCTTCACGGGGCCATTGAGAGTGACTCACCACTTTTAACAGTGATTACGGTACGCTCGGCGCCGCACCGCTGCCACTGATTCACTCACTGAGGGAGGGGTGTGTAAATCAGACAGTCTGGGTGGCACCTAGGGATGGGACGATATGAAAATGTCATATCACGATGATTGTGACAAAAGAAATCGCGATTTACATTATTATCATGATAATTAAAAATCCATTATCCTGGGGCGGAACATTTGCCAAAGATTAGCCGATCTACTTTTAGATCGGCTATTTTTTGCCAAAGACATTTGATAGAGAGTGAAAGAAAGACGGTATCAAGTACATATATTATAACTACTGTAAGTACCTTTTACCAATTTAAGGGTTTAAGTGGTACCATATATGCAGCTTGGCAAATAAAAGGTGAATTGATCCCAGTGCATGACGGAGGACGATGTTGCGATAAATTAAATCTCCGCGATAAGATGATCGTGAGTGTTTTTTATCACAACAGACGATAATATCGCTTATCGTCCCATCCCTAGTGGCATCGTTGCTGCTGCAGGTATGGGGGGGGGGGGGGGGGGGGGTCTTAGCTGGTGGCAGTTCAAGGACCTGGATGACAGACAGACGGAGGGTAGCAGGACTCATCCGACTCAGCAGAAATGTTGGGACTGGGTTTACGAGTGGACCGTATAGATGGGAGATGGATCACGTGTCACAGGAGCGCTCTCGCTCTGCTCGGCGGCCCGGCCAGACAGTTTCTCAAATTCAGCCCTAAAAAACGTGAAATGCCCTTCAACACTCAGAGAGGCGCGCAGAGTGGAAAGTTCTCATTTAAAAATAGGGTAAAAGTGATGCCTAATTTATACTCCGTTGCGTGACTCCCCCCCAATTATTTTGGGGGGTCCCCAGATGATTAACTTAATGTGCAACATTGTTTTCTCACTCAACAGTAAACAATCCAACATAAAGTGTAAGTGTATAGAGGGTATCAATTTTAAGGACTTTTTAATACCTCTAAAATTACAAATTAAACATTGGCCAAATTGTCAAATATTAGAGACAGATATTGTGAAAATAGCTGATTTACATGCTCACAACACAAAGATCTGCTATTTTAACAATACAACCGTGTTATACAAAATGTAATGCCTCAACTCCTAGTGCTTGTCTGGGTGGGGGGTCCCCAGTTAAAATATGATTATTTTGGGGGTCACAGCCTGAAAAGGTTGGGAATTAATGTATTAGCGTGCCGAAGATAGCAGATATACAACCTCACAACTGTGAACTAGATTGGTTTTGGTTTTGGCACATGACACTGTTGTACGATAAAGAATAAATCAGGCTTATGGGAAGAATGGAACAACATTTAATCTATTCCTTCCCCGCCCTGGTCTAAACATGCTAGACTAGAGCCTTCTTCCATGGCTCTACAATGCTGCCTCCTTCTCAACTTTCCTGTTCGCCTTCAGTAAGTAGCCTAAACAATGAGGTAGAAATGGACTCCTAACTACCCATTATCCTTTTTTTAAAGATAATAAACACGATCCGCTGCAATCCTTTAGACAGCTCCTACTTGGTAGTTCTAAGCGGAGGCAAGTGGGTGAATAAATCGTGGTCACCTGCACTTAAGAGGTAGCAATTTGTGGCTCAGCCAAAGTTTGTGGCCCACTACCAAGTTGCACCGCGTAAAAGCCAACGCTTCTGGCAGCATATGCAGTGTCAATGCTTATTTAAGGGTCCTTTCCACTGCACCATAGAATGGTTCTGCGAACGGTTAATAACCGTTCCAAAATTTGCATTTCAGTCTGTCTGGCTGACAATGGCATAAACGGTGCCAACAGTCCGCACGGGTGCATAACCGTGCTCTCAGCCAAACCGAACCTGTGGGAGGTCTTAATGATGAACCTATTCAATTAGGTTTTAGGCCTTGCGGTGGGAATGCACTCTTGAGAGTCAACACAACATGCATGTCTGAATAATTACTACTGCCAGACAGTTGAGAAGAGACAACAATACTTTATCTACAAACACAACTAAACATAGAACACTACATAGGCCTACAGTTGTCGAGTCGCCTTTAGACACTCAATTACATGTTATCATCACATGGTTGATTACAGACTAATCAGGTAAATAACTCAGGTTCTCACTAGACAAAATGGTTTTGTGTAACATAGAGATGGAAAGTACCTCAATTTCAGGCAAATTCTTGGCCCCAGAGTGTGATCTTGACCAGGGTGAGAGGTGGACGAACTGCACCAGAGAGACAAAAAGCTCCAGGCAAAGCGAAGTGACACCTGTCTCATTTTCAGCGGATGGCTATAGTACTGAAAGCGACAGGCACAGAGCGCTCATTGTCATGGTCAAACTTATGGGAGTGTGCTCTGAGTATAAGCCAAGGAACTAATATGATGAATTGTGACCTTCCTGCATGGCAGCAGAGCGGTCTCTGCATTTGATAAAGGAGAGTGCATTTGAAAAGATGATTTAATTTTGTGTTGTGTCCATTCATAATGCATAGGTCCATGCTGGGTATATAGGGAACAGGGCAGGTGGGTACAGGTGCCAAAACATGACTAAGGCCATGACTGAAATCCTCTGTTAATGTTTCTGACGCCTCTAACTCCTGGCAGTTCATCTCTCCCGACAGATCCCTAAGATAGGCTATGCTGGGTGTTTTTGTATTCCTTTTGATTATCACTCAGCACATGTATGCCCCTAGGGCAGGGATTTTCAAACTTTTTTTGACTCAGGGCACCCCTGTAAATAACTTTTTCATCCACGGCACCCCTGAATTACAGTTTTTGAATCTTACATCCTATTGAAGAAGTATCCGTTTAACTGACTGAAAATAACTTTATATACTTGACATTTAACCACCTATTCTGGGGGTAAGGTTCACCAAACATAGCCGGCGCGTTGTGAGCTTGTAGATCGGCTATTTTTGGTTAAGAGAGTTGTCCGTAGATGGAAAAAGAATTCATCAAATACAGTGCAAATCAGGTCTGTTTTACTAAGTACAGTGAAGTGATATTGATGTAGTGATCTTGATGAATTCCAAATATTATCAGCAATCACCCGCGTCATCCACTTTGGGAAACCCTGCCCTAGGGACACCCTCCTTCCGGGTATACTCAGTCAGTGTTGTGACAAATGTGTGAAAGGAGGATGTCCCTAGGGGCATCTGCGCTGGGTGAGCAATTGAAATGAGTAGTAAGTATAGCCTTGAGGCCCATAGGGCAAGAGCCTATCCTGTTCTCTCCTGTTTATCTAGTGTGAGTTGGCTAGCCGTACAAGACAGTACATCCACCAGCCGGGATGTACTAAGTCCACTACCTGGACATTAAGCTAGTATGTCACAGGGAGGGACTTACCACAATCTACCCTTGATACTGAGCGCCAAGCAGGGAGGCACTGGGTACCAGTTTTGATAGTCTTTTATGACCTTGCCGGGGATTGAACTCCCAAATCTCAGGGTGGACACTCTAATCACACTACCACTGAGCTAGTTATTTCTAAATGAGTGGGTGGGGATTTTCTGTGCTCTCTACCGGATATTATATACAGTATCTGTATGCGTACTGCGTAGGGTGGGTAGATTTCTAGTTGTGACATTTATTCATAATTGACTGGAAAGCAAATAGAAGCTCGTGGAATGTTTTGGAAAGACAATACCAATGGTTACAACTAAGTTGGGGCATGACGCAAAAGGAAATATATAAATGCCACGTAATCACCTCTTCCTCCTTAGTCAACAAAAAGCGTCCATCTCTGAGAGGAAAACCGTGTGTGTGTGTGTGTGTGTGTGTGTGTGTGCGTGCGTGCGTGCGTGCGAGCAAGCGTGTTTGTGTGTGTGAGAGCGTTTGTGTGTGTGTGTGTAGGTGTGTGTCTGTATGTGAGAGAGATAGAGGAGGGATGATAATGTTACAGTCTTTCCTTTTGTTGTCACTCCACCAACAGGGTGTCACATTCCTTGTCGATATCAGTAACTGTTCTCTTAACATTCCATGACATGCTTCTCAAGGGTTAAGAGATATCATTCTACTCTACATTTCTCTGGTGAATGGTTCAGGAGGATGATGAAGTGAAACATCTGACCAGAGGGTTATAGCCTCTCACAGATCTTTGGTCAGGATATATGATTGAGGGACCCACCAACATTTTTTTTTTTTTTTAATGTTTTACAAATATATATATATATAAATATAAGTAAAATATATACATTTCCAGATGTGTAGGTGTTGTAGGTCTCTTGTATTTTAGTTGACAGTGTTGACAGGTATCTGCACTGGCAAAATTAATTAGCCTATTAGGCGTGAGGAACTGTCCATTGTCCTGAAATTGTCACTCACGCACCCACTCACTCCTGCTGTGGAGAGAAACAGGTTTTCTGGCACCTCCACTTATCTGCTAAAGTGCTTTGATAAATAGCCTAATTTGATGGCGTTTCGTTTTACTTGTTTGTTGTTGGTGCTGTATAATAATAATAATTGTTAAAAAACATTGTTAAAAAACATTGTGTTTATAGGCTGTTTTGTGACATAGGCCTATTGTAAAGAGCATTTGCATAGGACTATGCATAGGATATAAATAATATCACCAATGCAAAAGGGGAAAAAGCAGTTATACAGAAAAAAAAAAAAAAAAAAAAAAAGTTCTATAGCCTATTATCATGTATTGTATGTAGACCCACACACACACACACACACACACACACACACACACACACACACACACACACACACACACACACACACACACACAAATAGGACCTTTCTCCATCCCCATGTGTAGAACCCCTTTTCGGTTCTACAACCGCAGGGAATTTTCAGCCCATCCCTAAAGTCATCGTGATGACCAAGGCTGTGTAGTTGAGCCTGGAACGTCGAGGAGGAGGAGAGAGGAGGGAGCAGCCAACCAGTCAGACAGCCGTTGCAGCCCCAGCAGGCGAGGCAAGCAGCAGTGTGAGTGTGGCGGCCACACATCTCAATAACACCGCTATGTTGTAACGGACAGCACGGAACCACCGATCAGACCACCAGGACACTGCTGGGTTATGAAAGCGTAGCCGCCCGTCCGTGGAGACATGAGGAGGAGGAGGACGTTCGCTACGACAACGTCCGCTGCTCAGGCTGCTTCTTCTTCCTCGTCTTCACCACCGACGCTACGGATTAATAAGCGGGAGGAGAGGCTTCGTTCGGATCGTGTCTGGATTCATCGATCGTGTCCGTTGGAGTAAATGAAGAGGTGATGCAGCAGAGAGAGCCTCTATCGGTATACAACCACCATCCACCACCACAGACAAGCAGAAGCTACAGCTAACCGCTTTGCTATAGTAGCTGCGTTATTATTGTTATAGCACACCGCGAGCGAGCGAACACTACATCATTTAATGCGACACCCCGGGGGGGCCCAGCGAAAACACGTCAGGCAGTGTGTACAGGGTCTGAATTCATTAAAATGCCTTTTTGTGCACCGTAGTCACTTTGTGTTGTCAGTTTTATGGCCGTTAGCAGCGATGTGTAGCTGTAGCCGCTGCTACAGTATCGTTCCTTCGCATTGCCCTGCTCCTAGCTAACACGTTTAGCTCGTCGTCTCGCAAGGCAAGGCAGGCGAGCGAGCGAGCGAACGAAGCCGCGTTTAGTGGCTGCGGCGCCGGGTGTCGCATGCCGAAAACGCCAGCGATACAAGCTCACAAAGCGTCGTGGTCGCGACGCTTTGTGAGCTTGTATCGCTGGCGTTTTCGGCGTGCGACACCTGGTGTGGCACATCGCGGCACACAAGAAAGTCTATAAATCAATCAAGCCCCTTGCAGGGCATGACATTATTAAGGCTGATCCTGTTGTTTGGGACAAGTAATAGATCTTTACGGACAAGTTCATTCAACATGTATTGTCTGTTCGGGTTGGACTTTAGTGGCTCATGGTTTCACTTGACTTGGCTTTAAGCAGGGCATGACATTAAGGCTTGTTCTGTTGTCCGGGACAACTAATACATCTTTATGGACTTTCAAAATGTACTTGTCCTTTAGACAAGTGGTTCTTCTTGGTTTCCCTTTTTCTGTGACGCTCCTAGCAGCGTTGTGCTGTATGCAGAGTGCTGAATATGGACTGAAGATACTATTTAGTGGAGGGGGAGAAGAAGGGGGTCTTATCTAGGCTATTAGTCAAAAAATGGCAAATTCTGTGACAGTGACTTTTGTGCCTGGACAAGTGAATGAAAGTGAAATGCCCCAAAAAGTTAATGTCAAGCCCTGAGGTGAAGGGTGAACTTGGCATTCTGTGTGGGAGACAGACAGACAGGCGGACGTCGCCGACACTACGATACGGTCACACTTCTGTCGTCGCTAAAAGATAATAATGACGTTTAGGTTGTTTTCCTCCAACAAGAAATATTCTAAACGCTGCGCCCCCCCCCCCCCCTTCTTGTTAAAGTTGGAAATAACGTATTTTTTGTTGTTATCGAGCGACACACGTTCTGTCGCGCGAGGATGTCTTGTGCCAAAAAAAAGAACAATCTTTCGCGTCGCGATGCGGGGCCTTGTTAGCTTGTTAGTACATCTGTTCTTTTTGGCACAACACCCGACACACACAGGCAACTAGACAAAATAAATACTAGGCCTGTTAGGTTGATTGATGTGTAATACTTATAAACCTTTAATCTGGTTATGAATATTACCAGGACATGTTATATTAGCAGGGCATGTTTGCTTGACATGATAGTCAAATGTGTTTTCAAAATGTACTCGCAGACATATGATGTATTTTCTTTCTCTTGAGGGTAAACATTGATTTTTTTTGCACCTTATTTTGCTTCCCATATTTGTGTGGTGATGTCTGTCTGTGTACCCTGTGCCACTAACAGCATGCTAATAGACGGGCTAGAATGAATTATAATAACCCAATACGGTGAGTGAGTGCATGCCTAGTGTGTTCAGCATAGAGAGTCTCCTATGCAGCTTTCACTAAGGCTGTGTGATTTGTCTTGCAGTCCAATCCGATGCAGCCTAAAGGATGGCATTGAATAACAGGATTTGCTCGGTAGGTGGATTTCCCTGCTCTTCTCTTTCTATCCGTTGATAATCTTTTGTTTAGGGTATATCAAATATGTCCAAGCCCTACAACATCTGTGGGGCTCATCCATCAGTGGTTATCTGTGTTTGGTGATGTTGGCTGGCTAGGAACTGTTATACATATATACTGTTGTACACAAATAATTCTGTCAACCAATGTTTTTATGTTGTTATTATGGATGACTGTGTTTCCTTCTGAAAGATGGTCCATGTAATTCACTGTGATGTACAGTAATGTAATGCATCGACATAACATTTTATTTTAAACTTGTATTTCTGTTATGCTATCACGGAATACCTTACATTAGTGCACATCAATCAAAGGTTTTATCCCATCTAAGCCAACTCGGTGATGCTTGATATCTCAAAACAACAATCAGATAATTATAATAGTAGAACAGTTTACTGGACAGCTAGATTTGAGTAGAATAGCTTTTGTGTAGTTGTTGGTCACCACCAGCCAATGTGCGGTGTGGGCTGGTTGAGGTTACTGTGGTGTACATTTTGCACATCATTGAGTTTTGACTAGGTTTCATGTTTGATATAAACCACATGAACCCTAGCAGAGTAAGCAGACCAGTCTTGGGGTGGACATTCGGCAGGCAAAAATAGCAGATGTAGCTGTGCTAAAGAGAGGGAGAGAGAGCGAGAGAGAGAGATATAAAATAGCAGATCTACAAGTTCACAATGTGTCTCAGTGCGACACATTTTTCAGTGAAGAGATTTAGTAAAGAGGGTAAAAAAGCAGGGGGAAGGGCACTGGGGGACTCTTAGCACATAGGGTTTAAGTCCGGGTCTTCAACAGGGGGTAGGACATTTCTTTTTACATTTACCACTTGAAGCCTAGCATCCCTATCCTGAGGACCAAACTACAAGCTTACAACACCTCGTGCAGCGAAGTGTTCTGACTGTGAGCTTGTAGATCGTCTAAATTCGGCAAAGAGGTTTATGTGTAGAGGGGAAAAAGAGAAGGCCAAGTACAGAGCCAAAGGTCAAGTTTATATATAGTATTGACAGTTTAAGTTGTTAAATGTCTGAACATACACATTAACATGAATCCAACATACACTGATGACACTGCTGTCAAACAAGTCTATGAAACTATCTATGCAAGATAATTTTATACAATATGCTGGGCTGCAAAACGTTGAAGACCCCTGGTTTATGTGGTTCAAATGTGTGCTGTCCTTTTCAGTAAATGTGTGTGCAACTCAATGCTTCGTCAATGATCAACACCTGATATGTTCACTTTCAGTATCAACATGACCAGTTCCAAGGCAGCCCGTCGCTTCTTCACTGAGGGGCTTCAGCAACTCGTCTTTGTTGATTCTGGACTCGTCGTTGCCGGGATGAGATAATAGGAGTGACCCCCGGAGGGTGCGTTGCATGTTGCTGCTACAAGAGGACCTGTGGCGCTTGTAGATCCACTCCCCTCCTCCCTCCCACCTCCCTAGTCTCACCCTCGACCCCTAAGCCCGAGTTGACTTTTTAACGTCGGAACCATGACGACACCGGCCCTGCTGCCGCTCTCGGGCCGCAGGATCCCCACGCTGTCTCCGGGCGCCTCGTCTTTCCCGCATCACAGGGCCACGTTGAGGCTCTCCGAGAAGTTCATCCTCCTCCTCATCCTCAGTGCCTTCATCACCCTGTGCTTCGGAGCCTTCTTCTTCCTGCCGGACAGCTCCAAGCACAAACGCTTCGACCTGGGCCTGGAGGACGTGCTCATCCCCCATATCGACTCCCCCAAGGGCGGGAAGCACGTGGCGGGTGGCCCCGTGGTCATACATGGGCAGGGGGCCCACTACGAGCACAGACACAGGTACGGCAAATGGCAGAGAATGTTTTATCTGACATGAACCTCACATTCACTGGGAGAGCCAGTGAATTTGGCTTTGCGTTGGGAGAGCAGTGATTTGGATTTGCTTCTTTGCCATTATAATTTCCTGTGCCGTTTGAGTGAGAAAGTGGCTTCTGAAAATGTCATTGAGATGGTATGGCGGTGGGTTGAAATGATAAAGTACTCGACTATTGATCCATCACACACAAGGAAATTCTCACTTGCTTTTCTGGTCCACTGCCCAGGTTCATGTGCATGACGTCACGTGTGTGTGGGTATTGTTCCTCGCAGGCCACTTATACAGGTCTCTTGACACACATCGATTGTTCGGTAGCCATGTGGAAAACACCCTGAGGCTGTGGAATGGATGTTGATAGCCTGTAAAACCGTCTTGCTCCACGTATGCTCCACATAATAGTTTCCTCATTTCTCTTGTCAGCATCACTCATTTTTTTGTACCTTGTGTTAGGATTCTCAAAATGCTCACCTGAGTCTACTACAGGTATGGACGGTTTTGGTTTCATTGTTGCATGACAGGGAAATAGTCACCTTGAACACGGTGTCCCATGTTGTCCCAAGGGTGAACTTGGTGCAACTTGATGAACCAGAACACAGAGGCCGTTTGAAAAGCTTTTATTATATTGTTGCTGTTGGGTGGAAACCTTTTGTCCATTTTCAATCTTTTTGTGTTTTTCCGTAAATCTATGCCCTAATTGATCATACTACAGCGTCACACACAAAGGCATCAGATTTTTTTTTTTTTTTTCACAAACATTTTTATTGAATTTTTACAAAACAAATAAACAAACATGACCATCATCACCTCCTCACAATAATCATCCTCATGCTGTTCACAGACAGGGTTTACTCTTTTTTTTTCTCGTTTCTTCCTTTTCATCAGTCCATTTCTCTGTTATAGTCCATTTGCATTCAATGTAATTATAGTCATTCACATAATTCCCGTCATATTAACCATCAGTTATTCACTTAATTTTAACTATCAATTTTTCACGTAGTTCCTATCTTTTATTCTACCTGTCTTTGTCCAACATCATATTCACATCCAGATGTCATGCCATACAACAAAACAAAAAACAAAAATCACTACACACTACACTACACTAACACATACACACACACTCGGGACTTCCACCTAGGAGCGACTACCCCCTACCCTCTCTAACTAAACTGAGGGGTTTGTCCCCATCTTGGATAGGGCCCCCTCTCTAGACCTGAAAATATCCCCTACTCTTGGGTCCTTCCAGCGTCTAGCCACCCTACTCCGTAAGTCCCACCAACCCTCTAACTAGCATTACCCTCGTCGATTCCACCTGTAACTAAATGATAATTTTCTTACGACTCTAGATTCCCCTTTATTCACCCCGCAGTTACCCTTGTATTAATTCCAACATATGTCTATCAAGGAGGGTTAGATTCATCTTGAATTGAAATATTTCTGCGTTAAATCCCTGTTTCCTCCACCGTCCCCCCATGTCCTTCAACCTGCGAGTTAACTACTTTCCTTTCCATAGCGTCCCGTCTTCATCAGCACTGTGAAGCTACTTTGGCTGTCCTTATCTCTTGCCTTTCACCTTCGTCATTTCTCCTTTTTCTCCCGTCTTTCTCCTCAACACACGTTGCCATCTCTCCACTTCTTCCCTCCTCCGTCGGTCTCTCTCATCCATCGTCGCCTCTGCCGTCTTCACAGCTCCCGGCTCCGTCACTTTCACGCCGTCCTGCGCCGTCTCCACGTCCCGCGCCGTCTCCGCCTCCACCGCCGTCGAGTCTGGACCTCGCGTCCGTGTCGATGTCCTCTCCCTGTATCGGTAGCCCCTCGCTCGGATGTCTCTCGCTGCTTCTGTTGCGTTCCTGTACACCTTCATTCCATCCTCCCAATGGACCCTTAGCTTTGTAAATGGCGACTGGAAGGCTATGTTTTCTTGTTTTAAGATTCTCTTTGATGGCGCATAATCTTTTCTCATTTTAACCACTTCTGGTGCATACTCATGGTCAAATCCGAGCCTCTTCCCCGCCACCTTTATTTCTTTTGCCCACACCTTGCGGAGCACCATCTCCTTTGTATCAAACTTGTGAAAGTTCATAACGATTGAGCGTGGCGGGGCTGAGGCGTCCTTCGGTTTCTGGGTCGGCGTGCGGTGTGCGCTCGTGATCTGCAGCTCCATTCTGTCTGGCAGACCAAGCTCAGCTTTCAACAACTGTTCCATAAAGTCCACCATGTTTGTCTCTTCTCCAGCTGTTTCTGGACAATTGAAAACTCGTATGTTGTTTCGCATTTGCCTCGCCTGTAGATCCAACACCTTGTCCTGCAGCTTCACCACACAGTCCTCCAAATATTTCACCGCCTCACTCGCCTCTACTTGCCGCTCCTCTGTCTCCTTCACTCGGCGTTGTACCTCCATTGTCTCCGCCTTCCGTTCCACCAACTCTCCCGCCACCTTCTGCTGCTCCATGTCCACTTCTTGTCTTAATGCTTTTATTTCTTCATGAATCTCTTTTCTTATTTCGTCCTTCAGCGTCGCCAATTCTTGTCTTATTTCTTGTCTAAACGCCTCCATATTCTGCTTTATGTCGGCCAGGCCTTTGATCACCTCGACCATCTGGTCCGCCGTCGCCATTTTCACTTCTTTTTGTATCATAATAAGTACCGCTCTTCGTGTTTTGACGAATCTAGAGTCGATCTAGTCTCTCCCCCACACTTTCTCTTTAACAAATTTGTATCTTACATGCGTGTTTGTGTGGTTTTCTTTTCGACTTTCTGGGAGCTCGCTTTCAGGCTGCTACTACTCACGCCATCTTCCCGGAAGTCCCCAAGGCATCAGATTTTATAAATATGAGGTTTCCACCCGACAGAGACGATTTTAACTTTTGCAGTTAATTTACCATGGAGGCCGACAACACAGTGGGATGCAGGACAAACCGTTTTCAGATAAATTAGGTGTTACTGTTTAACATGGCATTTATAGATACAAGGCTCCTAGTAGATATGCTAGCATAGCCCTCTGTAGCACAAGCTTGTGTTGCATCGCTTGGCCTCCCTAGCTGCATCTTTCTCATTTTTGCATTCTCTTTTATTATATCTCTCCATCTATCTATTAAACCAGCAAACTCACTCACGCTCTAACGCTCTAACGCTCACGCTTATCTACGTTTATCTATTCACTCACTTCAGCAACTGATCCCAAAGTTCACATGGTATTGGCCATTAGCATTATACCAACGGTGACGGAGCCCGAATTTCATTTCTCCCAAATTAAAGCTGTTTATTAGCGTTTTCTTAGCCTGTTGTCGGGGTTACGGTCCGTTCCTCCAGGCCATGGGATCTGTAGCCCCACACACACACCCCTCTCTCTCACAGTTAGGAATGTGCATTCTCTCTCTCTCTCTCTCTCTCTCTCCCTCCCTCTCTCCCTCTCTCTCTCTCTCTCTCTCTCTCTCCCTTTCTCTCTCTTCTCTCTCACTTTCACCAGGTGCGTTTGATGTGTGTCTCATCTTCCAACGGGTATGAAAAAACTATGTGGAGCAAGCGCATTCATCCCCATACCTAAATTTGCTGTTATTTGTATCCATCATAAATATACACTCCTCCATGAGCTGCTCCTTACATTATGATGCTCCCACATATTCTCACGCACGCACCAGTTACAGTAACTTTCCCCACAACCCACACTCTGCACATATTTTGGAGCACATATCTTCGAACGGGTAAGGTCTAGTTCCTGTTAAATTACCTCCACATAGTCCAGTATTACTGCTAGCATCAAGCCCAGCCTGCACAATACATATGGCTATGTTCTGTATGCATGTATGTACGTATGTATGTATACAATTACAAAAATATGACTTAATTCAGCTTTAGCTTTTTGCAGTACTATACACAAGACAAAATAAATAGTATACATTGTTGTGGAATTATTGACTGTCTTACTGTTACATCCACCTACTGTGCATGCTGTGGAAAGTAGTTGTTACTTACAGAATGGTGAGCTAGGTGTTAAAAGCCTTTTCTCTGCCTGTTGTGCAGTGAGGGACTGTTGAGTGTTTTGCCACTCCAGTCCCCAGTGGGGCCATTTCATTTTTCCGTTTGTCACGGACATCTTTCCACAGTTTGGGACGCCACCTGCTCAAAAGAACTAATTTACTGTACTTTGGTAACCGAGAAGGAAGGAAAGCATGGCATTGGGCTATACTATAGTGTGGTCCTGTATGTCATCACCAGGACTGAGACGGCCCGCTGAAAAAGAAGGGCAGTAGCTGCCTGCAGGAGCTTTGGAAATGTTCCACAGCTTGGCTTTCTAGACTAGAGGTAGCTGTTCATATGATAAAAGGAGTAGACATGGCTAAGCGAATTGAAAGCTCCCTCTCTTCTGTAGAGTTGCTAGTTTGTATTAAAGGGCCCCGAAAATGGGGGATTGTAACCTGCCCAGAGGCTGCACAACTGATCGAAAAACTATCGAAATCACAAAACCGATTGCCGCAGTTTACAAACTGCAAGAGGCAGCATTTTTGCCGGGACTAATCTCTAAACAATGTTTACTGCCTGGTGCTTTGCAGGATCCCTGTCCTACAAATCAGGCTGCATGTTGGATAAAATCTTGGATTGTATTCAGACTGAGCAAAGAACCCGTGCATAATGTTCCCACTGCAAATTATATTTGAATTCCCAAGCAATTCCCCCAGTTGTGCACACATGCATGTATCAGAAGAATTCATATCATGTTGTGCGTCGCAGCCAGAATATTTATTTAACACACACAAAATACAATATGGCTTATCAGTATTGTGTGTCCCTTAAACAGGGTTTTAACCATTCCCACGTGAGCATGAATATATATTAAAACAAAACTTCTTTTGTAATTGATAACCTCTGCAAACAAATATATTCTGTTACACTATTGCGGATGTCACAGGATACCTTTGACTGAATGTGAGCGCTTTTCTTTTGACTAGGGAGGCTCTCTAAGGTAAGATGGAAGAGGCAACCACTAGCAGGCATTGAACTCAAAAGGCACGCCGCCCCCTTCCCCTCATGTCTTGAGGATGGCAATTTCAGCTTTCAAGGAGGGAGAGTAATACCTCTGAGATCCCTCAAAATTAGTTTTATGCAAATTCTAAGTCTCGAAAGTGCAGTCTATATATTTAACCCCTCATAAGCACCCCCACAACTGTAGTTTAGTTTGTGGAATTACCTTCAGTTTAGCATTTTGTGTATCTGACTCAGCAGTTCTTTGCAACCTCACCGTGTTCCCCAGGGCCCACTCCCCTGGGAGTGAACCATAAGAGCCAATATCTAAAGAAGCCTGTTAGGGAGCACAGACAAAGCTCACCGGCAGCTAATGGCAATTTCACCTTTATTATTTGTCCACAGACCTGGCTATAACCACACAAGATGACCTCACCATTCACATTATCCACATGAACCCTAGTGTCCCTATTCTAGGGAAAACATTCAGAGAAAATAGCAGATCTACATTCTACACAAGGTCACATGAGCTTGTAGATCCGCAAAGATATTTAGTGTGGAGTGAAAACAGGAGGTGGGTCTATTCTATTGGGACTCTGGTCCACTAAGTATATACGGTTTAAGTGGTCAATAATCACATGAAGGATTTTATGAAGTCATTTCGTTCTGTCTGCCATTGCTGGCTTTCGTTTCGTTTGCTCTGACGCATGTTTGCGATCTCGATGATAATCCAAAATGTAGGATTGAGGAGAAAGTGAAAGCTCGGACATCTAGCCCTGTGCTCTTGGTGTTTTGTACTGTATTCTGTATTCTTTCTAGCATTCCACCTCTTTGCCCAAGGCCAAGGGAGGTGTGATTATTATTATTATTGTTGGGTATCAGCAGGGGAGAAATGGACCGTATATTACTATCACTTATATAATACATTATGATGTTTGGTTGCTTGTAAGAGCATAGATGTCTCCATTAGGCCTGATGGCTATTGTATTGGTACAGCCTATCTTGTTATGGTTCAGCTTGAAGCAGCTACAGTATAACTATGGTCTGAGCCCTGTGCTCCTGGTGGAACTACCGTACCACCGACCTGAGTGTTATTTTATTGTACTTCTCCCCATGATATCATCCTACTAATAAAGGAGCAAACTCACGCTCTAACGCTCTAACGCTCTAACGCTCACGCTTATCTACGTTTATCTATTCACTCGCTTCAGCAACTGATCCCAAAGTTCACATGGTATTGGCCATTAGCATTATACCAACGGTGACGGAGCCCGAATTTCATTTCTCCCAAATTAAAGCTGTTTATTAGCGTTTTCTACTGTCTGTTGCCAGGGTTACAGTCCGTTCCTCCAGGCCATGGGATCTGTAGCCCCACACACACACACACACACACAGCTCCCTCTCTCACAGTTAGGAATGTGCATTCTCTCTCTCTCTCTCTCTCTCTCTCTCTCTCTCTCTCTCTCTCTCTCTCTCTCTCTCTCTCTCTCTCTCTCTCTCTCTCTCTCTCACGCTTTCACCAGGTGCGTTTGATGTGTGTCTCATCTTCCAACGGGTATGACATTTTTTTAAAATTATTTGTATCCATCATGAATATACACTCCTCCATGAGCTGCTCCTTACATTATGATGCTCCCACATATTCTCACGCACGCACCAGTTACAGTAACTTTCCCCACAACCCACACTCTGCACATATTTTGGAGCACATATCGTCGAACGGGTAAGGTCTAGTGTACATAAAGCATAACCATCACCACCTAGAATATTGTCTTGAGTTTTATTGACTCATCAATTGCTCATTTTCTAATCAATATTTAATTATAAGCAAACCACAATTATAAGCAGACAAAGTAAATTAAAAAATGTATATAAATACACATGAACTGAACTGAAGTATTTAAGCTCGACATCGTTATATCGAAGTCCAAAAAACATCAAAAGATAATGTCCTATATATTGACCAAACTAATATGTCGGTCGGGATCTAGGTCACTGGTCCTCAACCTGTGGGTCGGGACCCCTGGGGGGGTGTAACAGTAAAGAAACCAAAGTGTATAGACCGTATTTGCACAAAGTGTCAATTTAAGGACTTTTTAAAACCTCTAAAATGACAAATTAAACATTGGCCAAATTGTCAGAAATTGTGAAATTGGACGATCTACATGCTCACGAGGCGTTGTGAGCATGTATTGTAGATCGTCTATTTTCACAATAGAACCGTGTAACGAAATGTAATGCCTCAACTCTTAGTGCACGTCAGGCTGCGGGGGGATCCCCAGTTAAAATATGATTATTGAAAAGGAAAAGGTTGAGAACCAATGATCTAGGTATCTTTCTGGCAGCAGCAAGGGAAGTAAAGAATTGTAAAGAGGGAAGCTTTGGATCAGTCACTTTTCTGCTGATGTTTTTGAGAGAAAAAAGTGGTGCAGGCGTGCAGCAGTAAAGTGCTCTCTCAATTGAAATGAATTACCTTTCATCTGAGAACAATGCATGAACTGTGATCCAGTTAATGTGTGCAACAAATGAGTTTAATATACAGGGACAAACATTGGAAACAGGGTTCCCTCTGGATATCTGTTGACAAAATCCAAAACATTTTCACTTTGAGCATGTTACTGTATTTTGGGTTGTTTTGCTGTGATTTGTTTAAAAGTTAATATTTTATCAAAACTATAATTGTCATACTGAATGGTAAAATCATTGTCGGTATACTAATGTTAAACAAGGGATTGCAATGGGTTAATTAAAAACGGTAATTCCATCCATCCATCTATCTGTTCATCCATCCAAACATCTATTCGTCAATGCATTCAAACAAAGAATAAACAATTTTACAATTATAGTGTGTGCCAGCGGCTACGTCATTGTAGTCCTTAGCGGCCATTTCTTGGGTCAAAACACAGGTGTTTCAATTGTTTGATTGCATAGAACTAATAAAGCATGGATGTCTTTCTCCAACAATAAAAAAAAACACACATTAAGCAGTGATGCACACAGGTATTGTAGTTGCTCCTTCATCAATATCAGTGGTTCCCAAACGGTGTGCTGTGAGACTATAGTCCATTTGCGCCTTGGGATTTTGTCACAACCACATTGCACTAATATATATATAACTAAAATTGTATGAAAAGCCCCTCCATAACATTAGTGCTCAATCTGCTTGCACCAAGAGATTCTAAATGAGGCTCTATAGCAATCGTTCTCAAACATTTTCATTTCAAGGATTAAGCAGCGGACCCTGCGTTGTCAGGGACCCCTATAAGAGAAGGTCTTAGTTAATTGGATTAAGTACAGAACACTACAACTGTCTATGCTGAGAGAGAAACCTATTATTTGAATAATAATTCTTCCAAATTACATTCATCTCATTGCATTACCTTGTTAGTGGGTGTAATCATAGTGAAAGTAATCAATTACAACCTGGCGTCCCTATTTTGTCATTCCACTGGCATGTTAAACTAAATAATGAAAATAGCCAAAGCATTGCATCATTACACGTGAGCTTGGCTATTATATTGGCTATTTTAGTAGCAGTTAAATTGTCCCTCGTTTTGTGCGGACCCCCTTGAACCACTTCAAGGACCCCTGGGAGTCCTCAGAACCAATGCTCTATAGATCCTGGAATCCTATATGTGTGGTTTTCGTGAAGACCGCTGCACTGGCGGGGCTGAGTGATGCTTTAGGTTGTGTGGTGTCATGATATGTCTGGGTTCATGTGTGGTTTTTTCGCCTGGGTGCTATTATTAGGACTGGTTTTACTTACACACACACACACACACACACACACACACACACACACACACACACACACACACACACACACACACACACACACACACACACACGCACATATATATATGCTCACATATATATATGCTCACATACTGTACATGCATGCACTGCCAGGCAGCCCAGTCTAGATTTATCACACTGTGCTGTGTGTGTGACGGGTCGAACAAGGCATGGAAACACAGAAATGATTTCTCAGATCACGCTAACTATGATAAATCAACGTTCTGTGATGTTGGCCTTACTGGAACCCTGACTATGATTCAAAGCCTGTGATGCTGAATTCAGATTTATGGCTCTGTCACAGCTAAGTTATAAGGCCTATAACACTAATGGTAACCGGCAGGCCAGTAAAAGGTGAAATTGGGTTACCTGTGAGTGTGTAGCCATGGCAATAAGCCTCATTATGGTATGTGTGTGTGTGGTGTAGAGTGCTGGTTCATAAAGCGGGGGTCCAGGGACCCCCATGGGTACTTCAGGGGCTTCCAGGGAGTCCCCAGCAAAATGAGGAACAATTTAAACAATTAAGCCCCTTTACATTTTTTCAGGCTATTTGAAAATAGCTGATCCACTAGCTCATGCGTTGTAAGCTTGTAGATCTGATATTTTCAAATAACGGTGACGCAATATGCGTCACCGTTATTTGAAAATATCAGATCTACAAGCTTATTCTTATGGGGATCCACTCCCTGGCACAAAATCTTGTGCTCAAAAATGCATATAAATGGGGGTGTCGTTGACATGAAATGCAGATTCAAGTGATTAATTGCGTCCGAAGTTCGCAGTTTATCATGAGAAATGTCACAGCTTGTCCGTGTCCGTGTAGACGTGTCATCATGATGTCATCATGCTCTGATGTCATTGGATGTCAGGGGAACCACTCTACCAGAATGGGTAGAGAATGCTAGTATTGCATCCGTGTCAGTCAAGCAGAGAGGATTGTTGTTACATTTTGTGACTGGCACTGTACAATGCTGCTGCTGAACCTCAGGATGTTGGCCTGCTTACTGTAGTGTAGGCGCTACAGGCTTCTATTATGATCCTTGTTTGCTGTATATGAACCCTGACATTAAAGCTTCACTAGTTTAGTTTAGTTTAGTTTATTAGCACATTATAAAAAATAGAACAATACATATTGAGGATACAAAATACTGTGCAAGGAGAGGAAGAAGCCAAAAGGCTTATTTAGAATCCTTTCCTTAATGAAAGAGGTCATTCATTTAACAAATACAAGTTCACTAGGAACAAATACAATATACAAGTTATGTCAGAGCAGCTGTGCAATAAAGAAGTAAAAACACAGAAACTCCACAAAAAACAGAAAAAGACAAAAACAAAAATCACATTTGGTGTCACTATGTGACTTTTATAAAGGGATTACACTTACAATATTATTTTGTCCAATCTGTATAATAGAGAATTTTAATACAATATAACTTATACAATTGGGCTGGTTGTATTTGGTCTTCCTGCTCTTCTACTGAGATATTTAACTAACACGACTGGTTGACAAAGTGTTACTTGCCTGCAGGTCAAAATTCTATTTCTCCCCTGAGCAAGCAGGCAGGCTCTTTTAGGTCAGAGTAATTGCACAGGAGATCTCTGTTCAAATCCAGGATAGAACAGGAAAGTGACAAAGGATAGCTTTAGCATTAGCTATTAATAATACCAGTAAGACTCCCTCTGGAGATAAGCGACCGTCAGGTCGCATACACAAACATTAGAAGTCAATGGTAGCCAATCAGGAGGGAATATGGGAAATTGGACAGATCCATGTTGATGACATGACTTTAGAGATACTGTGTACCGCCCATTACGTCACTTCACACTTTTGCCCTGCTCATATTGCTGCCACCGTCACCGTCATTTCTCACATAGCATCTCACCATTTCTCACATGGCCCTTTTCTAGCACCACCATGAGGCCTATTCTTGCAAAACACATTTTTGGACACTGCTCTTACAAATTTTGGCCTAAAATCACGCAAATCGGTGCACAGTATGTCTAGACTTTACATGCGACCTGCCGGTCGCTTATCTCCCGATTAGGGAGTCTTACTGCAAAATCTCTAGGAGCAGTGTCCAAAAATGTGTTATGCAAGAATCGGCATCATGGTGGCGCTAGAAGAGGGCCATGTTAGAAATGGTATGGATAGGGGCAACGGTGGCGGAGATATGAGTAGGGCAAAAGTGTGACGTGACATGTGACGGACAGACTGACAGACTGACTGCATGACTGACAGCCGGTGGAGGTTTTGATAGTAACTGCGACCTGACGGTCGCAATTAAAGTTAATATTCCCAAAGCTCCTATAAAGGATCTATGATGTGGACCTCCAGTCCAACCTTTGAAGATGTACTAGTTACATTACATTATGACGATTGGTTAAAAATAAAATATAAGTTAGTTTTGATTAAAATAAGTTCCGGATTGTGGCTTTAATGTGTTTCTGATCCCTCCTACCAGTGTTAAACCTCAAAGTGCACCTTGAAGCTGTCGTTCTCAGCTTGCCCATAAAAAGCGGGCCTTCTCAGCTCTCGGATACATACACATACTTCGCATTAAAATTTCAGATACTTTTCACAGTATTAATGTTCAAACTCCTCAAAGCTACTATTCTCAGATTGCCTTCTCAATAACTGCTGGTATGAGCTCACACAGAGAGCCCCCCTGCAGCCACAGCTGGGTGTAGGGTGTCTTGCGGGTACTGGTAGAAGAAACCACATGATGTAAGTGGGGGGAGATGGAGGGGGGAGGTGGGAGGCTACACATCGGTATCATGGTTTGAGGGAGGAAAAACAACCAGTGCTGGAAATTGAAGACTTGAATTTTGTGGGCGGTTGTGGGGTTTTAAAATCTAGGGCATTTCATGCATTTCATAAGACTCTGTGTCCTTTTAGCCCCCCTAATGAAGTCATTACCTTTTACAGCATAGCCGAAGGTTAAGCTGTGTAGAAAAGTGTTTCTCGACCTTTTGAATTTCAAGGACCACATGTTTGATATGTATTAGGTCTTGGTCACCATTTAATAAAGATTCTTATTTCTAGGACCCCACTGAGTCTACCTGTGTTCATTTTAACGTTGAGAGTGTACAAATGGTACGGTTCCGGGAATTTTGGATCAATCGGATTCGGTAATTGATGAGGCAATAGGAGTCGAGACAATATCCTAGGTGGTGATGGTTATGCTTTAATTTACTGTATATGATATACAATAACACTCAGGTCGGTGGTACGGTAGCTCTGCCAGGAGCACAGGGCTCAGAGCATACTGTAGTTATTTGAAGGACAAGCTGAACCATAACAAGACATCTTGGCTCTTACAAGCTACCAAATATCATGATGTATTATAAAAGTACAAGTGGTGATAAAATTAAAGGTTAGATATAAGCAACCATAATAACCATCTAGTATAATAGTGAATAATTATTCTGCAGTTCCTAATACTGTATCTATCTGTAGCTGGGCACTCACAGGAACTCCCTGAAGGACCCTACATTGAGAACCATTGGTCTACAACAGGCCAGGGCTTGTTTGTCTGTGCGTACTGTAGCTATGTATGTCTGTCCACTTGGCTCATGTCTAGCTGAAATATTTACATTTGATTATTATTGGCTATTTCCATTTGACGCAAGCAGATGTAGACCATCATCACCAGTCACCACACTAGCCCACACTCAGCCAGCCAGCCTTTGTATTACGGATTTGCCACAAAACACTGCATTTGTGATCCTTGACCACAAATATTAAGATAATTGAATGTGCCTGTGTCGTTAAGACAGATGCTAGCCTAGGCTTGATGCTCACTAGTTTCTCTGAGGCACTAGTAGTACATTGATGTCTTTGCCCTCTTCAGCCTGTTTTTGCTGTCTGGGCCCTAGGGTTCATGCTTACTCTGCATACTGTACATCGAAGTCGCTCTGCATAAGAACGTCTGCTACTGTAAATGCCTTCATTGTAAATTTTTATAAATAATTGTAATTTCTGGCATCATCATTCACAAGCTACACACAGAGAATCATATGACTTGCTAAATGTAACTCACGGTACATTGTTTTTGTTATTCATGGTTTCCGTTTTCATGAACTAGGTAATGTTCCTTTGATTTATTTTCATGGCGTGCTGTGTAGTGTGGTGCAGCAGTGTGTTCTCAGCTGGTTGGTGAGGTCAGCAAGTTGTGTGTGTGTGTGTGTGTGTGTGTGTGGTTGGGATGGGACGATAAGCAATATTATTGTTAATTGTGATAAACACTCACGATAATCGTATTGTGGATAATTTATCGTGAAATCGTCCTCCGTCATGCACTGGGATCAATTCACCTTTTATTTGCCGAGCTGCATATCCGCTACCACTTAAACCCTCTATAATTGGTAAAAGGCACTTATAATATACATACTTGATAGAGTATTTTTGTTCACTCTCTATCAAATGTCTTTGCCAAAAAATAGCCGATCTACAAGCTCACAATGCGTCGCGACGCGTTGTGAGCTTGTAGATCTGCTATTTTTTTGGCAAATGTTCCGCCCCAGAATAATGGATTTTAATTATCACGATAATATCGTAAATCGCGATTACTTTGGTCACAATAATCGTGATATGAAATGTTCATATCGTCCCATCCCTAGTTGGGAGGCTGGTTGAGAATCAGGGTTCATCTCTGTATTCATGCTTGTTGTTTGTCTGGGTATAAAGGCCCAGCCAGGAACCAGACAAATCCAGCGATGTCTCAGTCTGCGCGGCCCTCTTCCCTCATCTAACATATAATTCACCAAATGTCTGAGTGAGTGTCTGAGTGAGTGTCTGAAACAGCGTTTCTCCTCAGTGGCTGGAGCAATTGATCTGAAATCGCATCACCATTAGCATATGAACACACCTGACATAACTGTGAAGCCCGTTTGTCACTTTCACAAATTGGCCTCATGGTGGCGCTATAACAGTCCACTTTACGTTTCGGCCTGTAACTCTTGAACCGTAGGTCGGAACATTAAAATTCTTTTTTCCCTGGATTCCTTGGGTCAATACGCATCTCCCGATATAGGCCCCGCCCATTTGCGTCAGGATAGATTTTCCGCCATTTTGAATTTTCTCCAAAACACACTTTTTGCTCCTTTTCCTACATATTTTCTTCAAATGTCACGAAAATGGGTACACATGATCTCTGAACCCATGCAATGAACATAGTCAAGGGATATTTTGATAGTCCATACCGTTCGTTCGTAACGGGCCTCCAAAGTTAGCGGGAGGGGCCCGTTTTGCAAACAATAGCCATAAATCACAAACAAAACGTCGAGTCAACACTGAATTTCTGCCACAGGTTGCGGGTGGCTTACTCAACGAATCCCCAGAAGCATTTCCAATTCGACCCGTAGAGGGCGTCACAAACGCGCAAAACGTAACCGTTTTGTTCCAAAGCGCGTTTTTCAGGCGGACCGACCCTCTCAAAAAGAAACACAGACCACTCTGCGGATGGTCTCACGGTCCAAACCGCTGCACACACACACACACACACACACACACACACACACACACACACACACACACACACACACATAGCCATTAAACGAAACGGGTATTTCTTACATTGATGCTCCTACATATTATCATGCAAGTACCAGTTAAAGTTACTTTCCATCCCTCATATACCGTGTGCACAGTGCACATCCCATAACCCACACACTGCACATCATTTCGGAGCTCATATCTTTGAACGGGTAAGGACTAGTAGTATTCATTCTTATCTCCCAGATGCAAAAGAAAAAGTAAATGCCTGTCAGCAGGATAGAGGATATTCCCTGTGGTGATTTTGTGGCAATGCTTCACCAAATAAAACCTACTAGCATGCATCCCTATTCTGTGCATGTCTTAATAGGAAAACACAAATTCATCAAAACATGGCAGATCTGTGATTTCACAACGCAGGGCGAGGAGGAAGGAAACCTAGGAAACCTAATTGACTGTTGGTTTCCTTCCCTGCCAACTGACACAACTACCAGCTGTAGCTATAAACCTCACTAGTAGAGGTGTAACCATACATTTAACCCATTTTAGGCCTAGAATTATTGAATGCTTTACCCAGTGAAAAATAGCAGATATACAAGCTCACAGCGCGGCACCGAGTGCCGCGCTGCGAGCTTGTAGATCTGCTATTTTTTTTAAAGTCGTGAAAATGTGTAAAATGTGTAAATCTTTGAATACACATATTTTCAAAGCGAATGTTTGTAACTAAAATTTTGCTTCTGGGTGGTACCTGGAACTAAATATTTTGAGATGGGGGTCCGTGGCCAAATACACATCATTTTGGGGGTCATTCAAATGAAAAGGTTTGAGCACCACTGACATAGTAGTCTCTCAAGAACAGACTAACTGAGCTCCAGTTAAGTGAAAAGGAGCTTTTCTTTGACGATGGCTGGCCAGATTGCTGACATAGAAACAAGTTTTTCAAAAAACCTTAGAAGGATTCAAAAGACACTTATAGAATCGGGTCAAAATTAAAATTTTCACGATTTTTCAAAATTAGCAGATCTACAAGCTCATATCTGCTATTTTTCAATAGTTAAAGCATAAAACAATGATACACAATAATGTGTAGCCGTTCTAAATTTAATAGCGATACGATACGCATCACAATACCAGGGTTTCCTGCAGGAAAAAGTCTTGACCAGGGGGGATCTCATGGCGCACGCGCTTCTTCGCCGTCATTTTTTGATAATTAATTAATTAATTCGAGTAATTAATTCACTTAATTTTTAATATTAATTCTTATTTTTGCCCTATAAAAAACACATGAATGTGCCCATGATGACGGAAAACACAACTACATGCTATCATCCACATTTATTCAACATTGAATAACTTATATTGCCGGTTCGCCACCAAAGGGTTAAAAAAATAGTGTGCACGCTGGTGTACGAATTCGTGCACAGATGATGCACTATGCTTGTACACACTTTTCACAGCTTTCAAACAAAAAAATCCGCTTGGAAATCCGTTCAGGCATTCAGGAGATACCAGCCCTTATGTTTTCTTCAAATGTAAACAAACATGGCTGCCATGTTTGAAAGATAGGGTTGGTATGGGGGTTAAACATGCAATTTCGCGATCGCGATCATGCCTAGTACATTGTTGGAGGTCCAAAAACTTTTTTTGAAAAAAAATTTTTTTTTGAAAAAAAAAAAAAAAAAAAAAAAAAAAATGTATACCCTTGGGGGGGCGGGGGGGTTTTCTGGCCAGGCGGGGCGCCTGGCCTGTAAAGTGCTGCAGGAAACCCTGAATACATGGTTGACGATACGGGGGATTGTTTCCTTGTTTTTTTGTTTTACGTTTGAGAGTGAACCAAGGCAAATTCCTATCAACTGACATGTTGACATGGCAATAACGTTATTGAATCTTGAATCTCTTGAATTCAATTCAATGATTTAAAATCGATATAGAAACGTATTAAGTAAAGAAAATAAATCTGTGTGAAACGTGTCTATGGTGCAGTTTTTTTAGGGGAAGAATGTATTATTATGGATATGAATAAGTAAACACTGTGATTCTATAGCAAATACATGGACATTATATTTCAACACATTATGGACAAACCTGCACCTTGGCGTGAACACAGAGATTACACACATTTATCGATAAACCAAGAGTAGCTATATGGAATGGAAAAGTAAGCTATAGTAGCATATCGCTACTATAGCGATATGCTTTTGCATATCGCTATAGTAGATCATTGCAAATTAAAATCGATTTTTACACCCCTACTAGCATTTCTCTCACTTTTTGTTTGGGAGTGGTGCAGTTTAGAGACCACTAACTAAGCAAATAGTCTCACTCCATTTTGTATGCGTTTGGTAGGCAGTAGTCTTGAGAAAGTACGTTTGCCTCGTTTACAGCTTGTTACCTACAGAAACTCAAGTCTTCTTTTGATCCATCCACTCTGGCTCCATCCTTGCCTGCTCGCTTTCTTTCTGCACAAACATTTTTGTGGTTATTTGGAGCTGGTTGTTTTATCATAATAGTTATGTTAGTTTCAGCAGTTTTGGCAGACGTTTTCTCGACAGAAGGTCCCTCTCTCCTGTAGCCAGCTGTCAGTGCGTCTCAAAAAGCATATTTTAAGTTGTTAGGATTTACCACAATTTCCTTCCAAATGCTTGTTTTTGTTTTAAATACTTGGGGGAAACTAAACAGAGGCTATTAGATATGGCTCAACCGAATGTCCTTGTTTACACTTGGAAGCTTCTTTGGAAAGCTCAGACACTGTTTATAATAATATTCTGTATATAATAACATTTGGATTCCTTCTAAAATTGCTATGGAAGCGCACCTACATCAATAAGGTATTAAAATGTATAACAAGCAAGTCGATTAAAAGCAAGAATCCTTTTAAAAGTTGCATGGACACGTCAAGGTCTTCTGTTTACACAAGCCCAATTGGACAACAGTCCAAGTGTGTTTGACTCTGAGGAAGCAAAGATTCGCAATACATCGTCTGATGTCTGAGACAGGGGGAGGGGCAGTTGTGTGTGTGTAGCAGGCACTGCCAGGCAGCAGTCACTTTGCTGTGCTACTACACTCTAGTTTACAGTTCTTCCTGGTGTGAATAATACATCAATGGCCATTTATGATTATTATTAATACTATTAGCTTATGTTTTGGTTGAAACTAACTTAGCCATAAAATAGTAATTACATTTTTTTAATTAGATTTTTGAAGACCATACAGCGATTAATCAAAAATCGATTAATCGTTGACATCCCTAATAGGACTGTGGAGCTGCCTGACGATGGACGATAGGAATGTTTTGGCTTATCGCCCAACTCTAGTACCTGGTACCCCCGCATTCTGGATTCGGTTCCTACTTGGAAACTAATTTCGATAACCAACCCAACCTATTCATAATGATGTTTACCACCTTACCATACCGGTTCAGTCAGTCCAGATAAAATCTTGTAGACTGGAGCATACCGGGTAAACCGGATAGTTCCTACACAGTGTCGCTTTACGTTGCTTGCTGCTTCCATTGAAAATGACTCGTAGCCTGTTGTGTTGTCACTGCTAGTGTGATCGCGGCATCCGTTTCCTGTGTCCTACTCTCATTACCTGTCTTTGTTACCTGTGTCCTAGTATTGAACCCCCTTCATACTTTTTTACATTAAAGTTGTTTAATGTTATGCATTGCCAATCTATTGTGGTACTGGTATACATTGATACATTGACTGATTTTTGTTTGTTTGACAAATACATTACATATATTAACATTGTATTTCCTCTTATCAGATACTGTAGGTTCCATGTCTCATTTCCTCTCTCTGTTGTTTTCTGTTTATCTCTCATCTGCTCATAATGTTTCTCCTGGGGAGCCCAGCTGCAGCCTTTCTATCTCACTGACTGACTGTGTGTGTTTGTGTGTGTGCGTGCGTGTGTGTGTGTGCGCGCATGTGTGTGTGTGTGTGTGTGTGTGTGTGTGCGGATACGCACGCACGTACACAGACACACGCATGCGCACACGCACGCACACACACAGGCACACACACACACACACACACACACACACACACACACACACACACACACACACACACACACACACACACACACACACACACACACACACACACACACACACGCATTTCCATTTATATCTGAGTGATTACAGTGTACAACCTTAGGACCTCTTCAAATACAGTGCAATCACCAGAAAGCAATGCACCGGTTTGTTTGATGGCTTTCCTAAAGGCACATTTCATAAAATCCGTGATCACATCACAAGTCGACCACAGCTGAGTCATGATTATGAGCTTTTGTTGTAAAATTCCCCTGCATCCTTCTAGTCTAGTGGTTCTCAAACATTTCTGGCTTCAGTTCAGTGCCCTCTTTCACTGATACCTGAATCCAAGTACCCCTTTAACCCCTATGTCCATATTCTTACTGCATCTTTGTGTTTTTTTGGATAATAATACAGCCTTACACAAAAACATCAAAGGTAGCAGATCTACAGGCCCAAAACGCAAAAGCTTGTCGATCTGCTACTTTTGAACTTGAATCCTGTAAAGTATTTTCTTATTTTTATTATGAGGTTTCCATTCGACAAAGACAATATGATGCTTTGAATGAATGATAACCCACCTTTTAGGAAGTAAGAAATGTTGTAAAAGAGTTCCAATTAGTGCTCTGTTTCTCTCCCACGCAGGTACACATACACGCACGCACACACAAGGAGCAGCCTAGCATCGACTCTTGGCAGTTGGCAGTTAATGTTGGTAGCTGACTGTAGTTTTTGGTTGGACAACTTGAATTGGATGGCTCATGGTTATTACATGGTCGATAGCTAACATTTCCTCATATCTTTGATCCATGCGTTTTTGTTCCATGTTGGTAAGGTTGTGGTTTCCATAGCAATAAGAGTGATCAGATCCCCCTGCGGCAATGTAGGTGGTTGTGCTCATAGAAGACCTTCTATCTATACTTTTAGATTCATGTGGGTGCATTGATGTGTAAACACATACTGTATGCCGGTATCCCTCCACCCGTGTGTGTGTGTGTGTGTGTGTGTGTGTGTGTGTGTGTGTGTGTGTGTGTGTGTGTGTGTGTGTGTGTGTGTGTGTGTGTGTGTGTGTGTGTGTGTGTGTGTGTGTGTGTGTGTGTGTGTGTGTGTGTGTGTGTGTGTGTGTGTGTGTGTGTGTGTGTGTGTGTGACAGAGTGAAATGTGAGTTTTGTAACTTTTAATTGATGTATATGTTACAGTTAGATTGGGTAACTCAGACCTATTTAAATTTTATATTTGTGTTTTAAGGAGTGATTAACACATCTACTGCCTCTTATTCTGAAGGTTGCTTGGTGCCTCGGTGCCACGTGGTTTCCTCCATAGGCCGCCGCTATTATTTTGAAGGGCTGGAAGGGGGTTGTTTTTGTTTTTTTGGATTATCACTTGACGGCAACGATTACGTCATCTAGTCACATGACAGTGTGGGACAAGAAGAGGGAAGATGGCTGCGCCCTGCCTTGGCCCTTGTTTACATTTAGATCTGCTGCAAAATGTCTCAAAATGGCTATTTTGTTTAAATGAAGTTTCTTTATGGGCCTCTCCATTGACTTAACATTGAGGAGCTTCACTTCGCGTGCACGCCCAACGTGCGTTGTAAACAAATCGCCGACATTACCGATGCGAGCGGGACCGGAGCGACATTAAGTAAGTAATAATATCTTTACTGTATATACAGTAAGATTCACAGTCCTCACCGTCAACGGCGCCATGGTATTAACCCTTTCAATGACGGTGAGGACTGTCAACGGCGGCGAAAAAGTTAAAGATAGCAATATGGGGGGAGGGTTGGAGAAAGGGAGAAAAAGAAAAAAGAATGTCTTTACAATATTTAATTGATGTTTAATGTAAATTGCTGATGTATGAGACATGAGTAAAGATATTGAACAAAAAAAAGATTGGGTAACTCAGTTAGATCGTGGTAAGAGCACTCGTTTTGTCGTTCAGCCATTCACTTGTTTAGTCGCTGACGTTACTCGTTTGCGACCCCTCTTTCTTTGTTGAATTTTGTAACTAGTATGATTTTATGGTTTCACAGAGGGTTATATACATTTGTGAGCTTATACAGTAGATTTGCAATTTTTGCATTGTCTATTTCTCGCTTCAAATATTTTTAAAAACATTCTTGAGAGCAACATGTAGTTGTAACTTGTAAATGATACTTTGTTTGTTTACATGGCTCTCAGGTTGGATACAGCACTAATTTCACACAGTGCATCCTGAGTGCAGCAGGTGCTCTGAGCCTTTGATTAGACATTGGTCTGTTATAGAGCTGAACGGTCTGTTATCAAGAAATAACACAACGCTGATTTCAGCGATTGACCAATCAGAATCAAGCATTCAACCAAGCCGTGTAATAAGTGGAAGTGGATAATCCATGACATGCTTCATTAATTCAGAATGGTTCAGGTCCCTGTATCCATGGCAATTAGCATCATCAGGTCCTCCAGCAAAACATAACCTTCTTAATACTTTCTGTTGAATATGCTACTGAAAACTAGGGGTGTAACGATACATTTGAACAACGATACGATACTTATCACGATACATTTTTGACGATACAATACATGGACGTGCGTGTGTGCGTGTGTGTGTGTGTGTGTGAGTGTGCCTGGCCTGAACAACAGCGCCCCTCCCTTACCATGTGTGGTCAGAAAAGGTATTGCAGGCTACATACAGACTCAGGCTACATACAGACAGACACGCACGCATACCCACACACACGGCTACGTATAGGAGACGGTGTGACCACCGCTCAAAAACACAAGTTAAAATATGGAGATAAAAGGTTTCTGCCCGACAGCAACGATATTGATAGTTGCAGCTCTGAAATGGGCTCCATTCACCCTCTGGGCTCAAACCCCTCCCCACTCCGGGCTCACCCCCTCCCCACTCTGCCCCCAATCCCTTTTCGCACCCAATCTCCAGCCACACAGTCTTTATCAGCACTCTCTCTCTCTCTCCATCATGATGTTCTGTGTTCAGCAATCAGACTCGGTACGCCGGTGTGGGAGCTGTAAAACGTGCGAATGCTGCAGCTCTGGTGATTGAGTCAGCGTGCCATTACAGAGCTCTGATTAGCCCAGAGCCACTCTGATTGATGGAGGCATGTATGCATGCATGCATGTACTGTATGCATAGGGCTGTCACGATTATCACGTTTTACTTGACAATTAACTGATCGAACTGATTGATTAACCGAAACGATTTATGCTGTCGTACATTGGAACATCATGAATCGAAATTACTTTTCAGTTTGCATGGCTTTTAAGGCTTCGTAAACTAAAGTTGCACAGAGCAGATATGACAAATAAACAACATACATAATTTAATAACTTCATAATAAATAAATAAAAACATTAATAGTGGAAATCACATTTTTCCACTATTTTTGCACTATTCCACTTGCGTTTTGAGCTTGTAGATCTGCTGTTTCCTCTATTTTTGAAAATGTCCGTCCATGCATCCATGTCCATCCATCCAGTTCAGTTTCAGTTTTATTTTTATTTATAGTGCAATCATCACCCCAAGGGGTCTCTGTGCACTTCACAACAATACAACACGTCATATATATAAAGACAGTCATACAGCAAAAACATCATTATAAAAACAATGATACAACAAAAACATCAGTAGCAAAACAACAAAGACAATAAAATAAAATGTGCTAGCCTGCATGGTCAAATACTAACCATGCGGCCGTCGGCCGAGCATGGCTGCAAAACTGTGCAGATCAGTAAAAAGTAGGGAGGACCAGGATGGATGGTGGTCAACTCACATTGAGTACAACTAGGGGGAACCATAATGCAAGGTAAAAAGATGAGTTTTCAGGCTAGATTTAAAAAAGCTCGAGGGAGAGCATTCCAAAGACAGGGGGCACGATGTGTGAATGCTCTGCCCCCAACTGTTATTTTATTATATTTTGTAACAGTGAGTTGACCTGCATCCATGCAACCATGTCCATCCATCCATCCATCCACGCATCCATCCATCCATGCATCCATGTCCATCCATCCATCCATCCATCCATCCATCCATCCATCCATGCAGTATGCATGGATGGATGCATTGATGGATGGATGGACATGGAGGAGGCCAGCTAGAGAGGGAGGCAGGTGCAGACAGAGTAGAATGGAGGAAGGATTTGCCTCTGAGGCCTTGACTCCATGTGTGACACAAGTCACACAGCAAGTCTGCCTTTGTCTCCCTGGACTGGAGCTTCATTTATTCCAGTCTGTCGCGCGGCGGTTTGACCCATTTACAAGCTAACAACGTTGGCTTGAAAATAGTTGTGTTTGGATATTTTTTGAGTGGCGGGGGGTGGGGGGGGGGGTGAGTTTACGAGTATAAATGAGTGTTGTTGTCTTCCTGCTGAAGGCCAGACACCAGCCCTGTGCTCAGAGATGGAGACCAGCCTCACTGAGTGATGGAGACCGTGAGAAAAATACTTCATTTAGGCCTTCAACTACAGTATCTAACTATCATCTTAGGCATTATTCTATGCATTACTTTTTCCCATTTATCGAATAAAGGAGAAGGGCGAACGAATCGGCACAAAAATATGAAATTGTTTCTTTTGGTGTGTTTTTACGATCCACAATATTTATTAGTCTGATTTATCAACCATGTAACCTAATAGTACACTGTTGTCGTGCAAAAAATGGCAAAAGCTTCCCAATCAGCTATTGTTCGCTTTTTTTGATAATTGATTAAAGTGATTATTTCAGTTAACAAGCTCTACAAGCTCACGGCACCGAGTGCTGCGCTGTGAGCTTGTAGATCTGCTATTTTTGAATAAATCATGAACATTTTGTGCAAGTCTTCCAATAGTTTTGACCCGATTCCATAAATGTCTTCTAAATCAGTGGTTCTCAAACTTTTTCATGTCAAGGACCCCCAAAATTACATGTATTTGGCCGTGGACCCCCATCTCAAAATATGTTGTCCCAGGGACCACCCAGAAGCACATATTTGAGTTAAAGATGTTTTTAAAAAGATAGTCAAAGATTTGCCAAAAGATTCATGATTTTTCAAAAATAGCATATCTACAAGCTCACAGCACGGCACAGAGAGCTTGTTTATCTCCTATTTGTCAATAGTTAAAGCATTAAATAATTCTAGGTCTAAATGGGTTAAACAAATCCTGTCCCTACCAGAACTCTGGAGCCTTGCTGCATTAGTCTGTCATCTCAGAAAACACGAACAACGTTGAATAATGTATCGCATTCTCGTAAACCTCAACTAGGAAAACAATTTAGGACAGAAAGTTTGTGTTAAATCCTGAGCTCCCCCTCAGGTATATCGGGTCATTTTGGGATGTCAGGCAAACGTTTTATCCTTTTTGCCGACCGTACATGTCTGATGTTGAAATGGAATTAGGTGCTGCTCCGAGTTTTGTCCATGGCCAGAATTTTAAATAAGCCGTCTTAAACGGAAAGCAAATTGACCTGGGCATCGGAGACAGGCGAGCTGATAATAAATTCAGTCCTATGCCCTGCCTGTCACGCTGTGGCCGGTGGATTTATGCATTCCTACTTTTCCACTGTAAAGGTACAATGATCGCCTTTCAGTTTCAAATGCCCAAAAATTGCCTGATTAATCACTCCAGCCTAGGGATGGGACGATACGCGATATTATTGTTTATCGTGATAAAAAACACTCACGATAATCGTATCGTGAAGATTTAATTTATCGTGATATCGTCCTCCGTCATGCACTGGAATCAATTCAGCTTTTATTTGCAGAGCTGCATATCCGGACCGGTACCACTTAAACCCCCTATGGTAAAAGGTACTTATTATATAATTACTTGATACAGTTTTTTTTCACTCTCTATCAAATGTCTTTGCCAAAAAATAGGCCATCTACAAGTTTGTAGATCTGCAATTCTTGGGAAAATGTTCCATTCTGATTATCGCGATAATATCGTAAATCGCGATTTTTTTTTTATCACAATAATTGTCCCATCCCTATACTCCAGCCTTATTTGATACTTTGTCGTATGCTGGTTTTTCTGTAGCGAAAATATCCATCTACAATCTTTTCATATGGTCTCTTGTTGGGTGGTAACCTCATTCCTATATCCAAAACTGTTACGTTTCAGCATTCAAATTCAAAAGCAGCAAACGTAGCGTATCGACAAGCTCTGCGGATCTGCTACATTACTTCTGATGCTTTCACGCGATGCTGTAGTATGATCAAGCAGGTCATTAATATACGATTCACAAAAATGTAGAATATGGTAATAGGAGGTTTTTGCCCCGACAACAGTGATATACCAGTAAGACGCCAAGGGCGAAAAGCGCAGGCCGGAATTCGCACAGGATGGAATTAATTTGCAAGTGTGATTCGAGTTGTGTTTGGTTGTTTAAGTTGGACAAAAAGTGGACAAAATATTTTCCCAAATATGGATATGACTGACGTTTGACATCATGGATATCTTACATTATGTTATAGACCACATGAGACTCACACAATATGTCCATATATGGGCATTCCAAATGGTCTTAATATTGATGACATCAGGGATCTCCACGCAATATGTCCATATATGGGCATTCCCAGATATTGGCTTAAAGGAGTAGTTCACCCCCAAAATGACTTTTTTTCTATTGATTACTCATGCCATTGAGAGTAGAGTTCAATAATATTTTTTGGTCTTTGTCACATGGATGGTGACCCGTTTCGAAACGGGTCACCATCCGGAATGAATGGTGGTAAATTTATTGTTATCAATGTTATCAATTGGGGGTGAACTACTCCTTTAATATTGATGGCATAAAAGGGATTCTATTAGTGTGGATGCCCTATCAGGTTATCATCTGGGAATCGGATGTAGAGGTCAGCTCCATATATGGAGATCTAGTTGATGATCCAGTCGTCTCCATGTATGGCTATCCAGGGTTTGATCTTTTGTTGAGGTGATGTCACAACAATGTGATGTCACAATGTCAACAATGTGACGTCACAACAGGTCAGCAGCTATAGACATTGAGGCGTTACTCACGGACAAGATGCACGATATGGACAAGTGCCAGTTTTCGTAATTAACTGCGACCTATGGTCACAATAATGACGTGCCTAAAATAGGGATGCCGCTGGGCGAGGTGCTAGCTTCAGTCTAACTTTTAGCTAAATGGGGAACATGGCTCTGTGTTGTTTCTTAAAGGTTCTGTGATTGAGCCGTTCAATCTCAGGACACTTCCCACGCTGGGAAGCCTCATATCGCAGCAAGCAGCAGGGGGTTCCATTATTTGTTCTTTTCTAGCCAGCTGGGCCAGGCTGGCTGCGGTAGGAGGAGATGGAGTCTGGTAATAATAATGTGAAGTATTAGTCACACTGGGATATAGATCAGAATGCCTGTATGGAATCACATAGCCTGGGGCCGGGTGGTACGGTATAGGGATGCAGCTCAGGTGGCTGAATGAATGCAACAGTGGCTCAGTGATCGAGTGATGGAGAGAAAAGGGAGAGATGTAAAGTGAGAGGGAGAAGGTGAAAGGAGACACAGAGGAGAGGGAAGGAAGGAACTGATGAATGGAAAGAAAGGGAAGAGATCGTGGATTAAAGTTCTCCGTCACCACGACTGATCTCGGTCATTTGGGTTCCACAGAATGCCAGCAAGTCTTCTATGGAAGCATGTTGTGCAATGAAAATAGCCTCTACAAATAGCAATAGAGAAGATAAGAAAGAGGTGGAGATCATCTGTGACAGACTGATTTCACTGGGAGGGACAGTCAGCTAAGAGAGAGAGAGACTGACAGAGACGGGGAGAGAGACGGGTAGAGAGAGAGAACGATGATATTAGATAGTCCCCCCAGGAATAATTGGTTGGTAACTCTGAGAGTGTGCAAATGGAACCAAATAGACCCGTGAGTGTCCATTTGTTTCCATTTGCACACTCTCAAGAGTAATGATGGGCCTGTGGCCTAATGCATTCTTAGTAATGAAACCGTTCGAGAATGGCTTTATCCGATGAATCAAAAAGTAGAAGCCAGTAGAAGCTCATGGGACAGATGCAGCCCCCTACAGCGAAACCCAAGGCGTTTGGCGTTGAAAGCTTGGGCCCCACAGACGCCGTGGCAGCTGCCCTCTCTCTCCCACTGACAGTGGGGAGAGCGAGCCAACCACTTGCCTGGTGTACATCAGCACTCCATATAGCAGGAGAGGATTGCTCCCGGGAGAGCTCTCCGGCTGAGAGCCGTTTGACAAGCAGAGGGCCAAACACACATGAACACGCACGCACGCACGCACGTGCACACACACACACACACACACACACACTCTCACACACTCTGGGCTAACATGACATGACGCTGGCTGTAGAAGTGGCAGAAACGGGGAAACGTAAAAAAAGAGGAGGAAAAAAGTATGACGGGAGCTGATAGAGAGAGAGACGGGGGAAGGAGAGAGAGGGAGACTGTGTGTGTGTGTGTGTGTGTGTGTGTGTGTGTGTGTGTGTGTGTGTGTGTGTGTGTGTGTGTGTGTGTGTGTGTGTGTGTGTGTGTGTGTGTGTGTGTGTGTGTGTGTGTGTGTGTGTGTGTGTGTGTGTGTGTGTGTGTGTGTGTGTGTGTGTGTGTGTGCCGGCGAGAGGCGGAGGAGAGAGACCAGAAAAAGAGAGGAAGGTAGAGAAAGCTGTGAGAAGGAATGATTTCATATCTCCAGTGTCTGAGCTGACAAGTGTAATTAAAACCTGAGATGTGAGGCAGAGAGGCAGTCAGAGCAATATCTGAGATATAATCAGGCACGCACACACACACACACACACACACACACACACACACACACACACACACACACCCCACGTGATTCAGGCACACCTGCATGACAGGCAGTGTTTGCTCTGCTGTATCTCTTAATCTTTCCCTTCCTTTCTCTCTCTCACTCTCTCACAATTTTCTTTCTTTGTCTTGGTTTCTCTGCACTTGCTCTTTGTTTCTCAGGGTCTCTCGCTCCTCTCTCGTCTGTCTGTCTGCCTGTCTGTCTTTCTGTCTGTCTGTCTGCTTCCCTGCCAGCCAGCCAGCCTGTCTGTATGTCTGTCATCTCATCTCCCATGTCTCTCACGTACAGTTGGTCGTGTTGCAAACTGTCTCACGGGCCGTGTTCACTCCGCTCATCATATCCTCACAGTGATTTCAAGCCATTTAGACATGAAAAAAGTCTTTTAGATCAGTCTTCTGAAAAACCTGTTTCTCTGTCAGTGCTCACTGGTTCTGGACATTGAGATAGAAGGATTTGCGTTACAGATATGTGCTTTAAAAATATACATTCAAAGATTTTCACCCATTTTCAAGATTTTTCAAAAATAGCAGATCTACAAGCCCCGCTGTGAGCTTGTATATCTACTATTTTTTAATAGTTAAAGCATGAAATACTGGTTAAAGTGGTGACACAGATATGCGTACCCGGTCTAAATGGGTTTTAATATCTCCGTCCTCGACCCTGCTCTCTGTGTAAGCGTTGTTGTGTATTTGAGAGCGTGTGAAGGATAAATGTACAACAACAACACTGTTGGTTGTGTACAAGAACATTTAATACATAACCAAATAGAAAGAAGACCCATACAGAATGAATAGAATAGATAGAGAGGCCCTTGAAGGGATTCGAACCGTGGAACTTGGGGATTATTTACAGTCAGACAGTGTGGCGCCGAGGCACCCTGCAGCAGGCATTTTTATTTGGCTGGCCAAACGACGCCAGTGGCGGGTGAGTGTCTGCCAACGTGGCTGTTGGATGCAGTCCTGGTCTCTCTAGTCTCCCCATGGTTCAAATGGGCCGGTAAAAGCCCAGTGGTGGAAGGAGTACTCAGATATTTTACTTTAGTAAAAGTATCAATGTAGAAAATACTGTTGCAAGTAAAAGGCCTGTGTTCAAAATGTTACTTGAGTAAAAGTACAAAAGTATTGGCATTAAAATATACTAAATACTGTAGGCCTAAGTCCGGTTTGATATATATACCAGAAATATGTACCAAAAGTAAAAGTACTATTGCAGTTGAAAATAGCAGATATACCCACAACGCGTTATGATGCAATACGTTGTGAGCTTGTATGTACCGCTATGTTCCATAATACAACAATTTATTTCTGCAAAGTAACTAAAGTTTTCAAATAATTGTAGTGGAGTAAAAGTACAATATTTTCCTCAGAGTTGTAGTGGAGTAAACGTAAGAGTATTGAAAATTGTAAATACTCCATTAAAGTAAAAGTAACCTCAAAATTGTACTTAAGTACAGTACTTGAGTAAATGTACTTACACCATGGTAAAAGCCAGCGATGTGTGCATGCATGGCTGGCTGTAATGTGGACTATTGGTGAAGTGCTTTTTGTTGTTTACCCATTTAGACCTGGAAAAAACAATCCTAACAATGTTTCTCTGTCAGTGGTTCTCAAACCTTTTCATGTCAAGGACCCCCTAGAATTATATGTATTTGACCACTGACCCTCATCTGAAAATATTTAGTTCCAGGGACCAAGAGAAAGAAGGATTTGTGTTACAAATGTCTGCTTTAAAAATATGTACATTCAAAGATTTGCACATATTTTCACGACTTTTCAAAATCTGCTATTTTTAATAGTTAAATCATTAAATAATGGTTAAAGTGGTGACACAGATATGAATACCCGGTCTAAATGGGTTTAACAATTTCAACCTGGCGTCCCAGTATTTTGGGCATGTAATGATTGTCGGCGAAACATTTCTGAAATGTTCCGAAAATAGCTGATCTACAAGCTCACAAAGCGCCGCAAAATGCAAAGCGCTGTGAGCTTGTAGCTGTGCTGTTTCCGCCGGCTGTTATTCGTCATACAACAAAGTATATGGGGCTTAAGTGGCTACTTAACTCTGAGGGTAGCCCTGGAGACCCGAATGGGATTTAATACGGTTTGACTTTAAAGTAAGGTTTTATATGGAAACTGGGCCAACTGCACACTTCAAAACAACATGGATGATATGTATTACTATTTATGTAAGTCTGTCCAAGGCTGAAGAATTTGATTTTAAATGCCGGATCTCTGCATAACGGCACTTCCTGGATGATCTGCTAGTAGTGGTTCAGTGGTTCCCAAACTTGAGGCCGAAAAGACAAATTTGATGTCGCTCTCATTTGGAAAAATGCATTTGCAGGAAATTTTCTGGAAAAGTAAATACTAAGAGTTGTAATGTCACACCTGTATATATTATATACTAGTAAGACGCTTCAGGGCGACAAGCATGTCTTGGCCATCTGGCCAGTGATGTATATCGAACCAGTTACCCGTATATGGAGACCCCTGGTAACCCATCAGGGAACTCCATATTTGAGCATAAAAGGGATTATGTTAGTGTGACATCACAGTGAAGCCAGAGCGTGATGTCAGAGTGGCAAACCCATTCTGTTAGTGGTTCCCCTGACATCACAGTGATGTCAGAGTGGCAAACCCATAGACTGCAAAGATTTGTTCACATCCAGACGGACGGAATAAGCATGTGCCGTTTCACATACTAAACTGCGACCTTGGGTCGCAATAATAATAAAATGTAGGAAAACGACAGCCGTGACCCATAAAAATGTGTCCTGACCCTGCTGCTTAGGAAACGCTACCGTGTTATGTTAAGCAAAAAGCCCCAAACGGTAAGAGTTAAAGTGTTTGAAAGCTCTCCAGGGCTACTTCAAGGGTAGAGCCCAGACCAGGCTGACATGCTCTCTGTGGGGTGTGTTGTTGCTATGGTCACGCTAGTGAAAGCATAGAAACTAAAGCGCAACGCAAAAGCATTAAAATCCCATGGAGATCCATATGGGAATGGTCTGACTAGAGTACATGATTTGTGGATCTTTAGACTCTACGTGGCTAGCCTGAGATGTCAGTCATCCAAGATGTCAGTCGTCTATGACGGTAGCTCTCAAACCTTTTCGTGTCAAGGACCCCCAAATGTAAGCATTTGGCTGCGGACCCCCATGTGAAAATGTTTTGTGAAAATGTTCAAAAATAGCAGCTGTGAGCTTTTAGATCTGCAATAGACGTGTACGGGTCCTAGTCTTATTATGGTCCGTCCCGTCGGGGTCGGTTCAGGTTCTATTACCTCTTTATCGTTATGTGTAACAGCTGAGTGGATACCATACAACTCCTACTTGGTGCAGATCGAGAGAGAGAAGCAAATGGTGCTGATCTAATCATCGGCCAATCATAACTGCAGCACAAAAGAATGGGGGGAAAAGATTTAGCTGTGCATTCATGCCAGGCTGACAGCTGATTGTCAGCGGATGGCATAGCGTAGCCCAAAGTAGGGATGGGTCGATAAGCGATATTAACGTTAATCATGACAAAAAACACTCACGATTATAGTATCGTGGAGATTTAATGTATCATGATGTCGTCCTCCATCATGCACTGGCATCAATTCACCTTTTATTTGCTGAGCTGCATATGCAGTACCTCTTAAACCCTCTATAATTGGTGAAAGTTACTTACAGTATAAGTACTTTTTTCACTCTATCAAATGTCTTTGCCAAAAATAGCAGTTCTACAAGCTCACAACGTGTCACGTTGCGATGCGTTGTGAGCTTGTAGATCTGCTATTTTTTGGCAAATGTTCCGCCCCTGATTATCGCGATAATATCATAAATCGCGATTTCTTTTGTCACAATAATCGTGACATGACATTTTCATATCGTCCCATCCCAAGCCCAAAGCCATTTAAGGAGAGGTTGTGTCACCTCCGTTCACTTCATTAGGTTAGGTCTTCTACACAGCCTTTTATTGGTGAATAGTGACAAAGCCCTGAACTGGACGTTTACATAGGCCTAATCCACAGCAGTCTAGGAGCGTTTGTCCCTATTTTTGGTTACATGACCCTGGATTGGCGTAACTCTCCAGTACAGAGCTCTGGCGCCGCCTGTAACTGACATGCACTGGTAGAATGCCATTTTTAAAAGCAATTGTATTCATTAGGTTTGTCAGGTGATAATACCCAACAGTCTGGGTCCGTTCTGCAATATCTCTCAACAAATTGGATCTCAGGACCAATTTTCCTCTGTCCAATTGGGGTTCTGTCTTTTTCAAAAATCCACTCGGATCTCAGAACAAAATTGCACGGGTCCATCAGGGTTCTGGACAGTCAATTTGGAACCATGAAGAACGCACAAACGCACGCACACACACAAAACCATATCTTGGAAAAGAAAAGTAAAAAAACTGAAAGAAGTGGGGGACAAAGAGAGAATGAGAGTTATTCAGTAAGAGGGGTGTGGTGTGTGTGTGTGTATTATGACTATATTATGGAATTGAAATCCAGTCCTGCACTTCCGTCAAAAGCCATCTTCTGTTACTGCATATTGTTTACTTGTAGGTGTATTGTTTGTATTTGCTTCATGAAATGGAAACCTCAGTACACACAGTCATGTCTCTGTCACTGTTACTAGCATCACCACTCCTCCCCTCCCTCTCTCCCTCCCTCCCTCTTTCTGGCTTACATATCGGCCCCGCCTGCTCCTTCTCCGTCTACTCCAGCAGCAGCAACGTTGGCAGGTTGCCAGCCATCATCATCTGGAGGCTTCCCCTCTATTCTAAAAACCCAGTTGTCTGCACAAACTCTTGAAGTATCATTCCAATCCTGGCATTGACCGGACAAGACTCAGCAGAGCAAAAAAGAAGGTTGCAGGCACACTAAATCCGAAAACGGCTAATCTACAAGCTCACAACACGTCGCAAATGCGATGCGTTGTAAGCTTGAGGATCTGCTGTTTTCGGCACACGGCGCAGGCACACAATGGACTATAAATCGAGCATAATGGTACATGCGTCACAGAGAGTTTGTTCTCTCACATTTGGCAAACTTGGGTGTCTGCGACAGCAAAAAACACTGGCAGAGCCTACTGAGCCGTTACCCGTAGCATGCAGTTAAAAATCATTTTGTGAAAGTGTGCAAGAGAGAATAAATTCCACTCCCTCTCTCTTTCTCTAGGCGAATGCTGCTGCTGTCACTTAAAAAAAGTTTATGATTGGTTCACAGTGTCACAAGCCACTTGGGTTGTCATTAGCAACAGTGTCACAAGCCCGGAGGAGATTGTGCACCGTCTGCGATCATCATCACAGCCCCTCTCTGCTCTGTGTTCGTTCACCACAAAGAGCTGCTGGCCTCCTCGGGTGAGGTAATGAGGTCGCTGCCGCGGCTGCCGTTTCACGCTGTGAATTAACTGGGCGCTCGTGACTTAATCACCGATTGACAGACTTCAACCAGAGATTGGTTGAAATCGCTTGCTGTAATAATGTTGCGATGTCGCAATGACGTGACTTGGGTTGGGATCCTTGTAGGATTTTAAAGAGGTGGTGCCATAGTTTTCTACTTTTTCTGTTTTGTATGTGTCTATGGAGTTAACATTCCCCTCTTCTAGCGCCACCATGAGGTTGCCGACCTGATGGTCGCTTATCTCCCGATTAGGGAGTCTTACTGGTTTTAGAGGAGAAAAAGAAAAACTTATTATAATCCTAATACCTGATCATCATGTTTTGGGGCAGGGGGTGATCATGGCACCCCATCTTTAATGATTCTGGTTACTTTTTTTTAAAGATTTGTTTTGGGGCTTTTTATGCCTTTTCTTTGATGGGACAGTAGACTGACAGGAAATTGGGAGAGAGATGGGGAGTGACATGCAGCAAAGGTCGTCCGGACCGGCGAAGCTGCCAGGCTACACAAAGCCCATGTGGTATGCGCCTGGACCAGTAGGCTAGCGGGCGCCCCATGATGATTACTTACTTATTTAACGATTTCCCCTTAGTGGTCCTATTCCACAATGTTTCCCTTTAACGATTCGTATGTTATAAAAATAAAAATAAATGTATTTAGTTTTTTGCTTCATTATAATTTTTCATAACACATTCAATCACAGTGACCTTCTGGGTTACTTGAGGGGGTTCCAAATGGTCCCTCACAGGTCTGTGACTAGAGTTACTGTATGGTGGTCCTTGAAATTAAAATCACACCCGTGTGAACTGAGCGGTGGTTTACCCACCAACCCCTAGAGCTTCGAATTAATTTATATTTAATTAAAACAACAAATCTGCAGCACTTCTCGCGTGTAACGTTAAAATGTGGCTGGTCTCGCGAGGCAGAAGTCTCCATTCGCCGCTGCAAAAGTGGGCTGATCTACAAGTCCACAATGCGTCACTGATCCAATAGGTTGTGGGCTTGTAGATTAATTAAAAGGGTGCTTGTTTAGCGACACCGACATACAGCGAAGAATAAACCTCCAGCTACTGAACTTTCCCTACACTGACCGTCCTCCGCCTAGCAGACAGTGCTTTGCCTCTTGAGTTAAACGTGCTCACGTTTCACACAATGTAACTTTAATTGATTCAGAATGATAACGAGTCAAGATGAAACGGGCGACTCATTTGGTAGGGACGGGAAGGCAGACTGTTTACGAGACTTCTCCACCGAAAACACTGTGTAAAGCATGGATTTCTTCTCTCACGAGTCTGCCTGCACGCAGCCACGTTCACGGTAAAACTCCCTCCGTCCCTCTGTAGACTACCTAATTTGGTTCAAACGAAAACATAATCCATTGGTGTGATTATAATTGCTCGTTTCACATCGTGGTTGTTCCACGCTTCGCATAGACGATGCGATGATACTGCTCTTGCTTTTACCAACGCCAGTCGTCAGGCACGTGCACACAGACATCAAACGGGGCTTGAGCCCCTGCCCTTTTAAGAGAGAATTGTCCACCAAAGGGCCCTTTTAGAAATGTCAGCCCCTGCCTCTCTTAACATTCTCTGCACGTCCCTGACCAACGCGGTCCCTGACCAACGCGTGAGAGAGAGAGAGAGAGAGAGAGAGAGAGTGTGTTGTCTGCCTCAGTGGTGCGTGTTCCCCACACTCAAGCCCCCACCGTTGCGCTGTGTGTGTGTGTGTGTGAGAGAGAGAGAGAGAGAGAGGCAGGCGACAGACATACACGGCCAGTAACATCTTGAAAGCGAATCACAGGAGCGGCTACCACCGCTCAAAAAGTTTGAGTAGAACCGCTGCTCCTTCAAAAGGAATGGAGTCAGCTTAGGTGGTTCGGGCATCTAGTACAGATGCCCCCTGAGCGCCTTCCTAACTGAATAGCAGACATGACGGTTCCAAATGTGCACGGAACAGATTCCAGTTCCTCAATCTTTCTTCTTTCTTTGTCTTTCTTTAAACCCGAGCATCCGTATGGTGAGGAAAGCTATCCCACGAAATAGCCGATCACTAAGCTCACAATGCGTTGCTGAGCAATGCCTTGTGAGCTTGACGATCGGCTATTTTCAGCAAAAGCTTTCCCCACACTAACAGAAAACAGAAAAGACCTGCCTAGTAGCCTAGTTTAAGTGGTTAAGCCCTGCTTTATAATACATCGTACTATTACAGTGAAAAAGGTCAAAGTTCACATGTCACGATGTGATGCTTCGTAAGCATCGTAAAGATCTTGTTTGAAATGTCTGGCTTATAATGAGGACACCACCATGCAGGATTGAAAGTGGTTGAATGATTAAAACACAATCTTCCTTTTTCTTGCACACATTTTCTGTAGCGGCAAAAGGGAAACAAGTCGGGCCTTTTTTGTCTCTGTCCACTTCCTTCCAAGCGACGCCCCGGAGAGTGAGGGGTCCTGATCAAAGACCGGACAGTGAGGGGGTACTGATCAAAGACTAGTGACGGTTATAGTGAATCACAGAGAGAGAGAGCCTGTCGCCTCTCCTCTTCTATGTGTAAGGTGACTCGATGCGGCCAGCAAAGTGTGTGTGTGATAAAATGAGGGGTGGGCGATATGGTGATAAATATTGAGACGATACAATGTCTCCACGATATGCCTTTTCAGAGATATCGTATATATCGTGATACAATGAGGGAGGGAGCCTTATAAAAAATCCTGTTGAATTGTTAACACATAAATTCATTGGAGAATTCATTTAAACCTGCATTTTGGTCTAAATCAGTAGTTCTCAAACATTAATGTCAAGGTATCCCCTTAACTCTGACAGTATACAAATGAAACCAAATGGACCCGTCCATTTGGTTTCATTTGTATATGGTCAGAGTTACATACTTGTAAGGGTCATTTTAGACCTCCCAAAAGGAACCCAGAGAGTCCCGACTCCCTGGACCCCACTTTTAGGACCACTGGTCTAAATTGTCTAGTTTTTAGTTGTGTGGTAATGTCACACGCCGAAAAATAGCCTATCTAGAAGATCTGCTCTTTTCAGTTACTGTATGTTCAATACCATTTCCCTAAAACGCTGAGGTCCTCACAAATATATTAATACAAACGTGTGTGTGTGTGTGCGTGTGCGTGCGCGTGCGTGCGAGCCAGGGGCTGAATAAGGTGATTATATGGAGACCAGAGTTTCACAGAGAGGTCTAAAGCAGAGAGCCTCCACACACTCCAGACTTTCGCCTGCAGCACTGTGACATTTTCAGCGTTGGAATGTCTCACTCACTTGAACCATTAGTTCGTATACGATCAGAGATCTCCTCCTACTGGTATATCAGTCTGGCAGTGCTTAATTTGTCAATGAAAAGGTGGGGGATCCTAGGTTTCGCGTGAACACGCGCACATGCACGCACGTGCGCACACGCGTGCATGCACGCACGCACGCACGCACACCCGGTGTACATTTTCATTAACACATTAACTATATATATATATATATATACAGTATATATCACTGTCAACAATAAAGCATCACAGAAGCCAAAAAAGTCTCTATTTGGAAGGACGAAAACATAGATGACCATATATAAACAGCACTACTGCACACAGTGCAATAGAATAATTATCTTATCTGTTTCAACAGAGGTGTGGTGTATCAAAATAGTAAAGTGAAAATGTATTTGTAAGAACACTGCTCACACAGCCAAAGTGCCAAAGCCAAACTCACTGTTGCTAACCAAAATATCAGTGTACAACAGTAATATCACTAATGTCCAGTCCAACAAAAGCAGATTCAGATTCAGTCTGATTAATTGTCCTGTGTAACAAGGATGCATTTCCTTTTCTTGTTCACGTGTGTTTTGTCCATGACTAACTGAATCCTCTTTATATGCTTGCAAATTCAGACACATGACATCTTTTTCCAGAGATGTTGCAATCAGTTCTATGAGTTCTTCATCGTCACAAAGGTCTCCCCTCCTGTCTCACAGTACTCTCACTGGCTCTCCTGTCCTCCAGTCTTCATTAAATGTAGTTTCCCTTCAATGGAGGGGACATAGCCTATAATTAGGACTGGAAGTTTTATTTAAAAAAAGCAAGCCTAAACTGGGTGTCAAGTTCTCTCACTTCTCTGTCCATTCACTGTCCATCAGAGCACACACACACACACACACACACACACACACACACACACACACACACACACACACACACACACACACACACACACACACACACACACACACACACACACAAAACAGCGCTGTCCCTGAGCAACAGAGCAAGCAATGTCACGACTCACGCTAATCATACCCACGCAGCGATGGGACATTTTTACACTCATTCACAGCATTTACTCATGGCTCTAAATCAATAACACTGCACAAGATAAATGCAAGTTAACGTGTGCTTAAAAGCCTTTTATGGCATTGAACTGAGCCTCGGTCCAAATCCCCCCTGCAGTAAGGAGCCCCCTTTCACCTGTCGCTGCTGTCCTGTCCTCCTCACCACCTCCTTCGTCCTCACTCTCTGAATTATCCTCCTCATCCTCCTCCTCTCGTTCCCCGTGCTGGTCATCGGGTGTCATCATGCCAGTGGCTGCCCCCTCCTCCTCCTCATCTGTGCCGCTGTTTACAGCACAGAGCCCCGCTGCTGCTGTGCTGTCGGCCTGTCGCTATCTGCCGAAATAACTTTGGCCTGTTTGGGGTCTGGCTGACCGACTGGTTTGAAGAACGTTAAAGTTTAGTTTGTCGCTTTGACATTTTAGCAGCCGCTTGCTTGCGTATTGTTTTGTTGCCAGGTAAACTCCATGGTAAACTCCCAGTGCAGTGTGCAGTGCAGCGTGCGACCGAGGCGGAAACAAAACAACTAGTTGCGTGAACCTGTGTCATCACGTGATTGATGTCTGTCAAACCCCTCTTTTGTTTTTCAGATTAAAACGCATACAAATATTTAAAAAATAATCAAACAAGGGTCACACCAGAACAACATAAAACAGAGAGAACATAGATTAAAAAAACAGTTTATTTATAGATTTTTATTGACAGGGAAGGTCCCGGATCCTTGATTCAAAATCAAATAGGTGGCGGATCCAATGAAATAGGTGCCGGTCAGAAAAAGTGAGGTACCGGAACAAGATCCGGCTTGATCCGGCACAAATTAAGCACTGCAGTCTGGTGACTTCAGAGTTCAATGAATGGGGCTGAAACTGTGTGATAGAATTTCAGAAACTTAAAATAACCACATGCAAATATGTTAGGGTACGGGTCTTCGACAGGTGGTCTTACTACAGTGGGGATGACAAATATTTTGTGATAGAAAACGTCTGAAAACACACATTAACATGAATCCAACATGTTAATAGGAAACATAATGTGTAAAAACAAACAAAAAAACAAAAAAATCAATTTACACATCACTGATGACCTTGCTGTCAAGCAAGTCTATGCCCATACTGTGTATGGGCATATTGTGTCAGTCTCATGTGGTCTATGTCGTCAGACATCTATGATGTCAGAACAGGTCATCATATCTGGGCTAGATATGGGCTTAATATTGTCATCAGGGATCTCCATATATGGACATATTGTGTCAGTCTTGGTCTATCTATGTCATCAAACATCTATGATGCCAGGGCGTCTGACTGGTATACAATATGTATTTGGTCCCTGTTTCATCTCTCTGCTTTAGAGTGGTCCTTCATATGGGATGATGTCAGGATTGACTTTCAAAGCACTGGGCTTTGCACTGGACTGTAGCTTTGTTAGGGCTGGTTTCCAAGCCTATTTAAATGAGACGCATCATTAGGCTGAGAACTCTGATGATCGTCTGGCTAATGTGAGACTCCTTGAACGCGCCAGCGACCCAGCGTCCTTATTCTGGAGCCGAACATTCAGAGGAAATGGGAGATCTACAAGCTCACAATGCACCACAATGTGTCGCGTTGCCAAGCTTGTAGATCAGCTAATTCCCCCGAGGACATTCTGGTGTTGAGGGAAAAAGTAGCAGACCCAGTAGATAGAAGCCACTTATCTCCAATTCTCCATATTTGAACTTTTACTTTTTGGAAATTAACACCCTACTTGAATATACTAAAGCGTCACACAAAGGTAGCAGATCTAAAAGTTTGACATGTTTTGAGCTTGTCGATCATTTACATTTGCATTTGAATGCTGAAAAGTAACAGTGTAGGACATGTGAGGTTTTTACCCCAGAGATGATATATGGTTTAAGTGGTTCAAACACATTCTCTTCTATTCAAACGATGAGTCTGGTCACTAAGCGATCCATTGTCCTTTTCGCCACATAGATCATTGTGCGATTAAACAATTATTAAGCCTCAACCCCGTTCGCCGCACGGACCTTCGTGCATCCGTCCGTTTGTTGTTGCCATGACTACAGTACATCTCGCCTCCCCGTCTCCCTGCGATGGTTTCCATGGCGTCTGAGGAGCTGTCAGGCCTTCATCAGGCGGAGACTGGAATGAGCCTGCCTCTCTCACCGGAGGTGACAAGTCTAATGGAACCAGGAAGTGATTACAGGAAGCCCACAGTCACCACCGCAAGTCACTAACAACGGAGAGGCAGAGCTCTTCAGATCCCTTGCTTTGGAGGTCTGATGAGAGGGATGTAGAGAGGGTGGGGAGAGGTGTAGAGAGGATGAGAGGGGTGTAGAAAGAGGGTGGGGAGGGATGGGTGGAGCGGAGATGGAGAGGAGAGAGGCGTTTCGCGGCAGTGAGCGCCACTCACGTCTTTGTCAAGATAATTGAGTCGGGCAGCTGTTGACATGCTCTTAATTGCATGTTTGACATTCTATGAGACTGGAAGAGGGGATTGCAGGCGACGGTAGAGCGACTCGGGGTAATGGAGGGAGGACGTGAGAAAATGTTCAGAGGGCTGCGTGTGTGTGTGTGTGTGTGGGTGGGTGGCGTGTGAGAGAGAGCGAGACAGATGGAGATAGAAAGGGCAAGGCTGGCGAACGCAAATTTATGGTGGAATCTGCCATGATCACCAAAGGGCCCGTGTGTGAATTACAGCGAGCGCACTTTGTGTAATTTGTGTGACGCTATTTGTGTTTCTGTGACATTGCCCCGACACACACGCACTCTCTCACACACAGACACACACAGCGACGGCAGCATCAGCAGCCATTAGGACTGATGATATGAGCCGAGTTGCATTCCTTCTCATTTCACGCCGCCGCGCCTCTCCTGCACACAAACACTCGTGCAGGCATTATAGCCCCGGCCGTCCCAACATCAGCACCCTTTAAATATCACATAAATATCACATTTATATGCATGTTGCTGAGGGCACAAACACACAGGCAGGCACGCACTCACAAACACACAGTTTGGCAGCAAAGCATGCAGATTTGTTACTTGGTACAGATGGGACAATATGAACATTTCATATCACGATTATTGTGACCAAAGAAATCGCGATGTACAATATTAGCGCGATAATCAAAATATCCCCAACATCAATTATCCTTGGGCGGAACATTTTCCAAAAAATAGCAGATCTGCAGGCTCACAAACGCAAGCATGTAGATCTGCTACTTTTGCTGTATTAGAACAGTTCTGGACATAATTATGATGTTCCGACGCGACAGAGGCGATGATTTCCAAATATCTCGTATCTCTTCATTCACGGTGTAGGGAGATTACCGCTTCTTGCCTGCAATTAAATGTGTGGACAGACAGACAGAGAGATGTGAATATTCATGAGGCGTTTCCGGAGCGATGGTTGCGTAAGCGTTTATTTCGGTGTGTGTTCAGAGTCAGCAGCATCATGTTTATGGAATTGATCATCCGTCGCTGTCGGGAAGAAACCTCTTATCTCCAAATAATCTAACTTTTTCCAGCTTGTAGATCTGCTACTTGTGATGCTTTTGTGTGACGCTGTAGTATGATCAAGTAGGGCGTTCATTTACGAAAAAAAACAATAAGTTAGAACATGGAGATTCGAGGTTTCTGCCCGACAGCTAGGGCTGTCACGATTATGACATTTTACATGACGATTAATTGTCACTCAAATAATTTAGATTTAGATTAGTGATTCAATTGTGTTTTTGTCATTGACAATTACATTTCTCTTTCGCTTTTAGGCTTTGAAGTTGCACATGGCAGATATGACACATAACCTAAATATACAAAGAAATTACTGACACATTTGACAACTTTATACTTAAAAAATAACATTGATAGTGGATAAATAGCCGATATACAAGCTGATGCAACACGTTGTGAGCTTGTATATCTGTTATTTCCACTTGTTTGAAAAAATATGAACGTTTATCAACATGGAAACGATTATGACAGAATAATTGCGATTATGTCAGATAATTGCGATTATGTCAAATAATTGCGATTAGACGAATATGTAATAATTGTGACAGGCCTACCGACAGCAATTATATACATACTGTACATACAGTATGATCAATTGTGTTCAAGATGGGGTTAGTTTTCCATAAATATGCAGGCGCTCATCCACACATGTTGCCATCATGCCGACTTCCACATATTATGTACAGAGACACACACTGCATGCTTACCGCACACCACAACACACACATGTTCTGTACACACTTTTCACACAGAGCACACACACACACACACACACACACACACACACACACACACACACACACACACACACACACACACACACACACACACACACACACACACACACACACACACACACACACACAGAACTCATGCAATTTATTTAGTGCCTTTTTTCCCTTATCTTCCCCCTTCCCCCTCCCTGGTCTGTCGTATAGGCATACAGTTTGCCCGCACAGCTCTGCAGAAGGAGACCTACAGGAGACACACGCCATCTCCACACCCTAGGCCGGCTGGCCCCACCATGGATGCTTAAAGGAGCTATAGTCAACTTTTTCTTGAAAAACGGATGCTCAAATAAGAATAATGTTTCGAAAATATTTAATAAAAAAATAAGCTTCATATATGTGTTTCTATTAAAAAATGACCACAAAAAGCGTAAAATAATGATAAAATAATAATTTTGGCCATTGTCAGACCGACACTTTGTTTACATTCTAGTCTATAGACTAGGATGTAAACAAAGTGTCGGCCCTACAATGAAAAAGTTGACTATAGCTCCTTTAATTAAGTGTGAGGGAGATAAGAGGTTTCTGCCCGATGGCAACAATGTCCTTATTTATGAACCGAATATGATCAAAACTGCCCTGACAAATATATTGTTGGCACTGCTGGGATTTCCCCGACAGTGTGTGGAGGGAGTTGGCTGACAGCATGACAGCTGCTGCTGGCAGGCCTCACCTCACTCTTGTTCTGTTCTGTGGGTGTCGCCTGCCCTGGGTGTTCTGTGAGCCGTGAAAGGTCACTGTGTTTTTTTTCCCTCCGCTCTGTGTTCTTGTACCCTTGCATCCGGAAGGATAAACTCCACTGTCTGCTCAGCCATGAATTCTACCACAGCTTCCCCGACAACCGACGTCTGGTCTGGTGGCCCCGTTTTTATCCATGTCTGACATGTTGAGTTCTTTCTGTAACGTCTTAACGGTGACAGTTCGGCAAACGGTGGTGCTTTGGCTTGCGTTAAAGCCCTTGACTGTCACTTCTAGCCCTAAGGCTGATACGGCATATCACCCTCTCTCAGTCCTCTAATCATTCCCCTCCCCCAGGTCTAAAGTCTGTGTACAGGTATGCGTTAAGCACTTGCCATAATCATGTTTAGTTCAACAAATTCAGATTGCAAATTTACAAAACAGACTTAACGAGACATACCATCATAAATCATAAATACAATAAAATCAAAATTAAATTAGACAAAAATTAAACAAAACAAAAAACAAATAATTATAGGGGTGCACATTTTTTTACACTTTCTTATTTTCACATCTCTCCTTTTTTGAATTTATACAATAACCATTTTCCCCATCTTTTATGAAAGCGTTCTTCTCTTATTTTCAATTTAAATGATAAATATTCCATATCCTGAATATTGTCCAAGATTGGCCTCCACTGTTTATAGTCCGGGATGTCAGTCTCGAGCCAGCTTGTAATTGCTTTTTTCGCAGCAACCAAGAGGATCTTAACCAGATATTGGTCTCCTCCATATGACCCATGTATAATACCAAACATGAATGGGTAATTTCATATCTCAAAACCTCAGATATAACCGAGTGTGATATCCCCAAAAAACTCCAAAAGATCTGTGTATGATTGGGATCAGTTTGATCAATCTTTCTCCAACTTTCAATTTGTTTACTCTCAATTTGGGGTGTCATGAAATACCAAATTAGATTTTTCCATACAAATTCCCTCCATCCTTTTGGGACGGAGGTGTTTCAACTCCAGGTGAGGCTCTCTCTCCGCATGGCAGTGTGAAGTCCTCATCAATGAGGGTTCATTTAGGCCCTGCCTACTGCCTAGTGTGTTTTATTTTTAATTTTTTTCACCTGTCCTACTTCCTGTAGCTGATGTAACCGCAACGTAACGAGGACAGCCGCTAAAGCCTGAATTATACTTAGTCGCGCACCAAAAATAGACAAATCTACAAGCTCACAATGCATCGTGCTGGGATGCCGTTATGGAGCTTGTGGATCAACTAGGTGTAACTTGGGCTTAATGAGGACAGTAGGGATTAATTTGTTTAGTTTTTTTTGTGAAAGTTACAGGAGTTCTTGGTGTGTGTGTATGTGATATGAAATGTAAGCTTGTCATAATCACAGTAATCATTTTCATGTCATCAATCATATTCAAGGGGTTTAGGCAGAAAAATTAACTCCAGTCACTTTCAGTTCAGCACAGCAGAGGGGAGGCTCATTATGTATACTTGCATCAAGGCATTTATGTTGTGTTTCTGCATCAAATAGAGCTACACCTAATCGAAGATACCATCAAAGCCAAGAATGTTTACAAGTGACCCTCTCTGGTATTACCTATATCATGTTTTATGAGCAGTTGTAAATAACTAGGCTACACTTGGTTGTTAAAGTCCAGATGACAACAACATGTGAATTAAAATAGTTAAAACTGGCCGTGTGTTGTAGGGAGTTTTTTCAGCGAGTATGAATCTCTCGTTGACGGCATCAGTCCGGTCATGTTTATGTTGCACACTAATCACTGTGGACGCAATGCTAACAGACGTGCTGGAAATCCTCGCGCGTGCTTTCCCCCGAGCCTCGAACGTGCGTATTCTTAAAGGTCAGGACAGAATGAGCTCGGGTTTAGAATAAAACGCTGGAAGGCTCACGGTTGTTTTAATTTTTTTGTAGGTAGCTTGTCTCTGTACGGTATGAACAGTAGTATGAACACTGTTTTTAGACACCACTACATCGTAGGGGTGGGCGATATGGAAAAATACAATATCACAATATTTATCCAAGTTTCAAGTTACTTAACAGTACAACCACCTACAAGGTAACAAAAACGAAAAGAAAAAGGAGTAACAGACCATTTAGACCAGTGGTCCTCAATGTGGGGCCCAGGGACTCTCTGGGTTCCTTTTGGGAGGTCTAAATTTGACCCTTACAAGTATATAACTCTGACAGTGTACACACGTAACCAAATCGACCCTTAAGGGTCCATTTGGTTTCATTTGTATACTGTCAGAGTTAAGGGGAGAACTTGACATTTTAAAGTTTGAGAACTACTGATTTAGACATAAATACAGGTTTAAATTAATGCTGCAATGAATCTCAGCGTGGTGAGCTCTGTGAGCTTGTATATCTGCTATTTTTTAATAGTTAAAGCATTAAATAATGCGTAATGATGCATTCCCAGTGTAAACGGGTTAAGCCTACTTTAACAAACACACTTCTTGTCTTCTGCCCCTGCAGAGAGGAGGAGGAGAGCCTGCGGGATAAGATCCGTGCGGACCACGAGCGCGCGCTGCAGGAGGCCAAAGAGAAGCTGAGGAAGTCCCGCGAGGAGCTGCAGGCGGAGATCCAGACGGAGAAGAGCAAGGTGGTGGAGGACCTGAAGAAGAAGGACTCTGCCCCCAAGCCGCTGCCCCCCGTGCCCATGCCCAAAGTGGTGGGCCTCAACGACGGGGAGCCCCCGGAGCCCGACGTCAAGGACAAGCGGGACAAGATCAGAGAGGTACGATTATAATTACATCTAAAGATGCTTCTCCTTCGTTCACGTTTGGTGAATGTAGCCTTGGCCAGGAAGAGTTGATGTCTTCAGGCGGTAACCATCGTCATCAGGTGTTTCGACCCTGAACCGCTACAACCTCCTGATGGCAGGGTCGGCAGTGGTGGCCAAATCACTGCCCATCTCCTCCTCCTGGCCAAGGCTAACCTCCTGTCTCCTGCTCTATAACCAACAAGAGGCTCCTCTGGGGAGGTATTGGGTGGGTCCCTCCTGAGGTCTTGAGGTGACACAGGTGCGTAGTGATCTCGAGTACTGTGGGGTTGTTCCTGCCTGGAGCTCTCCTTCGTCTCACCAGCCGCTGAAGCTGCGTGCTGCACCTGTGACCCCTCTTCTTCACACTTTGTCCTGGCTTGATGAACCGTGGGTCCAATGTGTGTCTCTGTGTGTTTATTACTTTGTAAACGAGTGACTGGACGGTTTGAGTTGATGTGTTTGTTTGCAGGCGTTTCCTATGTGAAAACAGGAAGCTATATCAAGTGTCAGTTGTATCACACGAGTTGTTGACCTTCCAGTCTGCTGATGTTGATGTAGAACATCTGGCCTGTGAGATGGTCCTCAATGGGCTGGGCAATATGTACACAATCAATAGATATATATTTTTTCTACAGTATAATAGTGTAATACAATCAATATATATATATATGTCACGGTTAGATAGAGAAACGGTTAGATAGAGAAACGGAGCGCTCGCCGTGCGGCACGGGGCGGAACAAGCGGTCGCCACAACAACGTCCTCCAGGCGGAGCCGCTCGATTGTCCACGACATTGCAAGCGGCGCGAAGGCCAGCGGACCTTGGTCCTGCTCTTCGCCCCCGAGCGCCGCAGGCGCGAGTGGCCGCGAAGAGCGAAGCCGTGGTGAATGCAATCGTTATATTTATGCCCAGGCCGTAAGGCCTGGGCAAGCTAGGCTAGGCTAGGCTAGGCTAGGCTAGGCTAGTAAATAAAGAAAGAGAGTCACAAACGAGTGACGTCAGCGCCTTCACTAGTGAATGGCTGTCGTCGCCATCTGGTGGTGATTGGTGTGTGGTGAACGACAAAACAAGCGCTCTTACCACAGTCTAACCGAGTTACCCAAACTAACCGTAACATATATATTTTTTAATATACAGTATAACAAAATTTGCTGATCTACAAGCTCACAACCCATTGCGATGTTGTGACACTTGCACTTGCTATTTTTGGGGCTTTTTCTGCCTTTATTGATACTGTAGGTGTACAGTAGGCTGACAGGAAACAGGGAGAGAGATGGGGGGTGACACGCAGCAAAGGTCGTCAGGATTGGGACTCGAACCTGCAACGCTGCAAGGGCTGGATTACCAGCCTACAGTAGGGGGGACTGCCCCATAGGTCGAACTTCCTGAAGCTGTCATCGGTTTGTCATTTCCGTTCACGAAAATATTTTTAAATATCCTTCAAATACATTTTTGAATTTCCATTTCTGATGAGCAGTAAAGCTGTGTATACTTCGACTAATTAGATTAACTTTAGGACAAATGTATGTGACCAAATGGAAGCGGGGGAGGAGGCGGGATATCCATTTAACTCCCAGATTGTTTTTAGAGTTCCTTTGCAGAAACTGTATAACTGAAGCATTGTGTTGCTGTCGGACAGAAAACTTTTATCTCCATATTCTAACTTGTGTTTTTTTCGTAAATTAACGCCCTGCTTGATCTCACCACAGCATCACACAAAAGCATCATAAGTAGCAGATCTGAAAGCTCGAAACGTGACGCATCGCGTTTTGAGCTCGTATATCTCAAAAGTAGTTTTTGAATTCGAATCCTCAGACATATGAGGGCTCGACCCGACTGGCCCGACTTGCTCTAGCCCTAGGCCAAGGCTACACGGAGCTGGATATTTGTGAATCTAGACATTTTTTGGTGCTGTTGGGGCTTGTAGCCACACGAAGCTGGATATTTTGGCAGTGAATCTGGATATTTTTCAATCCGGATAAATAAGTGGAGACACTGAAAAATATCCGCTTCACTGGATCCGTGTAGTCATGATACCCGGATATCTCTGAAGACTTTACTGTGTGTGTGCTTGTTAGACCTAGATATCTTTGTCGTGTGGACCTAGATATTTTTCTATGTGGATATCTGAAAAAACGGGTTATATGAAATATCCAGCTCCGTGTGGACCTAGATATTTTTCTATGTGGATATCTGAAAAACCTGGATATATGAAATATCCAGCTCTGTGTAGCCATGGCCTTAGTCTCAAGCCAGTCTGGCTCGAGCCCTAGTCTCAAGCCAGTCTGGCTCGATGATCAAGTAGGGCATTAATTTACAAAGAACACAAAAAGATAGAATAGGATAGGAGGAGGTGTGGTGGAATTCATGGTCAGTCACTAATAGCAGATCAAAAGGGTACATTGAGTACGCACAGGCCTGTGGTACAGTCGTTCTGCCTCAAACACAAGGGATCAGACCATAGATATACTGTCATGTTACAAGGACAAGCTAGCTGTACTGTAAACAATAGCTATCAGGCCAAAGAGACATTTTGGCTCACACGTCATGTCAAATATAATGCATCTTAGGGCACGATGATGAATAGCATAAGATGAACAACACAATGTACTGGAAATAAGCTTACATACTGTAGAACCAATCATAAAAAACATAATATAATTTCTTCCTCAGAGGTTTCTGCCCGACAGCGACGATACAATCTCAATATAACATCCAGCCCTAGTCGTCCTCTCTCCTCTCAGGGTTGGGGACAGAGCAGGCTGGGTGGGCAGGGGAACGGGATTTTGGGCTCAGAGCAAGGTAGTAAATTACCTGGTAAAGAGTGTGTGTGTGTGTGTGTGTGTGTGTGTGTGTGTGTGTGTGCGTGTGCGTGTAGACCGGTGTGACCATTCTACATCTGAAAGCAATTATATTTCCTGCTAGAAGTCAGTGTATTGCCTGATTTATACTCAAATGCTCTACAACAGTGGTTCTCAATCTTTATCATGTCAAGGACCCCCAAATTGACATGCATTTGGCCGTGGACCCCTTCTCAAAATGTGTTGTGCCAGGGATCCCCATAAGAGAAGATGTAAGTTGGAAGAAATTAAAAAGAATATTTTTTCCAATTAAGTTTTTCCCAGAAAATTTGATTTTATTTCTTGATATTTTCAAAAATAGCAGATGTACAAGCTCGCAGCTGTGAGCTTGTATATACATGAACTACTTTTGCTGGATCCAACTTCAGGAACCACTGCCCTACAAGCTCCCAATGCGTCGCAGGGCGCGACACGTGGTGAGCTTGTAGATCAGCTATTTTCGGCAATTAATTGTAAAAATCCCCCTTAGGAAAGAGTCCAGACGGCCATACATGAGCTCTGCAGAATGCAGATGGTGCTGCTATCGGACTCTGCACACGCACACACTCCACCTCAACAATTATTGTCCTCATACAGTAGCTTTTCCCTTTAAATGCAACTTGGACTCTGAACAACGAGCCGCTCGTGGCGCAGTGTAAGGGTGCCGGTCCGCTCACTCCACTCCGGGGTCCTGGAAGCCTTTTGTGTCTAAATGCCGCTTTTGTTCCCTTCATAATTACTATTCAGAGAGAATGCCATACACTCCCCAGACCAGGGCTGTGAACAAACCAGAGAGAATGCCATCCACTCCCCAGACCAGGGCTGTGAACAAACCAGGCAGCTGTGTGAGTCTGCAGCACTCCCTCAGTCAGCAGCACAGCTTCCAGGGACCTTAGCCTCCTGATGTCGTGATCGCCACAGGACATTGTAATGGTGCTGCCTCAAGTCTTATATTGCAGTATTAAAGTTCTTAAACTTTTTCGTGCCAAGGAGACCCCCAAATTGTGACTCTTAGGAAGATGCATTAGCATTGAAACGTCAGACTGTAACTTTTTACACTAGCAGCACCTGAATAAAGGGCTTGAACTGTCTGAGCTGCTCCAGTGTCTCTCTCCTCTACATACTTTACATCTGCCCCTGCCCCTGTGCTGCACCAGACTAACCGTGTAGGCTGAGGCGTGCTGTGGAACTCCTTTGTGACCCCCAAATTGTATTTGGCCCCGGATCCACGTTTGAAAATGTGCAGATCGTCTAAAATAGCAGATCGTGGTACACGGTAAACGGTTGTTAGATCTGCAATTTTTGAATTGTCCACATCTACTTTTGCTCTACCCCCTAGCTGGAACCACCTCAAGGACCCTTGGGGGTCCCCGGAGTCGTACCCCACTTTGAGAACCAAAGGGCTAAGATAATGGAGGTCGTTGGGTTTGCGTTGGCATAATGTCGCATCCAGTATGGAATGTATGTATGTATGAGGGCCAGACAGGGAGCAATCAGTTCTGCAAGCACTCTGTCTCTGCATTGGTGGCTTGGAGGATTGTGACCATCTGTCTAATGCAGTGGTTAGCATACGGTGTACCGAGGCGTGCTGGTGTGTGCTGGCAGTTCCTGGATGGCCAGCCGAGGACCCACGCAATCTGCAACCTAATAACTTAACCAGTAAGACTCCCTAATCTGTAACTAAGCGACTGTCACGTCGCATACACAAACTTTAGAAGGCAATCGTAGCCAATCAGGAGGGAATATAGGAAATGGGACAGATCCATGTTGATGACATGACTTTAGAGCTAATGTGTACCGCTTTGCGTGATTTTAGGACAAAATCTGTAGGAGCAGTGTCCAAAAATGTGTTTTGCAAAAATCGGCCTGTTGGTGGCGCTAGAAGAGGGCCATGTGAGAAATCAGGGCTGGAGGTTGTGATTTGCCATCCGGTTATTCTGTTTTTGTAAAGCCACTTTGATTACAGAGGAAAGCGCTAAATAAATTGGATGTATTAACGTTGTCAGAAACCGCTGTATGGCTGCTTGCAGCGATCTGGAGAAGCGCTCATCGGATCTGATCGACTTCACTGCTTGACACTGCTGTCCCTCAGGTCCCCAGCAGTACATCTGCCAAGTGTGGAGCTGATCAGATGAACTGGTGTTGATATGCGAAGGATAGACAGATAGACAGAGATTCCTTGAATTTATAGGACTGATGGATAGATGGATGGATAGATGGATGGATGGATGGATGGAGGTTTTGGTGATTTGCGTGTGATGGGGAGATGATGTGTTAGTAATGGGGTTATGTCTTGTCTAGTAGACCAGTGGTTCTCAATCTTTTCAGGCTACGACCCCCCCAAATAATCCCCCACCCTGAAGAGCACTGAGAGTTGAGGCATTACATTTAGTATGACACGGTTCTATTGTGAAAATAGATCTACCGGTACATGCTCAATAGAAAATAGATCTACATGCTCAAACGAGCCGTTGTGACCCCCCAACATAATTTCAGGTTCCTCAGGATGGGGCAGTAAATGTGTTAATGTCCTCTCTATACATATTTCTCAGACTGAATAGAAAAATAAACTTTCATCTCCTCCACAACGCACCATTTAGCTCTGAGCTCTGCTTTAGCTCCTCTGCTATTCCGCTAATTACTGGACTGGACATTAGCCGCCAATTAGACTTTTTGTCTGGTGATTGAAGGGGTTCTTAGGGCAGGGAGGGTGAAAACAAAATGGAATGGACCGTATATTTGACTTCCAGTACCACTTCTCCAGTAATGATGTGAGATATTGTTAGCTTCCAGCTGCTGCAATAACTGTATCAGTACAGCTACAGCTAATGGCTTGTAGATAGTGTGGGAATGTTAAGTACTCCCTTTTTCTCTCATGAGCAACAGTGTAGGTGTAGGGCTCAGTGGTTAAGTTTGGAATTCACATTATCTAGCCCCTCGAAAGCTGTTTTATTGAATATATATATATATATATATATATATATATATATGTCACGGTTTGTTAGAGAAACAGGACGGTCGAGAAACGGAGCACTCGTGGTGCCGCACGGGGCGGAGCAAGCGGTCGCCACAACACCGTCCTCCAGGCGGAGCCGCTCGATTGTCTACGACATTGCAAGCGGCGCGAAGGCCATCGGACCTTGGTCCTGCTCTTCGCCCCCGAGCGCCGCGAGTGGCCGCGAAGAGCGGGCCAGGGCCGGCCGCGCGAGTTACGAAGCCGTGGTGAATGCAATCGTTATATTTATGCGGCAAGCCCACGATAAACGCCCTGTCCAAGTGACTACAATGGAGCTAATGGCTAAGCTAGGCTAGGCTAGGCTAGGCTAGTAAATAAAGAAAGAGAGTCGCAAACGAGTGACGTCAGCGCCTTCACTATTGAATGGCTGCGTCGCCATCTGGTGGTGATTAGTGTGTGGTGAACGACAAAACAAGCGCTCTTACTCTTACCGTCCTGAGTTACCCAAACATACTGTAACATATATATATATATATATATATATATATATATATATATATATATATATATATATATATATATTTTTTTTTTTTTTTTTTTGTCTGCACAGCCCACATCAAAGCTCTGATTAATGTTTCTCTTGTTTATTTTCTTAAATTCATTTAAATAATTGGTTAAAATGCTTTGGAACATAAGTGCTGCTGGGACTGCAATCACATTTTTATCGCGATCATTCTCGATCACGGCATTGGCTTCCCGCAATTAAATGAACACCAATCGTCCATTTAGTAAAAGTGAAAGCAGCGCTCTGTTGATTTAATTTAGTGTTACGTTTTGGTATTCATTCTGAGATGCCCAGGAATGACAGTAGGTAAATAAGGAGCGTGTATCAAAAAAGCACCTCGGTTAAACACCGATCGTCCATTTATAGTAAAACGTGAAAGCAGTGCTGTGTTGTTTTAATTTAGTGTTACGTTTCGGTATTCCTTGTCGGTCTGCGTACTTTCTATGACGTTAGTCTCGTGTGAACTGTTGGTACTGCATACAGTAGGCCTACAGTAGGGACACAGGGACCTACACATTAAGTCAAACGTTGGAGCGTTATGCACCACTCAAAAAATAATATGCATTAAAAATTTGATAGGTTTAAATGGATCGAGCCCTCTTAGTGCTTTAAAGGGAGGTCATTTTTGGCCAATTCTGACAGCTCTGCTGTTGTTGAGCCTCCTGGCCTGAGCCCAGCCTTTCCACATTTCTATTTGACAGACTGGCCTCTTGACTTGGCTCTCACAAATCAATCAGCTCGGTACTGTTGAGTGAATGCAAACCATTAGATCTGCAGTTGGCATCGCTGCTTGCGTGCGAGTGGATGGATGTGTGTGTGTGTGTGTGCGTGTGTGTGTGTGCGTGCGCGTGTGTATTACTATACTTGTGAGGACCAAATGTCCCCACAAGTATAGTAGATTCTCCACTGGCTCCCGGTGGCGGCCCGCACAGAATGCAAAACACTGATGCTGGCCTTCAAAGCAGCCAAAGGTATGGCACCTCCATACCTCCAAAGCCTGATCAACCCCTACAACTCCACCCGTTCACTCAGATCAGCTAACACAGGGATGCTGACAGAACCCCTGCTAAACACCCCAGGACAAATATCCACTCGTCCTAGACAATTCGCCCTCCTGGCCCCCAAACTGTGGAATATACTCCCTGTCGCACTTAAAACGACAGAACAATAGACTCACTCCCTAGCTTCCACCATGGCCTGAAGACTCACCTCTTCTTGGCACTTACCGTAGCACTCACCTACCCTCAATGACAATACATGAAAGCTGCATAGCATTTTTTAGGTTTCATATCGTTTTAGTTTTTTTTACTGATAAGGTGTTTGGTCTACCTACGTTATTTTTTTCTAGATTGATATTTCTATGTATTTGAATTTGATGTATTGATGTTGATGTACAGTCAGGGTTTCCTGCAGGAAAAAGTCTTGACCAGGGGGGATCTAAGAATTTTTTTGATAATTAATTAATTAATTCGAGTAATTAACACATATGGTGCCAACCCCGAGTTTCCCGAGTTTGTATTGGTACTAGTACTGTGCCAACCCCGAGTTTCCCGAGTTTGGGCCGTTTTTGATTTTTTTCTTTTTTTTTTTTTTCAAAAAAAAATTTTTCAATAATTTTTTTTGGACCTCCAGAAATGTATTAGGCATGATCGCGATCGCGAAATTACATGTTTAACCCCCATACCAACCCATTCTTTCAAACATGGCAGCCATGTTTGTTTACATCTGAAGAAAACATAATGGCTGATAAATCATGAATGCCTGCACGGATTTCCAAGCAGATTTTTTTGTTTGAAAGCTGTGAACAGCATCTACACACGTGGTGCATCATCTAGGCATGGGCGTGCACTTTTTACACACTTGCACAATTACATGGAAGTCTATGGTAACCATGGCAACGCGGGACATTGGCCGGAAAAAATCATTGCAACATATGTGTTAATTCACGTAATTTTTTATATTAATTCTTATTTTGCCCTATAAAAAACACATGAATGTGCCCATGATGACGGAAAACACAACTACATGCTATCATTCACATTTATTCAACATTGAATAGGCATTCAGGAGATACCAGCCCTTATGTTTTCTTCAAATGTAAACAAACATGGCTGCCATGTTTGAAAGATAGGGTTGGTATGGGGGTTAAACATGCAATTTCGCGATCGCGATCATGCCTAGTACATTGTTGGAGGTCCAAAAACCTTTTTTGAGAAAAAAACATTTTTTGGAAAAAAAAAAGAAAAAAAACTTTTTTTTTTTTTTTTTTTTTTTTTTTAGTCCCTTGGGGGGGCGGGGGGATTTTCAGGCCGGGCGGGGCGCCTGTGAGCTTGTAGATCTGCTATTGTTCGGTTAATTTCAGCCATTTTCAATGCTGTCCTAAAATGTGTATGTCCTCACGAGTGTAGCAATACAAACGTGTGTGTGTGTGTGTGTGTGTGTGTGTGTGTGTGTGTGTGTGTGTGTGTGTGTGTGTGTGTGTGTGTGTGTGTGTGTGTGTGTGTGTGTGTGTGTGTGTGTGTACAATACTTCGCTGCACAGATCGTGCAAGCTTACAGTACAGTCAGATAAATTGATCAGTCCGGCAGGGCTTTTTTTTAAGTGCGACCTAAATGGTGCTTTTAGACAGATGTATGGGCTCTTAAAGAGACGCCACCGCTTTTCCCTGGGAGAGGTGGGATGTATGTGGTAACGGCAATACTGTAGCGTCCCCGTGCCTCCATCCATCTCACCTATCTCCTCTCCTCGCTCTCTATTTGTCTGTGTCGCGCTCTCTTTTCCATTACCTAAAGCGACTTTGGGTCGTTTGAAAAACACAATATAAATCTGAGCCGTTATAAATCTGAGACGTTATTATTATTACCTAATTCAGTAGTACTTTTTCTGTGCCAAGGACTCCCAAGTTGATATGTATTTAGACCAGGGTTTCCCAAGGTGGGCGCCGTGATGCCAGTCCAGGGGTGCCGCAGAATACTTGGATAATATTTGGAATTCATCAATATCACTTCAGTAAGTTTAACCACGTATGCTTAGTAAAACAGACCAGATTTTCACTCTACTTGATGAGTTCTTCTTCCATCTACCGCAACTTTCTTTACCAAGAATAGCAGATCTACAAGCTCACAACGCGGCACATGTAGATCGTTTATTTTTGGTGAAAGCAGCCAAAGGTATGGCACCTCCATACCTCCAAAGCCTGATCAACCCCTACAACTCCACCCGTTCACTCAGATCAGCTAACACAGGGATGCTGACAGAACCCCTGCTAAACACCCCAGGACAAATATCCACTCGTCCTAGACAATTCGCCCTCCTGGCCCCCAAACTGTGGAATATACTCCCTGTCGCACTTAAAACGACAGAACAATAGACTCACTCCCTAGCTTCCACCATGGCCTGAAGACTCACCTCTTCTTGGCACTTACCGTAGCACTCACCTACCCTCAATGACAATACATGAAAGCTGCATAGCATTTTTTAGGTTTCATATCGTTTTAGTTTTTTTTACTGATAAGGTGTTTGGTCTACCTACGTTATTTTTTTCTAGATTGATATTTCTATGTATTTGAATTTGATGTATTGATGTTGATGTACAGTCAGGGTTTCCTGCAGGAAAAAGTCTTGACCAGGGGGGATCTAAGAATTTTTTTGATAATTAATTAATTAATTCGAGTAATTAACACATATGGTGCCAACCCCGAGTTTCCCGAGTTTGTATTGGTACTAGTACTGTGCCAACCCCGAGTTTCCCGAGTTTGGGCCGTTTTTGATTTTTTTCTTTTTTTTTTTTTTCAAAAAAAATGTGTATGTCCTCACGAGTGTAGCAATACAAACGTGTGTGTGTGTGTGTGTGTGTGTGTGTGTGTGTGTGTGTGTGTGTGTGTGTGTGTGTGTGTGTGTGTGTGTGTGTGTGTGTGTACAATACTTCGCTGCACAGATCGTGCAAGCTTACAGTACAGTCAGATAAATTGATCAGTCCGGCAGGGCTTTTTTTTAAGTGCGACCTAAATGGTGCTTTTAGACAGATGTATGGGCTCTTAAAGAGACGCCACCGCTTTTCCCTGGGAGAGGTGGGATGTATGTGGTAACGGCAATACTGTAGCGTCCCCGTGCCTCCATCCATCTCACCTATCTCCTCTCCTCGCTCTCTATTTGTCTGTGTCGCGCTCTCTTTTCCATTACCTAAAGCGACTTTGGGTCGTTTGAAAAACACAATATAAATCTGAGCCGTTATAAATCTGAGACGTTATTATTATTACCTAATTCAGTAGTACTTTTTCTGTGCCAAGGACTCCCAAGTTGATATGTATTTAGACCAGGGTTTCCCAAGGTGGGCGCCGTGATGCCAGTCCAGGGGTGCCGCAGAATACTTGGATAATATTTGGAATTCATCAATATCACTTCAGTAAGTTTAACCACGTATGCTTAGTAAAACAGACCAGATTTTCACTCTACTTGATGAGTTCTTCTTCCATCTACCGCAACTTTCTTTACCAAGAATAGCAGATCTACAAGCTCACAACGCGGCACATGTAGATCGTTTATTTTTGGTGAACCTTCCCCCCAGAATAGGGATGCTGGGGTTCAAGTGGTTAAACGTCAAGTATAAAGTTATTTTCAGTCAGTTCTGATGGAAAGGGATATTTCTCTGTGACATACCATACCTTAGGTGAAAGATGTATATATATATATACATCTTTCCATATGTATATTTATGTAGCGTAATAGGATGGAAGATTCTAGAAAAGAACAGTTAAATTCAGGGGTGCCGTGGATGAAAAGGTTATTTACAGGGGTGCCCTGGGTCAAAAAGGTTTGAAAACCCCTGATTTAGACCCCATCTGCAGGGATCCCTAGGAGAGAAGATTTATGTATTTATGTATAAATTCTGGAATTAAGTCACCTGGTCCAAACACATTTGGGAGTCCTCCTTCTTTGGCATGAAAAAGGTTTGAGAAACCTTGATTTTAAGCTACCGGGACGTGATCGACACTGGCTTCTATGTGGATCCTGGAGGTCATTTTGGAGACATCATACTGATTATGTGTCAGTCTTTGCCCACAGCGGTGGAGCTGGATTATAAACTCATAAATTGTGAAGATTATTCACATGAAGATGATATTCACAACAAGTGTAAAAATAGCCAGTGGTTTACATATTTTGCCTATTGGCTAGACCAGTGTTTCTCAACCTTTTTTTTCTGCCAGGGAACATTTTTCATAGTCAAAAGATCCCAGGGCACAATTTTCGTTGCCAAAAGATCCCAGGGCGCACCTACCGGTAGATATACGGTGTGTGTGGCTATTTTCAAAATGTTCGTCTCTTTCTTATATTATTTTACGATTTTGCCAATGTTTTACCAATTTAGTTCGTTTGTTGATTACTTTTGATACAGTAAGGGTCTTTTTTCCTTTTCTTTCTTGAGGTATTAAAACAATTTTAAAAGTCCTTAAAGTGTGACTTCCCTGTCAAATTTCAAAGGGCACACCAAAGGTCCGTGACACACTGGTTGAGTGAAAGAAAATGTGAAAGAAAAAGAATGGTGCATGCCAAATTCACTTTAGAAGGCATGTGAACAACAGGGCTCTATGGTGACATAATTTTCAAGACCACGCGTTTCCCTTAAAAGGAATCATTTCAGGAGCACAAGAATTAAATTTAGCAACACAACCCATGAGAGGGATAAAAACAACAAAAAAAGAAAAACATTCCAGCTTTAAATCCCTAGTTGTCTGTTCAATTTTCTAAATATTGCGGGTATATTTCAGGAGCACATGCTACAGTACTTAAGGCATTGCAGCAAATAACAGCAGGTGCCCATATATAATTCTACTTCCAAACTAATGACCAATAGATATTTAGAAATGCATTTGCGGCAGCAACTGTGGGGGTTGGGAGGTTGAAATAGATCCATGGCCTTCCACATTACATAAGGCAGACAGAGATTGTCCATAAATTGTCATGCAAGGTGGGCTGGGGGTCATCACATGCTGTTGGTTGAGACAAACAGTGTGTGACCAGTTACCTGCTGGGCCACCCAGCCGAGTGGTTTACAGCAAATCATCAGCTAGTACACGACCCGACATGATTGCCTCTCAAAGACGGATTTGTTAAAGCGAGCGCAACACATGTTGGCCGGGAAATAAGACATAAACTACAGCACGCTGCGCAGACTGGAGTTTAATGTTCCGGACGTGTACCTGTATGTATTTATGTGTCTGTTTTGTGTGTGATTTAAAACCCGACTGCAACTGGTCTTTCTGTGGTGACTCACCAACGATGAGAAGCTCCCATTCTTTAGTGCAGATCAATAACACAGCCTTATCCTCTGTATAAAGATAGCCCATACGTATTCATAGGCTTTGGACGTTATGTATTGAGACATTCCTCAAGATGGAGCAAATGGAAATGGAGAGAGAGACGGGTAGAGAGATACTGAGATGCAGAGGGAGGGTGGGTTTAGATAGGGAGACAAAGAGAGAGAGAGAGGAGTTAGATATAGCAACGGATAGATTGTGAAAGTAAGGCTGGGATGAAAGCGGAGCTGTCCTACTACGGAAGAAATGGCACACAGAAATCTGGAGGGCATTGCATCATACAAGACCATCTGCTATGCAGCGTCAAGTCTTTCTAAGACGGAGTGCGGGAGAGAGAGAGAGAAAGGCTACAGTATGTAGTATGTACACGTTCGTTAACAGGCTACAGTATGTTTTCATTTCAAAATGGTGTTTTATCCCCTATAGCACTATTTCTCAAATAACCCGTTAGGGATCTCGAATGGCCAGTCTTAAGCATTGCGTCGAGGACGACATTTGGCGGTGGACCCCCATCTGAAAATGTTTTGTGCCAGGGACGCAAAGAAGTGAAGATTTTGGTTATAAAAAAAGATTTCACAGTTTCATTAAAAAAATATATATTTTTCTAAACATTTTTAAAAACGGCAGATGTACAAGCTTGCAGTGCAGCACAAAGTGAACAAACTTTGCTGGGGACCACCTGGAACCTCCCCAATGAGAACCAATGTTGAACCTACATTGATTCTTAATGATACTGGCTTTCTCCTGCACAGACGTCTCTTGATCATGTCGCGATGTCTTAGATAAATGGAAACATAACCAGAATGGGAACGGTGGTAGTAGCTGGTTGAGCAACCAGCTACTACAAGAATCTCCCGAGGATTGGTTAGCTGTCAGCAAACAGTAAACCAAAAACACACCCACTACATTAAGTACAGTCAGACAGTCAGCAGTTGGGACAGATTTCTGATGAAGCTGCCCAGTAGAGGAGCTAGACTTGCCAGCCCAGCCAAAGACAAATTCTTTCCGTCATTATTTTTGTCTGCTGACACAGTGTAATTGTAATTTCCCGTTAATATAAGTTTGTGAGCGTAACCCCTGACTTCCCTGGGCAGCTGAGTAGACAACCTCACCACCTGCAGAAAACAGAAAATGTAGTCACTTGGCTGGTGTCCCCCACCCACCCCAGAGCATGGGGTAATGAAGACCAGAGACCCCTCTAGCAGACAGCAGCATGGTGTTAGTAAGTATGCCAAGTACAGGACGGGCCTAATGAGCGCTGCCCATTAAGCACTCAGGTGATGGAGAGAGTGTGACGACAGGAGGTGGCAAACAACACACTACATCCACTATGCTACAGTATATATCTCTCCTTTGGGAATGTGCCATGGAAGCGTATACTTAAGCTGGACATAATTTAGCTTTTTCTTTTGTTGCAGCATTAGCCTGCGAAAGGTTATGATGACATTAAAGAAAGCAGCAAACGTCTTCCGAATGCTTAACCACTTAACCCTGTAAGACCCACAGTTGCAGTATCACAACATTTGTATTTTATCCAAAAATAAAAAGGTTTAACCCATTCAGGCCGGGAACACATTTTGCTGTTTGGGAGGGGCTTACAGTACATGTACAGTATAGCAAAATATTTGTTTTTGTAGGCAAATTTCTGATTTAGCCCTAACTATAGGTTAGGCCTAAATTTTAAATTATTTTATTTTTGCTCCCCCTATATTTGCATATAAATACCCCCCCCCCCCACAGAGGCTGACATTCACATGTCTGTATATTTATATATTGTATATTTATGTATAAAATTGTGTTACATGGGTATAAACCTACCATGTTATTGTGCATTCAATACTATGCTATTAAAATAATAGATTAATATGTTCATGCTTTAATTTTAAACATCCATGTACAAGTGGCCGTACCACAGCCATTTATAAACCTTATTAACTGAGAACCAATATGTCAATACTATCAATCTATCACTAACAATCTGTCATGTATACAAGCTATTCAAAAGATACAGATTCATGTTTTTTTACATTTAAAGAAAAATACATTTTGTCTTTCTTTTTTTAAATAAACAATATAACAATAACAATATATATTAAAAGTTTTTTTTTTCTTTTCTCTCACATGTTGGATAATCCTGTGCACCCTATGTGTTAAACATTGGCAAAATTGTCAAATAGGACTATAAGGGGCAGAAATTGTGAAAATAGCCGATCTACATGCTCGCAATGCGAGCGCGAGGCGTTGTGAGCATGTAGATCTGCTATTTTCACAATAAAACCGTGTTATAGAAAATGTAATGCCTCGACTCTTAGTGCTCGTCGGGGTGGGGGAGTCCCCAATTAAAATATGATTATTTTGGGGGTTGCGACGACGCGACCTGAAAAAGTTGAAGACCCCTGGACTAAAGAGTGTGTCTGTGTGTGTTCGTGCTCACACCTGCCGGCCAGCTGTTGTGATGTATGAGTGAGTGAATGCTGAAGCAGCAATGTGTTGGACACACAACAGTAAACCAATGATGCATTGAGGTGAGACACAGAGCTACAGTATACTGTATAGCTACATTATTCTTTGTTTGTTACCAGAAAGATAGGCAGTGCAGTGCACACACTCCTCAGCCAGACGTACACCACCGTGAGTGATCAGGGAGAGTTGTTGTGATGCCATATGCCAGCTGTTTTTTGGCAGCATCCTAAATATTTGAGAAGCTGTCCATAGGTTGATTTATGAATGAATCATGGATGAGAAGCAGATTGGAAAGATAACCTCCGTGCTGCTGCACAGAGGAAATCACACACTCCCCTGGTATTATTACAGATACACTACAAGACTACATCCACCAGATGTACTCTGGGTAAATATGTATATTTCTTTTAAATATTATTATTTATTTATTTTTTAAACAAAAAGGTATTTGTTAAAAGGTTAAGCACTATATTCTGATGATAAACATTGCTATAGAGCAGGGTTCCCCACTTAGTTTTCCCCAAGGGCCGAATTATGTCTAGGGTACCAAGCCGAGGGCCACAGCATTGCGGGGGGTGACGGTGGTGGTGGTGATGGCGGCGTTGGCGGCGTTCCCGCTACTCCAGTGACAGTTCAGATATACTAGTGTTGTTGCTGCTCTTATACCACCATTATTATAACATTATTACATTATTATTGGTTGTGGTACTAATAATTTAGCCCTTGGATTCTTAAATCCTGTGTTGAGGGTCACACAGGAGAAAATGCACTCCTTAAAGTTATAAGTTAAGAACCAGTCTGCTTTCCTTGAGTAAAAACGCTGAACCATCCTGTGTGCCCATCCCAAGGCTGCGGACAATGCCTTGCCAGCTAAAATAAGCTCCACAAGAAAAAAGAAGAAATGCATGTAAAATGTTGTTAACCTCGTAATCCAGGAACAGAGGTGTCCGTTCCCATAAAGCCCAGATGTGGAAGGCCCTTACAGCATGATGAGCTGCTGTAAAAGGCTAGATGTGTGCGGAGGGACTGTACATTATTACCCTGAACAGAACGGCCTGGCGGGCTGTTATCAGTTTGAACCCAGTGTTCGGGAGCTGTATAAAACAGAGCCTATCTGGACTCTTACTGTCTCCCATTTTAAAGGTTGAATTTATGGCCTGGCTCTAGCCTGTCACGTCATGAATGTATTTACTGCGGTGGTGTGGTGGTGGGAGCGGCCGTGCAATTCGGACCTTGCGCGACATCCTCCTCGCTGTGTCCTGTGTCTCCCCCGATCCTGTGTCTCCCCCTCCCCGGAGGATGCCCCCCTCCCCCACCCCACGGAGATGGAGATGAGAGGGGGCAGCAGAGGTCGCAGGGGACGGCCGCTTTAGATCAATCAGAGTGAGTGGAGGCCGGCCAGGGCCAGCACATAACTCCAAACTCCAGTCACTTCCCCAAACCTCCAAAGCTCTCCCGCCGGGGAGAGTGCCTCTTCTGCGGGGAGCTAAGCTGATTTTTCTTATTTTTTTTCTTGCAATGCAGTGGTACTGCTCTCAAAGGGTTGCTAAAAAGTGATTGAAGAATATTACACAGCCTGTGTCACTGTGTGTGTGTGTGTGTGTGTGTGTGTGTGTGTGTGTGTGTGTGTGTGTGTGTGTGTGTGTGTGTGTGTGTGTGTGTGTGTGTGTGTGTGTGTGTGTGTGTGTGTGTGTGTGTGTGTGTGTGTGTGAGTGAGACCCTAGTATGTCAGTGATGAGGGTGCATGAATCAGGTCTGTTCCTCCATGGGAATAGGAGGGCCAGAGGCACATTGAGTCTTTGTGCCACCACGGTGCGGGCAGCATGCAGGAGCCTGCTGGGGCAGGGATTTGGCTGCTGTTGTGAAGGTCACCATAGCTCCTTGCGGGGCCAGCGTGTTTCAGCCCAGACATTGGAGGGCCCATGATGCCGGAACGGCCAGGCTGGCCACACTGACTCCACTGCATACCCTGTGGTGTCGAGGGTTGCGTTGCCCACCTTTTTTTTACCGGAATATGACCGGGAAAGGTTGACTGAGCATGGTATGCTCTTTTACAACAACGCCCTTCTGTGCAATCCAACAGTCACTCACATTCACACCCGTGCATGCACAGTATCGAGTTTTTTACAGTTAACCAAGCTCTCAATCAGTGTTTCTCAAATGGGGGTATGTGTACCCTATGGCCGGGTACATAGTGGTACTACAGAAGTTATTTATTTAACTGTTTCTAAGGATTAAAACGCTCATAAACTTTGTAATGATCTTTATATTTTTAACCAAATGAAATAATAAAAACCTTTTGCACATTATTTGTACATATGGGCATATCCACTTAATAAAATGTTACGGCCACAGTTTTAAATACATCTTGGCCAGGAGGTACTAATTGCAACTCTTTAAGTCTTTGTCTGTCTGTGTGTTTCTATGTGCAAGGCATTGCTGACAATGAGCACTTGTGCTCAGCTACAACCTTGGGTGAAAAAAGTGGTGCAGTAATTTACGGAAAGTTAAACCATGGAGATAAGAGGTTTTTGCCCGACGGCAACAATATATGCCAGCAATGGTTTTCTCCTGCAGTTTTCTAAGCAAGTCAGCTAAAGGGGGTACAGAAGCCAAAAGTATTCTAGAACCTCTTCTCTAAATGACTGCCTTCTCCAATCCCTTCATGCCCATCACTGTCACAGCACTTCACAGAGAAACATCTAAATGCATTGACATGTTGTCCCCATCACCCCACTGTGGATTCGCCTTGAAAAGTGGAGATGAAAAGCTCGTTCCCAGGGAGGCACAGTGTGACATCACCAACAAAGACAATCTGTTGATGCTGTCTGACTTTATGGACCAAACACCATAGAATTTTAACTGTCAGGCTTTCACACCGAAATGAGCGGTGTTTTATGTTGGTACACGCCGTTATAAACCTGGAAATGTATCCAATATGCAAGGAAAAACCACCCCAGGTTCTGTCACAGCTTCCATAAAACTGGCCTATTTATTGTTAATAGAACAGCTGTTGAAGGTATTGCTAGAGGGAAAGACAAATATAATTTTATGGTTCTGAATGGTCATTCGAACACGTCCGCATTGACCTGTCCAAGATTACATGCGGGGGGGAAATGTTGAAACCCATGCACAGATTACGGTCTAACCCATAGTGACTTTTATTCCTACAGCTGTCACTGTCCCCTTTCTCTTAAAATGTCTCATTAAGGTCAAATGTAGGTGTTTCTTAACATCACTAGCTGGATTCATTCTTGTTCCTTCCTCATGTTCCCTTTATAGTATGAATATGTTAATTCTCATTTTAAGGTTGAGCAGATGTCAGTAGCACTGGTACTCTGTAACTGTGCGTACCAGCTCAATTAAATCACTGTCTGCAACATCGTTGTCATTCATCAATAGTCTAGTTACCTAATTGAGGTAATTATACATGTATAGTTTCACAGCAGCCCCTCTGGTCAACCGGCCATCAGTGTGGCAGGGCAGTGCCATGTGAAATATAATTTTCAGACAAAAACAGTGGCGATGGTTGAGTTCCTTGGCTGAGATAAAATGAACCATTTTGATTAGCACTGTACACTGGCCTTGTCCGTTTTCAGGCTTTTGCATTTCAGTTATGTTGACACATCACAGCACATAACTAAATATTCAGAATTGAGCTTCGTGAGTTGTGTCTGTTTTTATAGAGAAGGAAATACATGGAAATACAAAATTCAGATGGGCGTCCACGGTCAAATACATATCAATTTGGGGGTCCTTGGCACAATATTCTTTCTTTGAGAAACAGTGTTTTAGATCAGGGGTTTTCAAAGTGGGTGACGGGGCACCCTGGGGTGCCGTGACGGCAGTCCAGGGGTGCCGCGAGATAATTTGATAATATTTGGAATTTATATGGACATTTAAAAAAATATTTAGTATCGTTTTAAACGTATAAATGTAAGGTGCTGGGAGTGAAAATTATGAACATAATGTAGGGGGTGCCTCGGATGAAACTGCTGCTTTGCCCTCTTGGCAGCGTCACGGAGGGAGTGAGAGAGGGAGAGCAGCCGCCACACACGGATAGATCATAATGAATCATTTAGTCCCCTCTCCTTTGGGGGCATTTCTTGTGACTGTACATTTACATTAGTGAAAGGAGTACTCTAGCATTTACCTATGCTAACTATCAGGAGCAGTGGGTGTTATTAATATGGTGCCCCGGGAGTGGTTATAGGGCTCAAGTGTCTTGTTCAGGGACACTTTGACACGTGTGACTGGTCGACCTTCTCATCCTATATACTCCTATAATTAATCCTATAATCCTACACCCACCTGTACTCTCTCTAGTCGGTCTTCTCCCTCTAACCTTCCTTCTCTCAGACGCAGGCACGCGCACTCAGCGCCCATCCATCTCTCTTTCTCTCTCTTTGCTGTTGCATCATAGCGGCCCATGTTGTGTCCTCTAGGGCTGCGTTCACACTGTAAAGTCATATGCCCTGTCACTCTCGCATACCTCTTCGGTGCCCGATCAAAATAAGAATCCATTTCCCACAATGCTTTGCGGGACGTGGGCGGTTCCGCGAGACAAAGTGTAGCGTAGAGTAGACTGCAAGTGAAACCCCGCCCAGTGGATCGGAGCCCGGCCCTTCTGTCCTATTGGTTGGTGGTTGAACCCGAAACTTCTGTCTCATCACAGATCCTCCTTGCAGATGGGCTGCTTCGTGGCTGCTTGCTTAAATTAAGACTGTCCTTTAGCCAAGAGGTTTGCAAGATGCAAAAAAACATGTGACTTCCATAGGGAATTCATTGGATTCCCCCCTCCCCCCGTATCCCCCAAGGAGAGTGACAGGGCATATGACTTTACTGTGTGCAGGAAGCCTTAAGAAAGCGTTCCGAAGGAAGAGTGATTTAGTGCAAAAATTGATGTCACCCTCCCACGCCGCCCTGTGGACGCAGTCGCTAGCGAGACAATCCAGTGAGAAAATAACGTCTTCCTGTGTGCTGTCTTAAAGGTATTTTCAACAGTTCACAAACAGTAAACGCCTTTACTCAAAGCCCCCCCCCCCCCCCCCTTTGCAATAGATGGCATTTAAAAGAGAAAATCACAATAAAAGCAATGTGGGTGCCATGCAAGCTGCTTATGAATCCAAAGCGCTGTGCCCTTGGCAGTGGCACCGTCTGTCTCGAATTCCAATTTCACGTGCCTCTTACTTACTGAGAGCCCCTTTGTGTGTACATTTGAATTTTAATCAGGTTTTGTTGAACCATTCGGCGGCGGTCCCAGTATAATGAATACCTACCTGCCTCTTCCATTCAGGTTTTATCTTGACGCGTCGCCGCGGGGCCACGTCACTTAAAAGGGCAGTTTGGTTAGCGAGAGTTGATTTATCCTCTCTCACACGTATCCCCAAAACCATAACCTAATGCATAAGTTATACTATGTCGTAGGGCTGCTACTATCTTAAACCCAACACAACAGCAAGAATAAAAAGAGAAGGAAACTAGAAGCATGTCTCCGCCACGGCAGGTAGGTTGGCCCCCTGGTGGCGCTATGATAGGCAAATGTGGAAAAAGGTGCCATGTCATCTGGGGCCTGTCATGATTTGAAGCATTTTGTTCCAAAAATGTGTTTTGCTGAAATGTAGCTCCTGGCGGCGCTATAACAGGCCAATGCGAAAAGAGTTGCATTTGTTCCTTGACCTATTGGGAATGTGCCTTGCACGGAAATCGCACTCTGTGTTCATGTTTTTAGGCGCTTTGTTCAAAATGGACCAATCCTGCTTTGGAAGCCAAACCTAGCCAATCAGGTTGGAATATGAGAAATCTGAGATTAGCTGTCCACAATAATAGAGAAGGACACGCACACGGACACGCGGACGGACAGGGGCGAAGACATAGTCTCGGCCTGGCGGAGACAATTATTACAAAGAGACAGGAAGGTTTCTTTTTAATCTCCTACCAAACCCCTGACCTTCAAGATACGAGGGCCACCGCTGGGCCTGCAGCCTCTTCCAAGGCAAGGTCAAGTGCTTAATATTATTATAGCACGATTAATAAATCTACAAAAGCCATATCGACACTGGCGCACGCCGAAATGAGTAGGCGAGAGACGCCAGGGGAGGATATCCACAACAATAGAATAGAACACTCCAACTCTCCAATCCTCTCTCGTGGAACAGAGCGACGGCAAAGGCGTGATTTATGAAGTTCCCCTGCTTTCCTGAGACACTGATAGCAACGTTTGATAGTGTGTGTGTGGAGGGGGCGGGTTAGGGGGAGTAGATAACAACATCTAGAAGAATAGATAGGAGGGACAACTGCGATGTCACCTCTGGAAGACAATGACAGCCTGACCCCAGTGTGGCCGATAAAAATAGACGTGAGATTGTGTCTGTAGCCATTTCAGCCAGCCTAAGCTTACACGTTTGTGGGAATGCTTTTCAGTCATGATGAAGGAGGATGATGTTTGAGTCATATTGCACATGACATACAGGCCTCAGTGCTTTGCTGGCAAACCAAGAGGCAATACGAATGTACATTATTAAACATCAGAGTGGGCGGCCATGTCCGAGTGTGTGGAGAGGCTGCAATCAGAAGGTTGCCAGTTCAACGCCTGAACCTTCCATTTTCCACCAACCTAAAACTTTCCTGAAGCTGTGTCGTTCTGTGATGTATTTGTTGTTGTTGTTTATGTTTCCATTATAATCAGAACACTATAGGGCAGGGGTCTTCAACAGGGGGTCCGAGACCCCTAGGGGGTCCTCAGAGTTACTACAGGGGGGCCTCCAAATCTTTGTGTAATATAGATGAACTTTTTTTCTCCTTTTTTATATTAACCACTTGAACCCTAATGTCCATACTGGGAGAACTGTAGCCAAAAAGGCGTTGTGAGCTTGTAGATCGGCTATTTTCAGCAAAGATCTTTGGTGTAGAGGGGGAAAAGAGCAGACTAAGTACAGAGTGAAAGGTCAGGTTTCTAATTATTGACGGTTCAAGTAGTTAAATATCCGAAAACACAAATTGACATTAATCGAAAACACACTGACGATTGTGCTGTCAAACAATGACACTATATGGAATCTAAAAAAAAATAATTGTGGGGGTCCCTGCTTCATCTCTCTCAATTAAGGGGTCCTTGGCCTAAAAACGTTGAAGACCCTGCTATGGGGGTATGGCATTAAAGAAAATGCTAACCTACAAGCTCACAAGTTGTAGATCTGCTATTGCCGCTATGTTTTGGGGAAAAGGGATCTACTGTAGTACCACCTCCTGAGCACAGCCCAAATTATGCTCTGAGAACCGCATCTAAAACCGAGCTGTAGCTTCTGGAAACAAATCCATTTGTTGCAATACAACGTTTTCAATTATTTAACATACTGTGTAAGTGTCTCTGACTGAGCTGAAAGGAATTAGAAAGCCAAAGAAACAGTATGGCAGCCTTTATGGAAACTGAAACCGTAATGTACGACAGATGATTAATTTTGGAATCCTAAGTTAGTTTAAAGCCATCCCTCCATGGGAGTGGAAGCTGAGTATTCTTGAAATCACTTATTTTGTTTATTTTTTTTTTTTTTTTACATTTTGCCATTTCACTGATTGTTCATGAGTGAAATTGAATACGTTTGAAGCAGAGTACACACTGCCATGCAGAGAGTTTTGATTTCTAAGTGGGAGCTCAGATCCATATTCTAAGGAGTGTATATAGCCGAACCCACAGAGCAATCCTAACTGCGGTACGCTTGTGACACTGTGACACCGCGACTACAGGGCAACGCTCTGCAGATTTCAAATCAATGGTTTCTGCTAGGCTGCTTTCATTTATTCTACTTCATATCTTGGAGGAGGAAAAGGCCTCTATAGGTGGAGTGTTGTATCCTGGGGTGTTGCGACTAGGGAAGGGACGATAAACGATATTATCGTTTATCGTGAAGAAAACACTCACGATAATCGTATCGTGGAGATTTATTTTATCGTGATATCGTCCTCCGTCATGCACTGGGATCAATTCACCTTTTATTTGCCGAGCTGCATATCCGGTACCACTTAAACCCTCTATAATTGGTAAACGGTACTTTTTTCACTCTCTATCAAATGTCTTTGCCAAAAAATAGCCGATCTACAAGCTCACTACGCGTTGCGATGCAAGCTTGTAGATCTGCTATTTTTTGGGCAAATGTTCCGCCCCAGGATAATGGATTTTGGTTATTGTGATAATATCGTAAATCACGATTTCTTTTGTCACAATAATCGTGATATGAAATTTTCATATCGTCCCAGCCCTAGTTGTGACAGACTGTCATCTTCCAGTGCTGATGGAACTATCCCTTCTTGTGTTGTAGGAATCTGGCCCATGAACACTTTAGTTCAGGGGTCTTCAACGTTTTTTTTTTGGCAAATCTGAACCTCACAACGCCTGCGTTGCGAGGCATTGTGTGCTTGTAGATCTGCTATGTTTGGCTAATGTTCCCCTCAGAATAGGGTTAGGGTTCAAGTGGTTGATATATACCTATATCGATATATCTACCTATCTACCTACCTACCTACATACAAAGATTAGGGGACCTCCCTCTGGTAACTCTTGACTGAGTAGCCCCTGTTGAAGCCCAATACTATAGTTGACCCCATGACATATTAACCTCTCATAACTAGGACTGTAGCTCTTCTCTGCAAAGCAACACACTGTGCTATTATCCTTCACTAATAGCATTCATTACCACTACATTTGTCTTGCTTTGATTGTACTGTTTTAATACCGTGCCTTGAGATTCAATTGCCACTGGGGCAATGCGTAACAAAGATTGTGGGCTAATTATAGGGTACACTTATAGCATCATCTATACACTCCTACCAAATTGGCATTAATTTTCCAAAGGAGCGGACATCGGGGTGAATTAGCGGTACTAATGACAGTGCTTTGAGAAATTACACATTTATATATTGAAGGCCAATGTGACAACGATAAGTGTTAATTTGTTGCGGCAAATGAAATTGTAATCATGGGGCCGTTCAACGACACATGGCCAGAGCCTGAGAGAGAGAGAAAGAGTTGACACTCCTTTTAACCTCACATTGTGTTTTCGTTCCGAATTGTTCAGTGTGATCTGGTCTATACAGCCTGCTTGGTGTATTCAGTAATATTGCACGCAAGCACACACACACACACACTACCTTTTCTGTATCGGCTATAAACACAGGCCAGATCAGCAGCATGATCCCTGTCTTAACTCCATTCGAAAATGCACAACGTCTCTGTCTGTCTGGTTGAGACCTCATAAGAACCACACTCCACTCTGTCGAGGTGCTAACTTGTGCCAATGTGCCATTGGTGCATCTAGTCCAGTGGGTTAGGACCTCCAGGGGGGTCCCCAAATTATTTTGGCGGGTCCCCAGATCTTCTTTTGTGTATCATCGTCCTTGATGATTGGTTGGCAACATTTTATTTCACAAGATTTCTTGTATGAGGTGGCCCCCCTTGCTGACGTCGTATGATTAACTTAGTGTGAAACATTGTTTTCTCACTCAACAGCAAACAAACCAACATAAAGTTTAAGTGTATAGAGGGTATCTGCACATTTCTAAAGTGACAACAATTGAAGGACTTTTTAATACCTCTGAAATGACAAATTAAAATCAACAAAAATGGTCAAAGAGGTAGAAATAGTGAAAATAGCCGATCTACATTACATGCTCACACCGCCTCGCGTCACGAGGCGTTGTGAGCATGGAGAACTGCTATTTTCATAATAGAACTGTGTTATACAAAATGTAATCCTCAGTTAATATATGATTATTTTGGGGGTCGCGGCCTGAAAAGGTTGAGAAACACTGATCTACAGTAGTCATCGCCTAGTCATTTCGCGTTACTTTCTGCTCATTAGCTGGCCCTATAGCCAAATATGGTCACATACTTTACATACCCAGACAGCTATCGTCACTCTACTTGTGCGCTCTGCTGGCGCAAGTAAATAGCAAAAGTAGCAGATCGTGCCGATCTGTTGCCTACTTGGGATTCTTTGGCGTGCCACTTTAGTATGATCAAGTAGGGCATTGATTTATAACAGTGTTTCTCAAAGTGGATTCTAGGGACTTTGTGGGTTCCTTTATGGGAGTCTAAATTGACCCTTAAAAGTCTGTAACTCGAACAGCATACAAATGGAACCAAATGAACCCTAACGGGTTCATTTGTACACTGTCAGAGTTAAGGGGAGCCCTTGAAATGTAAAAGTTTGAGAATGATTCACAAGAAATCACAAAAAGTTAGAATATGTACTGTAGATAGGAGGTTTCTGCCCTGACACTAACGATACAGTAGATTGTGCTTAGCATAGCCTTGTGAGCCAGTCTCTTGTTAAAAATCAAACCTTGGTTCGAAGTGGAGCGGTGAATTTGAGCAGTTCCAGGTCTATGTTTTTGATTCTATGTGTTCTAAATCTATGAACTCTGTCCTAGATCTATAATGCAGTGATGTTGCTAGCTTTTTAATGTGTCATGCTGTTGTGTGTGTGTGTGTGTGTGGGGGGGGGGGGGGGGGTTAGTGTTGGTGCGTGCGCGTGTGTGTGTGTGTGTGTGTGTGCGTTTGTGTAGTGAGTGTGGGTGGGGGGGTGTGTGTGTGTGTGTGTGTCATGCTGTTGTGTGTGTGTGGGGGGGGGGTGAGTGTTGCTGCGTGAGTGTGGGTGGGGGGGGGGGGTGTCATGATGTTGTGTGTGTGTGTGTGTGGGGGGGGGGGGGGGGGTGAGTGTTGCTGCGTGCGCGTGTGTGTGTGTGTGTGTGTGTGCGTGCGTGTGTGTGCGTGGGGGGGGGGGGGGTGAGTGTTGCTGCATGTGTGTGTGTGTGTGTGTGTGTGTGTGTGTGTGTGTGTGTATGTGTGCCTGCACAACAGCGCCCCTCCTTTAACTTGTGTGGCCACTCAAGGTATTGCCAGGCTACAGACATAGCCACCCAGAGACATAGCCACCCACGGACATACCTGTCTATTGGGAGCGCTTTCACCGCTCCAACAATGGAGATCAATACTTCCAGCCACTGCTGTGTAGTTCCTGCGTTGAACCCAATTCATCTGTGTTACTGAGGTGTGCTCGCTACAGGACATAAACCACGTGATCGCGAGGCTGCAGCGAGACATCAGACGATGTCATAACTCTCTCTTTCAGCGGGTCTGCGAAGGCTGTTGTCGGAATGTCAGTCTTTTGTCAATATCGCCATTTGTTTCTGAGAAAGGGGGTTAGTCTTCTGCCTTCAGTTTTTAATTTTTATATTATTATACTGAGAAAGAAAGGAAGCAGCAGCAGGGATGTGTAGCGTGGCTCACTTAGAATTAGATTAGCTTAGGCTTCATTCTCCCAGAGGGATATTTGTTTGTTCACAGCCTGTTCAACACAAGCAACAGTAGCATACAACATAACAAACAGGTAGGGACTTTGTGGGTTCCTTTATGGGAGTCTAAATTGACCCTTACAAGTCTGTAACTCTAACAGCATACAAATGGAACCAAATGAATGACAATGCATAGAATCTCATACATGTAGAATCGGCCTGCAGTCCTAAAGGAGAATTCCGGACTAGCCTTTTTATTACCTTAATCTGATGTTATCAGATACATTTTTTTCCGAGTCTCCCGCAGCTCCGATTGCACACGGTGGGGTACAATGCTAAACCGCTTTTTGTATCGCTCGAATAGTATCGCTTTTGTAGATTTAGTATGTGTCCTGAGTGTGTGGGTGTGGTAAGGCCATTCATTTTAGAGGCAGTATCTGTGATGCTGGTAGTCACTTTGTTGTTTTAAGGCAGTGTTTCTCAAACATATTCGTGCCAAAAAGGATGTCCAAATTGATATGCATTTGGCTGCGGACCCCCATTCGAATGTCTTTGTGCCAGGGACCTCAAGAAGAGAAGATTTGTTTTGAAAAAGTTCCAATCATTTGGAAGACAAATTTCAGTGTGAACTGACAATAAAGTACTATATCATATCATATCATATCATATCATATCATATCATTTGATTTTATGTTTTGTTTGCAAAAATAGCACACATTACAGTATGTACAGTACAAGCTTGCTGTGCAATCTGCAATTTTTGAGCCAACCTATATGGTTAAAGTGGTTAAAATGACTGTGATGCTGTATTAAGACATCTGGTGCCAACCCCGAGTTTCCCGAGTTTGAAAAGGTACTACCCCTGTGCCAACCCCGAGTTTCCCGAGTTTGGGCCGTTTTTGAAGAAAAAAAAATATATATATTTTTTCATTTATTTTTTTCAAAAAAAAATTTTGGACCTCCAGAAATGTATTAGGCATGATCGCGATCGCGAAATTGCATGTTTAACCCCCATACCAACCCATTCTTTCAAACATGGCAGCCATGTTTGTTTACATCTGAAGAAAACATAATGGCTGATAAATCATGAATGCCTGAACGGATTTCCAAGCAGATTTCTTTTGTTTGAAAGCTGTGAACAGTGTGCACACACGTGGTGCATCATCTAGGCATGGGCGTGCACGATCCGTGCACTATAAATTACATGGAAGTCTATGGAGACCATGGCATCGCGAGACATTGGAGAGAAAAAAGTACCCCTTGGAACCTCCACTTTGGGAACCACTATTTTAAATAATGGAAGCTGAAAAAAAGTTCCAAAAGTGATTTAAAGCTATACTGTGTAAGTTGCTCAACTGGTGGTCTGTAGCAGTATAGCAAACCGCGGTCGCGTTTGCTTTTTTCGTCCGTTTTTCGCTCGCGGACCGGGCCGTCAGACCACCGCGTCCGCCTCGCCTCGCCGAGACGCTTTCAATGAGGTCTCCCGTGTCCTTCTACGAGCAGCGGTTGGGGAGTTACATGCTAGACTCCTCCAGTGTAAACACTGCAGTGTAAACACTGCAGTGTACTTCCTGAAGGCGTGTTTCCTAAACCCACCAGAGAGCCCGGCAGTGTATGTTCTGCGCTGTGATTGGCCGGCAGTGTATAACCCTCGCTGTGATTGGCCGGTAGTGTGATGACGCAATTTTTCCGCGAAAACCGGTCCCGGGCAGGGATCATAGAAAACATATAAAGAGAAGGCTTTAGAAGCTGAAAATAACGGAGTGGGGGTTCTAAAACTTTAGCGATTTAACAGCTAGGACCATTTTAAGATTTGTTTTATAAAAAAAGTTACATGGTATAACTTTAAATGTATTATTGTTATAGTGCAGTGCTCATTCGGGGCATGGCTGACCACCATTCAGAACATGGTGTTCCCTGTTCGGAGCATGCAGCCTGTGATGGAGAACCACTCATCCAGTCGCCCTGCCACGCAACTCAGTCCCCGGGTCCTCAGCAATACTCCCGGCAATTGTGAAGTGGATGGGATGAGCGGCTCGTGGGATACGAGAACCGCAGACTGTCTTGATGTGTTTTGGCAAATGGATGATGGTTTGCCAGCTGGTGTTACTGTTACTTGGAATTCTTGGGAATTGTTGTGTACAAGACTGTAAGTCCTTCCTAAAGCTAAAAATGGTAAGTGGGGCATTTATATAGTGCTTTTATCCAAGGCGCTTTACAGAGATTGTGCATTGCATTCATCCATTCACAGTTCACACACACATTCATAGACCGATGTGGAGGAAACCATGCAAGGCACCAACCTGTTCACCGGGAGCAACTAGGGATTCAGAGTCTTGCTCAAGGACTCTTCGACACTAATTCTGGGGGAGCATGGGATCAAACTGGGAACCCTTCGGGAACCCTCCGTGCTCTAATGGCGGTTTCTCTACCCCTGAGCCACTGCCGCCCAAGAAATGCATCTGTTCTGGTTCATTCTTCAGGGTTATGGAACACGTATCTGGGTTTTATATTGTTAGCATCAATAAAGTATATTTTAGAATTCACTTGCTGTAGATGTGAAGAGTTCACTCTCTCACAAAGTTGTCAATATATGGCCATGGCATGTACGATTAATTGTTCAAGTATTTCTGTCACATTGGAACATTATGAATAGACTCAACAGAGTATATTATACTCTATTGAGTCCCCATGTGTCTACAAGAGGCCACCTCCTTTTTTCCCTCTACACCAAATCTCTTGGCTGACGACGCGTAGCAACGCAACATAGATCTGCTGTTTTCACTTTCAACCTGGCATCCCTAAAAATGTTCAGAAACAGTGAGAATAGCACAGCTACGGTGTGACACAGCTTGTAGATTAGATACAGTATTTCCGCTATTCACAGTATGAGGAAATACTGTACTGTATATAGGGCTTAAGTCGTCAAGAAAGATTTGAGATATCTTGAGACTAGAGCTTTTCATTTTAATAAATACTGATAGACAACGATAGTTGATTTATTTGTTTTGATTATTGCACATTTTTGATTCTTCCCATGTTGTTGATATCTCATTCCTTTTTTCTGCCATGGCTTCAGAACCAATTTTAACACAGATTTCAAGGAATGCGGCAACATCTTGACAGTTAAATACCAGAGAGCCTAAATAAACCTCCCCCTCCCTTTTCGAAGCCAGCAGTGATTAAAGATGGCAGACGCGGCGAAGACCTCCAACACACTTACATGCCTGCCTAGAGACATCCTGACGCGCTTAGAGAGATGTAGCTAACAACCAAACGGGTGCCTGCCTTCGTTTGGGCTTTTTATAAAAAACGCCAATAAGCCAAACGGCAAATTCTCCTGGAAAATATAGGTTACACAGAGGTGATAAATCTTTCGTTGTATCTGTTAATGTACTGGCTGCTACAGTAGCTACTTTGGCAGATAACCAACCATCATTTGAGGGCCTGCCCGGGGACGTGGTGAAAGTATCTTGCGAACTTTGGAACCAATATCCCAAGAGTTAGTTTGTTTCTTGCCTTTGCGGCAAGTATTCCACTATGACTACAGCTGGGCTGCCAGATCCGATCAATCGCATTTGATGGCATGTTGTCCAATTAGTAAGCCAAGGTCCTTCAAATAAGGTGTTTGTCAACATTGTCAAACTCCCCGCGCAGTCACACTTGTCCTTGGCATATGGGCCAATCAGAATTTGATGAAGCCCCCCTTGAACAGTGATCAGAGCAAGTGGCCCATGGTTAAGAGTGTGTGTCGTCGACGGTGCATGTTAATGTGATTTATTGTCTGGTGTGTGTGTGTAGGGCTATCACGACTATTAGATTTTTTTTTACGATTAATTGTTGCTCAAGGAATAGTATTTCTGTTATTGAACATTAAGAATAGAAATCACATTTCTGTTTGACTTTTAAGCTTCTTAAACAAAAGGTGCACAAGGCTAATATGACAAATAACTTACATAATTTAATAACTTTATACTTAACTTTATAAAAAACATGAATAGTGGAAATCTACGATCTACAAGTTCAAAACCGTGATGCGTTTTGAGCTTATATAGATATGCTATTTCCCCACATTTAAAATGTTGGATATATATTTAAAATAAATCAACATCGTAATGATCATGACGATTTAGCAATTTAGTTTGCCATAATAGTTCTCAAATAATTGCGTTTAGACGATCATGTAATAATTGTGACAGACGTGTGTGCGTGTACGTGTGCATGCGTGCGCTCACAGTTTGCGTCATGGAAAGCCACCAGGCCAATAGCACAATGAAACTCCTGAGCCGCAGACTTTATTAACTTGGCTGGCTTGCTGCTCCAGGGGAGCCAGAGCTACAGGAGAACGCAGCGGGAGAATCTGGTCTCTTACTCCCTGCATGGCAGCCTGGATGGGCAGATAACACACACAGAGCGGAAAGAAGCTAGACTGGCAGACGGACGGCAATGGACAGATGGATTGGGTAGGCAGACGGGCATACAGAACAGATAGACCTGGACTGGCTTTTTGAAGTCTTATATTTTTGTCTAAATCCTTCTTCTAAATCAGTGGTTCCCAAACTTTTCATGTCAAGGACCTCAAAATTACATGTATTTGGCCGCGGACCCCCATCTCAAAATATGTTGTTCCAGGGACCACCAGAAGCGAATATTTGAGTTACAAATGTTCGCTTTTAAAAAGATATATTCAAAGACTTTTGTATACGATTGAAAACAAATTTTCATAAAATAGCAGATCTACAAGCTCGCAGCGCAGCACCAGCTTGTATATCTGCTATCTTTCAATAGTTAAAGCATTAAATAATTCCATATGTCCCTTTGTCAGCGCTCATCTCGCCATCTCATGTCGTCTCCCTCCTCTCTCCTCCTCCTCCCCCCTTCTCTCCTCTTTTCTCCTCAAGCACATCTCTGGCCTTGTGTCCCTCCTAAAGCAGTGGTTCTCAAACCTTTTCATGTCAAGGAACCCCCAAATTGACATGCATTTGGCTGCAGACCACCCATCTGAAATGTTTTTTTTTTTTTTTTTTTTTTTTTTTTTTTTTCAGATGGGAGGCCAGAAGATTTATATTAAAAAAAAAATTAAAAAAATGGTGCCCCCCCCAAGGACAACACTCTAAAAGGTCATGTGATGAATGCAGCTTTGTGGTTTCTTTTCTCTTTTTCTTATGTCCATGAGCCGAATGTCTGAAACTAAGCAAGCAAGGAGAGTACACTGTAGATGGATAAAGGAATGCACAGTTCTCTGAGGACTTGAATGTGACCTTGACTTATGTTGAGTCACCGTCATTCATGTGGAGAAGAGGAATCTTCCATTCAAACAGAAATATTTCGAGTGGAACTCATAAAAGAATGCAAAAAAACGTAAGAATGCTGTCAACAAGGTGTGTTCGTGCGCGCGCGTGTGTGTGTGTGTGTGTGTGTGTGTGTGTGTGCGTGCGTGCGTGTGTGAGTACAAAAACTGTCTTCACATTTTCCATGTCTTTGTACATTTACAATGACCTTTTCAACTTACAGATTGTAACTTTAAACTTGCAAGTAGTCAGTTTCACTGTGAGAAAGAGCGTCCAGTATTGAGTAATTGAGTTGTCTCAAACCTAAATGATTGAGTGAGTCACCTTCCAAATTATTGGAACTTTGTGTAATGTAAATGGTGGTTCAGGAGGTAGGGTGGCCGCTTTGGGAATCAGGAAGGTTCCCGTTTCGATCCCCTGGCTCCCCATGGGTTAGCGCATAGATATGAAACACTAGATACATCATCCGCCTCTGCAGTTCATTCGAGCGATGTGTAACAACTGTAGTCCGGACTTCCTTGAAAAACTGATGGATCGCTGCCAGTCAAAGTGACTACTTGTCTTTCCGTGACTTATGTTTCCATCCATTTCCTGATGTTGCGCGACTCAGCTGTTCTTACAGGCTGCGAATGGAAAGACCCGCCCTCACCTGCCTCTGATTGGCTTACCAACTTCCGTATGTGTGATGCACGCAGAAGCAATCAATGCACACGGAAGCAATGCAGATTTCCTTAGTTCCTCAATGCATATTTCCCGAAGGAGGCGTCTACCGTCTACCTTTCTATGTCTATGGGTTAGCGTGGAAGTGTCCTTGAGCAAGACACTGAACCCCTAACAGCTCCCCATTTAGTAGGTTGTTGCCAATGATGGTTGCCTCGATCGTCTGCTTGTGAAGGGTGAATGCATTGACGTAACTGTAAAGCGCTTTGGATAAAGGCGCTGCATAAATGCACCATTTGGCCATTTATTTTACCATTTTAAAGCAATCTTCAAGGAGATTGATCTCTGAATTTGATATGCCTTCCACGGGCTGTCACGGTCCAGAGAACACGAGCACACTAGGCTAGTTTGTGACATCTTTCCCTGTCAACGACTCTGTAACTCTCCTGGAGAGCTAATAGATGACTCTCTCTAATACAGTACCTGTAGTTCTGTTGACTTTTTCATCCGAATTTAAGCCGATCCCCATCTTTCAAGTTTTGTATAATGAGTGTATTATTGTAAGTTGCATTTCATGATGACATGCATTTAGTCTCTGTCGGGTGGAAAAAACTGTTATTTTTTTTCAGGATTCCAAGTAGAATGTGAAGATAATAGGTTTCTGCCCGACAGGGACGGTTTGTTTGGGTTTTGGGTTTGTATTCGTGCAGTCCTGGCGTAAAAAACGGAGAAAAAGAAAGGCAAACGTTGCAGAGGGCCTGGAGGGAGCCATAATGAAGACTGTTGACAGTAATACAGTTGTTTACATGCTATGCCATGTGTCTGGATTCTTCATTCCTTGCACAAAATGTACTGTTAGACTATAATACTGTAGCACTAAATAAATGAACAGCATTACAAAATCTGCCGTCCCGACAGTGTTTTGCTTGTAATTCTCCTCAACGGGCCTGATGTTTTCCTTCCACAAATCCTTTCCAGTGCTGATTTCCATATTGGAGAACATTGCATAGTCTTGGACCTACCTTACCCATGGAAGAAAAATGCTCACCAAACAGCTTGTGAGCTTGTAGATCGGCTATTCTTCAGTGTGAGAGACAATGCTCAACCAAGTATAAACAAGGCTTAAGTTTGACTGATGTCCTGTGTGTATTGTTCTTGTGTTCCAGATGATGAAGCATGCGTGGGACAGCTACAGGCAGTACGGCTGGGGTCATAACGAACTCAAGCCCCTGGCAAAGAAAGGACATTCCACTAATATCTTTGGTAAGTTGTTAGCCCCTACAGTAGCACTGGCTACTACTATACACACACATAGGGTTGCACCATTCATTGTTCATCACATGGGTGTCAGCTGATATTAAGAATGCCAGAAGATTTATGTATTTATGTAAAAGGACCCAATATATATATGTTGCCAATGATCTTATAGTATTATTCATCTGTGAATGTGAAGCCGAGAAAAGCTTTTTGTGATGTTTGAAAGCTTTTCTGGGGGAAACTTCCAATAGCATCTACGTGTAGAACAAATCCAATCTACTTTGTATCACGTTGTGTCCAGATGGCGCAGGACCACAGAGGAGACTCAGGGCGTGTGGGTGTGAAGCAAAGCCGGGCGGGGGGAGGACTAATATCTCTGTCACTGCCCTATGGACTCATACAGTTTGGTCAGGCTGTCTGCGCTGAACTTGGGAGTTGTAGAATGTTCCACTGCATGCGTTGCATCCCTCCTGATAAAACGTCCCCGCTGTCAGGTGAAAAGAAACGGCTGGAGACTCTGTGTGTATCGGAGGAGACATGTGGTTGTCTACTACATGCATGCCTGTTATGCAAGATCAGGGAACTTTAAGCAAAACCTCCCATAGGGATAGAGTTGTACAATAGCAATACATTGACACATTAGCTTAAATTAGCAGACATACATTCACAAGTATTTGAGCCTATGCCAGACTCATCAAAAGGTGGAGGCTGGGGTGGAGATGGTAGCTAAGCAGCAGCGGAACTGAGGCTTCAGTTCCAAGACAAGCAGAGCCATAGGGAATGCAAGCATTATTTAAAGGAGCCTCCTTTACTGGGTGTGAGCTCTGATTGGATTATGACAGTGTGATGTAATGATCAGCAGATCTATGAATGAGGAAAGGATCTGACTGACGGCTGATTACAGCTGAGGTGGGTGAGACTCACGTGTCCTGCATAAACTAACGCTTAGCTTCATTTTTCTGGATTCAAATTCAAAAACAGCAAAAGTAGCAGATCCACATGCTGTTGTGTGACACTGTAGTATGATCAAGTACAATAGGGTATTAATGTACAAATAAAACACACAAACATTTTAAATATGGAGATAAGAGGTTTCTGCCCGACACCAACCATATACACACGGAGGGAATTGGCAATGAAACAACAGTTGATCTACAGTAAATGGACCCGTAAGGGTGAATGCAATACAATATGTCATATACAGGCGTGCGCGCACACACACACACACACACACACACACACACACACACACACACACACACACACACACGCGCACACACGCACACACGCACACACACACACACACACAAGTCTCACACACACACACACACACACACACACACACACACACACACACACACACAAGTCACACACACACACACACACACACACACACACACTGCGTCACTCTCTCTACTGCGTCAGCACAAACAATCGTAATTACAATCAAAATAACAAAAGTCATTCCACCCTGACAGGTACATTGCTTCCATTAGCATTAAGTGCTCCCACAGCGCTAGTGGACAGGACACTTAACACATCGGTTATGACCCTGAAACAAGGCTTCCATGATGCCTGGTGAACGTGTTGTATACGAGGCCAGGGGTGTCACACCAAATTCTGGGCCCTGGGTACAAGGATTCACTGCGGGCCCCCCATGAATGTTCTTCATAGGGGGAGGGGGTGTAACCCATTTAGACTGGGAACGCATTATTCCGCATTATTTTGTGCTTTAACTATTGAAAAATAGCAGATATGTTTCTATGTCAGTGGTGCTAAAAAAAAAACATATATTCAAAGATTTGCACACATTTTCACGACTTTTCAAAAATATCGGATCTACAAGCTCGCAGCGCGGAACTCAGTGCTGTGCTGTGAACTTGTATATTATCTACTATTTTTCAATAGCTAAAGTATAAAATAACTAAGGCCCCTCCTCCTTGGGCCCTAGTAACTCTGTCCCCCCCACCCCCCCCTTGTGACACCCCTGTACGAGGCTGTAGTCTTGTGGAGCAGAGCCCACGCAGAGGGGCTTGTCTGAGGGTTTACTACGCTAAGTTACTGCTCCTAATATGATGCGCATGGCAGTCCAGTCACCGTCTCTCTCCAGTGACTGATCCGTATTTTGGGGGCGTTTTCGGTTTGTTTCTCTTTCGGTTGGTTTGGACTGGACAAACAGCTGCAGTACCAGATAACTGGAGTCATCACACATGTTGGCACGTTGCTCGCTGTGCATGGATGGGTTTGATAGCGGCGCGCGCGTGTCTATCTGGCTTGCTATTTGTGTGATTTCTTTATTGGTTCTCTCCTGTGTATCTTTGTTCGCTAGCATATTTTTCTGTGTGCAGTGCACGCATAACTGTTTTGTGTCCATTTAAAAATGTTGTTTTTAGCAAATTGGCCAGACACTCCAGACTGGCGTAACATAATTTGTGTGTGTGTGTGTGTGTGTGTGTGTGTGTGTGTGTGTGTGTGTGTGTGTGTGTGTGTGTGTGTGTGTGTGTGTGTGTGTGTGTGTGTGTGTGTGTGTGTGTGTGTGTGTGTGTGTGTGTGTGTGTGTGTTGGCTGTGAGGGTATCAGTGCAGGAGCAGCAGAGCTCCATGCCTTCACAAAAAAAACACTTCTATTATTGATGAGGCGCTCGTCGCTGGTGAGCCACATTCTACGTGCAGAATGTGGTTATATTGATCATCATGCCGTGTGTGTGTGTGTATGATGGATACACAGGGAGTTTGAACACAGTTCAGACTTCAGAAGCTGATATCTCTGCTTGTGGTCCTTGTAGTGACTCTGGTCTAGACCCGTGGTTCTCAAACATTTTGGTGCCAAGGACCCCTTCATTTATTTTTCTTCCATGGGTAGGGTAAGTCCAAGACTATGCCATCTCAGCACTGGAAAGGATTTGTGGATGGATTGAGGAGAATTACAAGTGAACCAGGAGAAAACACTGTCGGGACAACAGATTGTGTAACGCTGCTCATTTATTTGGTGCTAAAGTATAGTCTTAACATTACATTTTGTGAAATGAATGAAGAATCCAGACACGTGGCATAGCATGTAACTGTATTACCGTCAACAGTCTTCATTATGGCTCCCTCCAGGCCCTCTGCAACGTTTGTCTTTCTTTTTCTCTGTTTTTATCCCAGGACCCAAACTGAAAATGCGTTGTGCCCAAATATCCCCAGAAGAGAAGATTTGTGTTTGAAAAACAACATTTCTCAAACACTTTCAAGATTTTTTTCAAAAACGTTCAAAAATAGCAGACGGACGTACATGGGGTGCCCGCTGGCCTACTCCAGGCGCATACCACATTGGCTCAGTGTAGCCTGACAGCTGGTTTGATTCCAGATCCCTACCAACCTTTGCTGCACGTCACTCCACATCTCTCTCCCCAATAGACACAGTATAAAGTGTTTCCCCTGGGGGTCCCTGGACCAAACTTTAAGAACCACTGGTCTAGACACTACACACATGCATGCAGACAAAAACACCTCAAAATGGTTTTAGTGATTTTAACTGAGTGTGGGAATGGACCCATTGCGTACAGGTCCATTTTAGATTTTAACGCTCTGGGATTTAGCTCAGGACGTTTTTGGCGGTGGCACCGTGGCAGTTGGGAACTTTTTAACCGCGAAGAATGTAAAGCAGTCTTGAGGTAAATGATGTTGCACTCACTGGGGTTCTAAGCCGTCCGCAGGCTGTCACGGTCCAGAGAACACCAGCACCATTTACCATTTACCAAGTGTAGTTCCAACTTTCTTTTGGCAGAATTGATAGATTTTCTCCAGAAATGGGCTATATCAAATATGAATGAAAACCATAAACAATGCAGAGACACCACCGGATGATTTGTTTATTTTTAGAACACAGTTCTCAGATTGATCAACTAAGGCGATTTCAACACATGACGTGGTCTATTGTTAACCCTTCTTGTGCAGATCCCGAACAAGTTCGGCTTTTTTTTCAATACAATACAATTTTTGTTTTTGCTATTTTACTTACCCTGAGCTGCTTGTAGAGACGTGGGTGGTCCTGGCTCGTCCTACGCTTTCCAACGAGCCATTCTACGTGGTCTGACGATTTATTCCATTGAAAATGGCCAGATGCAAAGTTTAGAGCCCCCCAATTTTTACTCCATCTATGCTGTCGGCGGCGCGACGTATTCCGGGGTGCCTATCCCGAACTAGTCCGACTTTTTTAATAAAATGAATTAATTGATCGGAGGCCTCGCCGAAGCCTCCGTCTACATTTTCATCCAGGCCGCCAGACCGTGCTCTGTTTACACTGCCGTGAGAGGGTAACGCCGCCGAATCGCGCCGCCGAATCGCGCCGCCGAATCCAATACATTCTCACATCTTTAGAGGGCATTTTCTCTGAATTGTGTTCCTATGGAAGCGAAAAAGTTTTTTTTGCGGCTAAATAGCCCCAAATCGGGCTTCTAAAATGAGTGTTAGCCTATAGCCATCTTGTAGCGCTCTTCATACGGGTCACTTTCATTCCACTAGTCAACATGAAATGGAAACTGACTGCTGCCTGGGTCCCCGTATGTAACAGCAGTGGTCTGTGAGGTAATGTCTGGCACTTTGGCGCCCTCTTGTGGCCTTGGCACGCAACTAGTTAAAGAGTCAAATAGCGAAGTAGCCTGAGATTTCGGGCAGACATTCCACTTCTGGGGGGGGCGGGCTAAAGCCTATTGACGTCACACACACACACACACACACACACACACACACACACACACACACACGCGCGCGCGCTTAGAGCCCCCGACGGCGACGTGCCGTGACATTGCAAAAATACGTTATTTCTTATAACATATTATATGATTGCATGTTTACGTTAGTGCAAAATGGTATTAAAACGTAATGAAACGGCACTATTGTATAGTTTATTAAAAGAATTCGAGTCGAGTCTGACTCCGCCATGACAGTTTTCACGGACCAATCAGAGTCCACTAGCGACTCACGTGGGCAGAAGAGCACCAATCAGAGTCCACTAGGGACTCTCACATGGGCAGAAGAGCTCTGAAGGGAGGGGGCTGGGGGGGGGGGCTGGGACCAGACCAGCCTACCACGTGCCCCAAGTCTAAAGCCCTGATTGGCCCATTCAATTCGCCCGCTCCTCGGACGAGCTGAAATAAAATAAATAATCTCCGGGGTCAGTCCACACTACACACCACCCACCAACAGGGGGTGGTAATGTGCGGACTGATTTATCAGGCTACATCCGCTCTGCCTGCAACGTGACGTGAGCGATGAAATCTCATTAAAATACATTTGTTTCAATGAGACCGAGCGACAACGTGTCGTGCCGCGACGTCGTCCACTCCTCCTATTTTCGCTCGCCGAGTCTCTATTTGAGCGACGTTTCGCGGCGATGTCCCGCCCCCCAAACACTTCTTATTATTATTTATTTATTTGATTGGTTCAGGCTACGTCGCAAGACTTGCAACGCAATGGACGACGCTCCATATGAGGAGAGTATTTCGCGGGGACTGCCCCATGGTTAGACCTCCCTTTGGTTAGGGTTAGGGTTAGGTTTAGGCATAGTTTCACTGAGGTTAGGGTTAGGTTTAGGCATAGTTTTACTGAGGTTAGGGTAAGCTTAAGGTTAGGTTTAGGTGGTCTAACCAAAGGGAGGTCGAACCAATGACATGTTACCTTTTTCACATAACATCGCTGTCGGAACGCTCGCTCGTGGCCATTGCGGATGAACTGTCATGGTGTAGCCAGCCAGCCAGCCTGCCAGCCAGCCAAGCGGCCGGCCAGGTCTCAGATAACCCTTTGAGTCCTCAGTGCCTGGCTCGGTTGTCCTCCTCAATGGGGTGGATGTGGGATGGGGAGCCCGAGGAGACTTGATGCTGAGATGAGATATAAACAGCCTTTGTCTCAGAGACAGGCGGTTCAAGAGAGGATAACACATGGCCTTGGAACTAAGTACAGTTCAAGCAGGAGTAAAAGCAGGTGATTCATACTTAGTCGTACAATGGTGTCCCGCACTGGGGGGAACATTTTTGATCTACATGCTTACAATGTGTTGTGCTACAACGTGTTGTGAGCTTGTAGATTGGTTCGGTGCGGGACGCCATCATACGATGGAATTAGGCACGAGGAGAGTGAGAGAGAATAATGGAAAAGAACAGTAGTGGTGTCTGACTGAGCCAGCTGACACCTGCTGTGATTCAGATGGGGTTTTCTTTTCCCCTTTTGTTCTCTCTCTTTTTCTCATGTCCTTTCTTTGACTAATAATGAAAATGCAATCTGTCTTGGATGTGAACAAAACTTGTCAGGGTCGGCACAACACTTCGTCGTGTTACTTATACTCTATTGCATTGTATTCTTGACAAAACGCACTCACACAATGCAAACGGTAATTATAATCCCAGAGCAAAGTACAGGCAGGTTACGCAAGACAGCCCTCCTATAATAGGAAACATTCCAGCCTTCTCTACCGTTCAACTTCAACACATTCTGGGTTTATTCCTTTGGCAGCGGCTGCTGTAGCTTCAGTGTTTCGTTGCTTCCAGGTTTTTTCGTAAATTAACGCCCTACTTGAACACTCTGCAGCTCACATAATAAAGTATCAAAAGTAGCAGATCTATTCTACAGTACAAGCTCGAAACGCATCGCCTCAGGCTGCTTTTCGAGCTTGTAGATCTGCTACTTTTCTATTTTTGTGTTTGTATGTCCAAAACTGCTAGTTTTCAGGATTCAATGTTTCCACCCGACAGCGACGATTTAAAAATGACACTTTCCCTATCTTGGATTCCCGACAAAGTCCCCAGAAACGATCGCGGCCATGACGTCAGCCTACCTTATCCTGACTGCATCGGAAGAAAAGTTCCAAAACTTGAGCGGCAAAGTTTTCTCATTCAGTATTCTCTTGTTTTCCCCCCATGATTTAATTATTGAGAATCTGTGCTCTCCTTTTAATTATTAAATGACAGTTTGGCAGCGGACTGCGTGGAGTTGACGTCCGTGCCATGGAGAGAAGCTGCCTCACACTGTGTCTCAGGGGTGGGGAGGCTTACATCAGACCATAGGCCTAGTTCTTCATGGCTCTAGCCTGCTCTGGCTATTCCATCAAACGCACAGAACCCCGTGAGAAGTACAGCATCATAAACACTTTCATGGCTCTGCCTGACATTCAGGGAGGTTTAAAGCTCCAATGCGGAACTTATTTTTATGAATACATTATTTTATTTGAACCAATCTCGACGGTAGAGTATGTTAACCCATTTAGGCCTAACCTATAGTTACTTGACTTCACACAGTAAGCTGACGGGCCAAAATAGACGACCGACCGGACTTCCGGTTTAGGGGTTCAATGTTAAACTGGTCCGCTCAATAATGTGTCCGTGTAGAAACGATGATCACGAAACATTAGTTCCGGGAAAAAAAATAATAAAAATAAAATATTTTTTTTTTTATTAATTTTTATTACATTTAAGGGATTCACGGGCATGGCAGAGGGGAGTACAAAGGGGTATTTTTTAGGCAGCATATGAGTTAATGTACTAGTTGTCCCTCTTGTTTTCATCATTCAGTTTTGTCTCTTCACCAGAAATGGAGGTTGTGCGTTATTTTTTCTTTGACTGTTTGGCCGTGGACCCCCTTCTGAAAGTGTTCCATGGACCCCAGAAGAGAGAGAGAAAAAAAACTTAATTATTCAAATACTTTGAAGATTTTTAAAAATGTTCAAAAATAGCAGGTGTGTGGCATGAAGTGACGTGTTGTGAGCTTGTACATCTGCTATTTTTGAGAACCACTGTTCTTTTTTGCCTAAAAAAAATCCCTGTTTCCCAATCCCAATTTTCAGCTTCCAATGCGGAAGTAATTTTATTTTTTTATTTTGAACCAATCTGGATGTTATGAGTATGTATCTCTGCTTTTCAATTGAGAAATGAAGACCCCTAGTGACGGGTAGGTCGTCATAACGTAAACATGCAATCAACATCTACTGGTTGACTAGGAGTACACAATATGAGCACAATATCTCCCCTGGCCAAGCGGGTATTCCGCCTGCTTGTTTATGTCCTAGGTTAGGACATAAAAGTTGCAGATCGCAGCTTTCAAGGAGCTGTGCAAATACATGAGTTCTGCTCTGAACACTACGCCAGCTAGAGGTCAGTGCTGTTCAAACACGCCGAAACACATCATTAAGTCTGGCATTTTAAGAAGTCTGGTACTGTTGTTTTGGGTATTTTATACCTCCCATTATGTATGTGGGCTGCCGGGGGAAGATCTGAAATCTCCTATTATTACTGGTATCATCATTTACTCCTCCGTTTGTGATGTGATTCATAGCTTAGTTGTGCATTACATTGCTCAGGCATTACATTTTGTATAACACGGTTCTATTGTGATAATAGCAGATCTACATGCTCACAACGCCTCGCAACACAAAGCGCTGTGAGCATGGTTTAGCTGAGCATGTCCAGAGGTGACTCCTAGTCTGGGATCACTTCACTTTCCGGGGTTGTAACTGGAGCAGAAACCACAACACGTCATGTTGTAGTACTCAAAGACTACAATTTGGCCGGAAAGATCAAACCAGATTCAGTTTTAACCCAAAATAATTCCCCTGCGCTCAAGGACATACTTTTAGGGCCTACCTAATAAACTCCTTGATGTGGAGTAGTTTTGCTAGCTGGCTGTAGAAAGTTTAGAAACCGACCGAGTGTCACTGTCTCGCTGACTTCATTTTTATTTCTATTCTACCGAGGCGCAGAGAGAGAGGGAGAGAGAGAGAGAGAGAGAGAGAGAGAGAGAAATCTATCAATAGAGAGAAAGACATAGATACAGTAGATAGATACATAGATAAAGATAGAGATCTCCGGAGTCCGTATCAGTTGCATCACTAGGCCTAACAATAATTTATAATAACATAAAAACAATAACAATCGTCAAAATAATAACAATAATAATATCTGCATTCAACACAGATCAATTATTGACAATATGTAAATTCTAGTTTGCATTTGAATCCTTAAAAGGTTTCCAAAAATGGCAAGCTCTACAAGCTTGTTGCTATTTTCGGGCTCACGACCACGTCGCATAACAATGTATAAATGGTAAGGCTTAAAACCCTGCATGTGGCCCCCATGGCTGTGGTGTAGATGGTGTTACACCAGCCTCTGATCATGGTAATGGTGTACTCTGCGGTCAGATCGCTCAATCGATGGACATCTCTATTCATCTTCTTGTTGGTGTGTTGCCACACACACACACACACACACACACACACACACACACACACACACACACACACAGTGCACCAACAATAATAATAATACTTAGGGGAAATGGTCTCCAGGGGTCACAGGTCAATCATAGGCCAGGCAGCTGCTGGCGCTAGACGGACAGACAGACCGAAAGACAGGCCTGGTAATTTATTTTATAATAATCGTGTATATATATATCGTGTGTGTGTGTGTATATATATATAAATATATATGTGTGTGTGTATATATATATATATATATATATATATATATATATATATATATATATATATATATATATGGACACAGCACTTTTCTGATTTTTTCAGATTTTTAAACACAGCATGTTGTTTACTGGAAAAAAGCTCTCCCGGGGGAACCCAGGTCAGTTTACAACACTGATTTGGTCTCCAGCCTGGGCTGAGAGAGCACAGAGTGGTGTCCAGTTTGTTTGTTTGTTCCTTCCTCCTTGTATTTCTGTCTCAGTCCTCCTTTATGCCTCCGTTTGTCCATTCATTCACAATCAGCCAATTGACAATGTAGACATTTAGCAGATGCTCTTATCCGGAGCTAGGGTTAAGGATGTTGTCACACCCCGAACCAAACTGATTTAAACGCGGCTCCAAAAGTGGCTTAGCAATGCGCGTGTTGGAGAGGTGTGTGCGCGCGCGCGCACACCTCTCCATCAATATAATACTTAATATCTCTGTTTAATGTTATTGTATAAAAGCAATACTGTTATTGTATAAAAGCAATACAACACTTGAAGTAATTTGCTGTAGTAAATAACATCATGGCTATGATCTGTGGCACTCACTTTCGGCTATCGCTTGAGATCAAAATGTGATGCCACTTCAACTCAATGATAATGCACTCAACTATGCAGCACAAAAACATCCAAAAGGAAGCAGTGAGCACTTGAGAGTTCCTCTTTAGAAAACAAATCTCTGAAGAAATGGTTCCCAATTAAGGGTGCACCAGTTAAATGTAGATACAATGAAATTAAGGGTATTTACTTGTAACCCGTAAAAATGGGTCTGCAACCTAAAAATGGGTCTGCAACCTAAAAATGGATGCGTCCCGAGACTCCCGACCAGTGGTGACCAATAACAAAGAACATTTACTTGAGAACTGTACTTGAGTATCTGTACTTTACTTGAGTTTTGGATTCACTCACTTGGATTTCAAAGCCAGATATTGTAACTTTGACTGCATTGCATTTCTAGGAAGGGAGAACGGGCAGATCATAAACTTTTTAAAATAAATTGTCAAAATGTACAGTACAGTAATGAATCGATATTAATAGCACAACAAAGCTACACAATTATTAACATGAATCATGTCTTAGAATCACACAGCAACGTACAGTGTTAACCAAAGTAATTTCTCCCCTTAAACCCCCCCCCCCCCTTACCATCTCTGGTTTCCTCGTCAGAAACTGTTGTTTGGGGTGGCCCCACGTGGGTGGATCGCTCTGACACCTCCTGTGGATGATGAATAGTTACCACCGCACACCGCTTTTACGTCCACGCAATCAGCGGGAACACGCGTGGCGGCAGGGGAACAGGGTGGCCGAGCAATGCGATGCTCCTCGTTACTGATGCCACCATAGTGGCTAAAAATAAAATACAGCAGCTCCCCCGAGCGCAGGACGGGCCGTAGTTATTATGTCAATATGAATAGAAAGAAACCCTAGCAGCTTCAGAGTTATGTAGAACTGAATTGTGGGTAATGGCACTTTGGAAGTGGCCCCTCCAATTATTCAGTAGCATTGCTCAGCAGGTGTACAGCTGCTTTGTTTTGTTCCTTCCTTACTTAAAGCTACCTAAGAAAAGAAAAGAAAACCCTCCTAACTGAGCCTCTGGGGTTAGCGGCAAACAAGGTAGATCGTTTTTCATGGAACTTCCCCGTTTTGCCCCCGCCCGCCGCATTCAAAGGCCTCCACGCACACATTCTTGCCACGCTCCTGTTTCCTGCTGTCCAATTTGGCAGAAACAGCAGCTGTTTAAAGTTTAATCTGAAGGTAACACGGGCAGAGAGAAGGAGGGCTCAGCCAGGAGCTGAATGGGGAAACAGAGCAGGGATGGGACGATATGTAAATGTCATATCACGATTATTGTGACCAAAGAAATTGCGATTTCCGATATTATCGCGATAATCAAAATATCCCCAACATTATCCCGTGGCAGAACATTTGCCCAAAAATGGCAGATCTACAAGCTCACAACGCGTTGTGGCGCATTGTGAGCTTGTAGATCGGCATTTGTTTGGCAAATAAAAGGTGAATTGATCCCAGTGCATGACGGAGGACTATTTCACGATAAAGTCACGGTAAACGATATCGATTATCGTCCCATCCCTAGAACAGAACAGGCCCTGGTGGAAGCCAGGTAAACCTTTTATTAACCCTGTGGGGGGATTCACTTTCAGCGTCACCCAGATGATGACTGCTCAGATGGTGGGCATGAAGCGCTCGAGGGGGAGCTGTTAAGGGTTAAGTAGTCTTGGTGGCCAGACTGTTGACTCATACGATTTGCAAATGCTCCCGTCATACAGTCTGGGGCAACGGAAGACTTATGATGGGTATGGGATAAAGCGGATGTGACGCACCCGCTCCCTTGGTGCAGTAGCAATAACAAGTCCTACTGGAAATGTCTTCTTTCAATATTTTTTGGGGCGTTATTTTGTCTTTCTCTGGTGTTGTTGGTGTTACTTCCATGATGTTTCCAATTGTTTTCTTAAACTGTACACGCATAACAAGAATATGCCGCTCTAATGACTGTCTGTGCTAGTGTGTTTGTTATGTTTCCAATAGGACTACAGTTCATTATAATGACTCTGTCTGTGCTAGTGTGTTTTTGCTATGTTTCCAATGGGACTACAGTTCTGTGCAGCAGTGACTACTTCCGATACTCGCCATTCGGGAGCTGTCGTGCCAGACTATATAGCATTTGGAGATTGCAGAATAGTTGTCTGGCTATGCGAGACTAGGTTAAGTCATGTTCTGTATACTGTGCAGACCTGGGGGCCTTCTTATTACCAGATTGCTTACCGGTATCTACCCACTGACTATGGCCATTATGGACATAATGTGATATAAGACTTGTGTAAATCCAAACGTCATTAAACTGCTTTTATGTCGGATCAATGCTCATCGAGCCACCTTACCAGCTAATACTAACATAATGCTTAGTACTAGTGAAGCCATAGTAGTGATACCTAGATTACCTACATATTGTACGACTTAAGTAGTATTAGCTGTAGCACACATACGTTAAGTGGGGTTAAGCTAAGGGGACTTAGAGGGTGAATCCAAGCTGCTTTGTGTCGCATCAATGCTCGTTGAGCCACGTTACCAGGCCTTTATGTAGCTGTACTGTATGTGAAGCTGCATGAAGCCGTCTATGTACTAGCTACTGCTACTAGGGATGGGACAATAAGCGATATTATTGTTTATTGTGATTAAACAACAATCACTATAATCGTATTGTGGAGATTTAATTTATCGTGATATCGTCCTCCTTCATGCACTGGGATCAATTCACCTTTTATTTGCCAAGCTGCATATCCGGTACCACTTAAAACCTCTGTAATTGGTAAAAGGTTATTTTAATATAAGTACTTGATACAGTCTTTTCTTCAATCTCTGTCAAATGTCTTTGCCAAAAAAATAGCCGATCTACAAGCTCACAACGCGTCGCAACGAGCGAGTAGATCTGCTATTTTTTTGGCAAATGTTCCACCCCAGGATAATGGATTTGGATTATCGCGATAATATCGTAAATCGCGATTTCTTTGGTCACAATTATCGTGATATGAAATGTTCATATCGTCCCTCATCCCTAACTGCTACATAAGGCTTCACTGGTATGAATCGTTAACATTTATAAGCTATGTGGGGCCAAGCTAAGTTAGCGTTGCTCTCTTGCGCTGCTTTCCAGCAGACGGAACGCAAAGTCCAAAAGCCATAATGAGAAGCACTCAGTGTGTGGCCAACTCTGCTCTAATTAGGTATACATGAAGCAATTACCTCTAAAAGGCCTGGCGCTGGGCTCAGCCAGGCTGGTTTTTGATTACATCGTAAATACAATGAGACAAGGACAAAAGTATTTAAACAGAAAACGGGCCTTCACTTTACAGATCATGTCAGCTCAAAGAGACGGGTATGATGACTATTACAGGCGAACAGTTACGATGCAACACCGGCATGAAAAATGTATGATGCCGTTCGGGGCAAAAGAAGTGAACGCTCTGCCGACAGCATACTCCTTGCGTTTGCTCAAACGGGCGCGAGGAGGACGCAAATGAAAACATAAGCGCTTAGATATCTGCACAATTCCCCAGCGAGGCCCATGGCTAGCAGGTTCTGGGTTATCAGTGTTGTCTGCTCATTTCGGCGTGCAGGAAATTGGCTTGGGAGTTTTCCGTGCACTTAGTGAGAATGCGATACCAGCATTTCTAAGCAGCCTTATCAAGCAGAGCTCTCTCTCTCTCTCTCTCTCTTTGCCTCTCTTTGCCTCTTGCTCGTTCTCTCCATTTGTCTGTCTCTTTCTCTATTTGTCGTTACTTCTTTATCTCCGTCTCTAGCCCCCCACCCTCGCTTGCTCCCTCATAAAAATAGGGTCAGGTGATGTTCCTTCCTCTGGCAGTCTTTATGAAGTTATCACCAGTAAAACATACCCTCCCCGCACGGCCTCGCCATGTGCCGCCCGCCCACCGCAGGTATTAGCAGATCTGCGATTATGCGCCAGGCGAAAAGAGGAAGAGAGGGGGTGGCTTTGTTTTCCCAACGCGGCGACTGCCGAGCGTGACACCACCGCTGCTGCTGGCGTAACCCGGGGAAATCATCCTTTATTAAAGGGATATTAAACACCTGGGGAACGCAATTTTCTGTTGCAAGAGCAGCGTTATTTTTTGACAACAAATTTTTATTTAGTTTAGTCATTATCTTTTGAATAAAACATTTGGTTTTAGTCATATTTTACTAAAGTTTTAGTTTTAGTCAACTAAATATCAACATTTTTGTTCTGTCAACAAAAGATTATTTTTGTGGGCTATGACTTTTCGTCATAGTTTTAGTCGACGACATTAACACTGGTTGCGAGTGTGTGTATGTCTTTGGGGGTTATGATGAATATGGAGTAGTGGAAGAGGAAAACCCCCCTGGGGAGTGAAGTTTCATCAAGGCCTTGTGCGCCGCGGGGGTCCAAGGAAGACGGATCCCTTCAGATGGCATAGATTGGACCGTCAGGGCTTTACCCTTCAACTAAGGGGGAAAGCCCTCAAGGGAAGTGGCTTTATTGGGCCAGAACTCCTTTTAACTGGCGACAGTTTAAAAGGACTTGGTCTCTTTTTCAATCATCCAAGTGGCAGAGCAGAGAAACAGAATGTGGATTAAACTAGTGTTCAGTCACGGGTTGAGCCTAGAGAGTAGAGTTCTCAGAATGAGAATGCAATGGGTCGAAGCCTTTACCCACCTCCACTTATTGTTTGCTGCACTTCTACAGTGTACTTCATGAGAAGTCTTATTTGATTCGAGACTCGCTCACCAGACCTCATAATATTTAGGCACATGGTCTACACTGAGGGATCATTTGCATTCTCCTCTCCTACTTCATCTTGAATAACATTTACTTGCATTCCCCTTGTGGTCCTTTTCATAAGCGTTCCATTGTAACCGTCGATAAGAGATAGCCCAGGGGTCTTCAATGTTTTCAGGCCAAGAGCCCCTTTGTGGAGAGAGAGAGAGAGATGAAGCAGGGACTCCCATAACCTTTTCATAGATTCCATATAGGCCTAATTTCATCGTTTGACAGCATAATCATCAGTGTATTTTGGATTCATGTCAATTTGTGTTTTTTTTTACCACTTGAACCGTCAATAAGTAATTGTACTGCTCTTTTTCCCCTTTACAACAAATCTCTGCCAAAAATAGCCGGGCATTGTGAGCTTAGATATGCTATTTTTGGCTAAAGTTCTCCGAATATGAATGCTAAGGTTCAAGTGGTTAATAAAAAAAAAGGAGAAAAAGGTTTCTATCACGCAACGATTTGGAGGACATCCTGTAGTAACTCTGAGGACCCCCTTTTGAAGACCCTTGCGATAGCCTATTTTCAAGCAAAAGCTTTCCCTACGATAACAGAAAAATGAAAATACACTAGCGTAAAGCCCTGAGGCACTCCGCTCAACCATATGGTGGTTTAAGTGGTTAATTCTCCCCATCTCGCACTCCTCTTGCGGGGTCTTCTCCTTCACCTCCTCTCATGTTGGCGCTGGAATGCTCCAGCACCTGACGCCAGCCATCTGCCCCTTCCTTGTGAATCAGCTGGTTTTAAACGCCTCCTCATTCCATACTCAGCCCGGAGCCCGTCTCTCTCTCCCCATTCTTTCTCCGTCTCGCTGTCTGTTGCGCTTTCCCTCTCCCTATATTTCGGTCTGTCTCAGTGGCGTCAGTTCAGAAAAAGCTAAGGTATGGCAACATGACTGGTGTCTTGCACGAGCGCCTTCGCGCGTGTGCAAGACACCAGTCATGTTGCCATACCTTAGCAACAGGCATGATACATTTATTTTAAGAAGTACATTACATTTTTCCCCCCATTTCTACGGTTTCTTGGTCTGGATATGGCAGCCGGAACTGTTGTTCAAGTGCAGCTAAACTCGGCATAGGCTATAGTAAACGTGCCACAATTAACAATAATGAATTGCACCTGTACCATTTTTGTCAAGATGAGGAGAATACAAGTGTGGAGAATATCATTGTCTCCACCAGCCGAAGGCTGAGGGGAGAGTATGTTTTCCCCTCCGTCCGTCCGTCCGTCCGTGCGTGCGTCCGTGCGTCCGTCCGTCCGTCCGTCCGTGCGTCCTCGCAGTTTGTGAGCAGCTAATCTCAGTCACCGTTGGCCCGGTCGCTGCCAAACTGAGCACACACACTCCCTGGATGCCAATCTAGAACCTCTGCCCTACATTTTTCAAATGGGCCTTTTCTTGCGCCACCTAGTGGCCGATGTTCGCAAAACACATTTCTGTGCACTACTCTTACAGATTTTGTCCAAAAATTCTACAAATCGGTAGGCAGTATCTTGACAGTCATGTGATCGACACGGATCTGTCCGATTTTGCATATTCCATCCTGATTGGCTAAGATTGGCTTCCAAAGTTTGTATGATTGTGCCGTTTTGAACAAAATGCCTCAAATCCCAAACGCAAAGTGCAATTATCATGAAATCGCACACACACGTTCCCACTAGGTCGAGGAAGAAATGCCACTTAATTTTTTTGAAATCAGCCTCATGGTGGCGCTATAACAGGCCGATTTGTGGTTTTACCTATAACTCCACCGATCAGTTTCAAACTTTGTAAGCGCACTCCCTAGAGGCCAAGGAAAAACCCTTTCCCTGCATTTTTCACATCAGCCTTTTATAGCGCCACCAGGAGGCTGACTTATGTAAAACACATTTTTTTCCTATTATTCCTTGAGATTTTATCCAAAAATCATGCAAATCGGTACACAGTATCTCTATAGTCATGTGATCAAGTCCGATCCGTCTGATATTTCATATTCCATCCTAATTGGCTAATATTGGCTTCCAAAGTGTGCAGGATTGCTCCGTTTTTGAACAAAATGCCTCAAATCATCAACGCAGCTTGCGATTAGTGTGAAATTTGCCACACATATTCCCACTAGGTCAAGGAACAAATGCTACCTTTTTCACATTGGGCTGTTATAGCGCCACCAGCAGGTAGACTTTAGCAAAACACATTTTTGGAACAGAATGCTTCAAATCATGCATGCAGCGTCCGATTGCCATGAAAGGTCTAAGGTGAAGAACATATGCCACCCTTTTTACATTGGCCTATTATACAGTAGCACCACCAGGACGCCTGGCCTGGTGGAGACCTGTGCTCGGAAGAGCACTGCTTCTAGTTATAATACCTTGTTTAAGTGACCATTTTGTTAAATTTTGCATTTGTAGTTTACTGTAATTTAACAACATAATAACCAGAACAGATAGACAAAGAGACATTCATGGATTTATATTTAAAAGTAACTTTTATGTTCCCCCCTGGACCCAGGGTATGGCAGCTGCATACCCCTGCCATACCCAATTTACGCCCCTGGTTTGTCTCTCCCCAGCTTCCTCTCGTTCTTTTCTTCCCACTTCCCGCTGTGTGTGAGATCATCGGCCCTCTCTTCTCCTCTCCTCTCCCCGTGGGCTTGTTTCCATGGTGGCTTCTCTCGCAAACCCTTTCGTGGGATTTTCCCAGGATGCATTGCCCCCTGTTTTTGCCTTGGGGAGCCTGTATCATATGAAGGCATGACCTAGATGCCGAATAAAAGCAAGGCAACAACAAACAAACTAAATGGTGTTGTGAGCGGCAAGCAGAGCCTTCTGACTTTAGGGGCTAGCATCGTGTCCTGCACAACAGGCTAGTGTTTTAGAGCAGGGTTTCCCAAAGTGGGTGCCGCAGAATAATCTGATAACATTTGGAATTCATCAATATCACTACATCACCGACGCGTTGTGAGCTTGTAGATCGGCTATTTTTGGTGAACCTTCCCCCCAGAATAGGTATGCTGGGCTTGAAGTGGTTAAACGTCAAGTATAACGTTATTTTCAGTCAGTTCTGATGGAAACAGATATTTCTCCAATGTGACGTAACAGTGTAATTCAGGGGTGCCGTGAATGAAAACGTTATTTACCGGGGTGCCCTGAGTCAAAAAAAAGTTTGAAAACCCCTGTTTTAGAGGGAGGGAGAGAGAGAGAAAGAGAAGCAGGGTTTAGTGAGAGTATGGAGGTACTGTAGTAGAGTGCTGGTGGCTTAATGCAGCTTACACTTCTTTGTATCCATCGATTAGCAACAGGATGGAGATCAAAGCTGTGTTTAATGCTGCTAAGGGACAACTTAAACCAACCAAGCTGCCACCACCCTCAAAACACTGTTTAGTCTACCATTTAAATCTTCCTAGGAGAAAGGTTGAGCCCACTTGGATCCTACATTTATCTCATATGGTTCCTACATATAATTGCCTAGGTGGGGCCCACCCAGGGCCCATGTACATCCTGGATGTTTACTGATTGGTCATTTTTATAATGAGTCACTGCACAGTGAAGCCTTCCAGAATGATATTACATGTGTATAAAAGAATCCTTTCAACACAAAGCTCTTTGTGTATCAGGAAGTTTTGGCTGGTGCACTTTAGAGTAGACAGACAAATAACAGGAATTATATCTAAATCTAGCCAAACCTTCCAGTGAGGGGGTAAAGTCTTGTTGTTCTAATTCCAACTTTTTGTTAATGCTACGGGTTATGAAATACATGGTTCTGTTTTGTATCAGTTAAGATATTGTGGTAAAGCTTGTTTAGTTTTTAAGAAATAACTACAAATAATTTTGTTAAGACACTTTCCAGACTGGCCTTAAACAGATAGAGCCTCAGAGAAAAACAACAAAAGGAGCATGGAACTAAACACTGGTTTAGCCATTTAGACCTGAACGCAATTCTGTCATGTTAGATTTTAACCACTTTAACCAATATGTTATGTGTTAACTATTAAAAAATAGCAGAAATGCGAGCTTGTAGATCTGCTAATTTTGAAATATTTTAATATTTTTGACCCGATTCTCTAAATGTCTTCTAAATCCTTCTTCTAAATCAATGGTTCTCAAAGTTTTTCATGTCAAGGACCTCCAAAATCAGATGTATTTGGCCGTGGACCCACATCTCAAAATATGTTGTTCCAGGGATTTTTCAATAGTTAAAGCATCAAATAATTCTAGGCCTAAATTAAACAGATAGAGCCTCAGAAAATAACGACAAAGGGAGCATGGACTAAACACTTAACCACTTAAACCCTGAACTGTATACTTAGTTGACAGCTTTTCCCCCCAGGACTTCATACTAGGATGTTCCTTCTTCCCTCAAAACCAAGGGCCCCATGTCTTCCGCTGGCACTGGGCAAGTGAAGTTTGCCCCAGGCCCAGCCGAGGGATGCTAGGGTTCATGTGGTTAAAAATAAATATTGTAGTGTACAGTATACAGTGAGTACATGGTTCTCAATCTAAACATAAGCCTGTTATTGTTACTTCCTCAAGAGGTGACATGCTGCATAAAAATGCACATACTGTATGAGGTCGCCATGGAGGAGTGGACATTTGCTCAGTTGAGACCCGTAAAGCTGACACGTTATATAACCATCTCTGCGGGCAAGAAGATGCGCAACATGGCATCACAGTAATGTGATCTCATTACCAGACAAACTGGGTGTCATGAATAATGAGTAAGTGTTTGGCTACAGTGCTGTTGGCGCCTGTACAGTAGCTGGAAAGCGGGTTAATGTGAGCCGTCCCATGCTGTGTGGGGTGAAAGTTAGACCGGGTGTCCTTTCTTACTGTTTGTCACTTTAACCTCAGTCCCTTCCCATTACCCACAACCCCCTTCTTCCCAGTGGGCGGCCTGTGATGTCATTCCATGAGGGAGTGAGCGGGCCGTGACGTGTTGAGATAGAGGTTGAACATTCTCCCCTCTTCATGGGTAGATTAGAATCCTCAAGAGCTGGGTAACTGCCCTTAACGAGGCTACGAAGACTAAAAACATGCAACAATATGATTCCTCAAAGACACACTTTAAAACCCTGAGTGGCAATTTAAAGGAAAACTTTGTTTATTTACAACAAGGGTTCATTTGCATTTTAGATTGCAATTAGAGAAAATAAAGGATGAGTGTTAAAATGTTTTTATTTGCTCCTTTCTATCGTTTTAGAGATTTTAATGATTTTGATTTCAGTGGGAGGAGTCGTACAAGTGGCTAAATATGTCTTTTTACACACAATAAGCCCTTTCCCAAGATGCACCGCAATCTTTCATGGGCAGATGTGACTTATGGGGCCTAGTAGTGTTACTGTAACTAGCAATAAAGAAATCACTGGCTTATTGCGTCTAAAAATACATATTTAGCCACTTGTAGCATGCCCCCACCCACTGAAATCAAAATCGCTAAACATGCTAAAAAGATAGAACGAAGTAAATGAAAACATTTTTAACAATCACTATTTCTTTTCCTTTATTACAATCTAAAATATGAACACTTGTTGTAAAAAAACAAAGTTGTCCTTTAACTTGGAGAATGTACAATGCAACCAAACATTTGTACACTATCTCCCGTTACAAATGGATTAATTAACACGAAGGATTTAACCGTGTAGATGTGGATTTCCTAGTGTTGGTGATGGTAATCTAGATTAAATCCACTAGTGAATATAGCTGATTTACAAGCAGTGTGCTTGTAGATCATCTATTCTCATAATTTCTAGCTATTTTTTTATATTATTTGACAATTTGGCCAATGTTTGACTAGTTTTTATACTAGCCTATAGATGTAAATTAGTTTTGATGCAGTAATGGCATTTTTGTTTTGTTTCTCTTTTCTTTCTTCTTTTAGGTATTAAAAAGGTCTTAAAAGTCCTTAAATTGTCAATCTACTTTCATCTGGCGACTCCCAAAATCATGTGGGGACCCCTCTGGGGGTTCCGACCCACAGGTTGAGAACCACTGCTTTAAAGCAAAGCAGAACAGGAGAAATGTAAATAACGACCCTCCACCAGATGGAGGAGAGACTAGCATATTCAACCAAATGAGAGGATCATTTATAACACAGGATGATGACACTCATGCATATTTCTGTTTAACTGATGTCTAATATGCTCCCTCACAATGTTCTTCTTCTCTGGCTTGCCAAGACACCACTAAGGGCTCCAAGAATAAAAATAAATCCAAATAACATTACATAACAATAATTGAAACATACAAATATGCAGAACTGAATACAATTTTAGATTACAGAAATAAGAATAATGAAATACTGTATATCGTATGTGCATTAAGACCAAGTATAGCATGGGACTGATTGAATGCGTCATTAAATCATTTCTTAAGTTAATCAGAAATAAGCGCTCACTGTCCGATTATGACCTGATGACTGTATAAACAGTATTTGCACATTAACTCTCCCCACGCTTTGAACGATAACGCTCGCCCCATTTTTTACAGAACCTCGATGCCAATACGGCGCTCGTTCGGTTCGTTCGTCTGATGACTGTAAGCTGATGAGGGGTCGCGCGGCCGTTTACTGTAAACACATTTTCCGCTGTGATGGTGTAAAAAATCCATTATGCGTTAGATCAACGGAGAACAATTCACTTCCTTGTTGATTTCCTCTGGCCCGGAGGCTCTGTAGCCAGTGACTGCTCTGAATGTACGGCAACACATAGCAGGACAATTCACATTCATTCTCGCATGACGCCGCCCTCTGCTGCCTGGCAGACCAAAGTGCACTATTGCACAACCAAAAAATAAATAAATAAATGTCTGTCTGTCTATCTACTATAACGTCGCAAAGGTAAGCCGCTTTTTGATGGCGCCAGACCCAATAAATAAATAAATAATCTGGCAGTAGGAGAGTTAAAACAGGTTATTTACAACAGATTATTTGCCATTTTCAACTGTGCTGTACATTGTGTAAAATGTTAGTCGATAATGGAGTCTTGTCAGCATATCTGACTTAAACGGGGATTGATCAAGTTTCCAGTGTGCATTTGCTTCACATTTGTGGAAGCTATTTTTAGCTGATACTCTGTGAAATCCTGAGTGTTAATGTACTCATGGGTGTACAAATGGACCATTTGTACCCTGAGAGTTGTACTCCCACTTAGGATTTTACTGTGTAGCTGGAGGAAGCTCTCTCGGAGTTCAATACAAAAGAAAAGCTGATGAGTGACTTTTGGATATATGAGGTACTACTGTAATATACACTAGTAAGACGCCTCAAGGCGCCATGTCTTGGCCATCTGGCCAGTGATGTATATCGGACCAGTTACCCATACCGTATTTATGGAGACCCCTGGTACCCATATATGGAGACCCATGTACTGTATATGGAGATATGCTGTGAGAGCCCAAACATGCTTACTCGGTTATTCGTTATGTGAAAGTTCTATGACGTATATGACATCATACATACATTCCCTTTTATGACCATACATGGAGATCCCTGTCTGTAAAACCAGCCACACAAATATGGGCTGTGTTGGCCATCTGTCTTGGCCATACATGGATTCTGGTAGTGTGGTATGTGGCCGATGTGGCCTCCATATATGGGCATTCCCATATGAAGTCCTGTTAGATATGGGCTTAATATTGATGACATCAGGGATCTCCATATATGGGCATAACAGGGATTCTGTTAGTGTGGTTCCCCTGACATCACAGTGATCATGAAAAAGTAGAAGATTCGCAAGCTCTGAGCTTGTAGATCTGCAACTTCTGATTGCTTTTGAATCCTGAAGAGTAACAGTTTTGGAGTTTTGGACCCGACCGAGATGATATCCAGCAGCAATTAAAGTGAAGGCTTGATATGCTAATATGAATGGTTATTTCAATTTGGTTATATTTCTTTATTTGTTTCTTCATGTGTTATTAATGACTCTGTTAAGAATGTGTGCAGTCTCCCAAAGCACATTATCTGGTGTGCACATTTAATAAGGAAAAAAAAAAGATTTATATTTGGCTTTTATGCCTTTATTTATAGGACAGTAGGCTGACAGGAAATGGGGAGAGGGATCGGGATCAGGACTCGAACCCGCGACGCGCTGCCCGGCTACATTGAGCCTATAGGTGCCTCCAGGCCTTGGTGTGCAAATTTGAATTATTTTATTGCGTCTTCTTTCAGTAAAATTCTAAAATTTTGAGTTTTGGAGTTCATTTAGAACATGTCATATTATTATTATGGCAGTGTTGCCTCGCCATTTTATTGGTTTAATCAGGTACTGTCTAGAACTGGGATGAAAGGCCAGTGCCATTAGGTAGGAGACCAGTGGTACCATGGGACCAGTTCTTAGCGATTAGCGATTATAATCCCTGCTCTAGGCTTTAGTTTGGTAACCAATCCGTTCACCCTATTTTTTTTTTCCTCACCGACCTCACGCTCACCTCGCTGACTGCTCGGTGGGGCGGTTTTTGTATACTTGTATTTGTTTTATATAAGATAAGATGAGAAATGAGATTATGGTTAGACTGTTTAGAGTTACCAGCTAGGCGAGCCAGCCACTGCAGAATAGGACCTATTACTAATATGACATGAAGAGTGGTGTAAAGTAACTAAGTACATTTACTCAGGTACTGTACTTAAGTACAATTTTGAGGTATTTTCTTTTACTTTACTTCCAACAATGTTTTGTATCTTTTACAAAATCTCGGATCCAAATATTGTATTTTTACTCCATTACAATTATTTGAAAACGTAGGTTTTACCCGTTTTACAGAGGTTACGTTTAGGAATACCAGGCAGTGAGGCAGAGACCATGTACCGTTCCGCCAGATAGACGCCCGAGGCGAACGACCGGGAGGGCGAACAGACTGGTATCCTAGGCTTTTACCCCTGAAACTTCACATAAAAACATACCCTTAATTCAAAGGTCCTTGGTGTGAGATCTGATTGCGCTGGCACGGAATCAACTGACGTAATCAAGGCTCTGTGCTTACAGGGATTTGAGGGCATACCATACTGGATTTACAGACCCTTTCCCCTGGCGGTGCCAAGCCGTGGAGGGCATGAAAAAGCACCCTCCAAACCAGGGGTGTCACAAGGGGATAGACAGATACTTTTATTATCCCACAGGGGAAATTCAGTTCAAGGGGGAGAAAAGTGGGACTGAGTTACTAGGGCCCAAAGTGGAGGGGCCTTAATTATTTTATACTTTAGCTATTGAAAAATATAAAAGTCATGAAAATGTGTGCAAATCTTTGAATATGTGTATTATTTAAGCAAACATTTGTAACTCAAATTTTGTTCTGGGGGGTCTCTGATGGGGGTCCGTGGTCAAATACATATCATTTTGGGGGACCTTCCCCTGCTCCAAACACATCTTGATTGACCGACTTTTACTATTTCCCCCATGGAACTGTGCCTGCCTGGGTTCCTCAGAACTCTTTCCCTATTTATACCTCAACCATGCAAGGCTAATTTTAATTTATTTTGCTCTGGATATGTTAATCTTGAGTAGGCCTGGTATGTTTAAAAGGAACACAAACTCTGGGTGTCATTAAAGGCTTCTCGACAGCCAAACAGGAGAATCCAGAAAGCAATTAGTCCTCCTTGGTTCAAAGCCTGTATGTTCTCTTCTAAAGCCAAATATTTATTGTTTCATGAAGAACAAATCAAAAGTGAATACAAGAATGGCTGACAATAGCTCATTTTCACTCAAAAGTGGAACTAAACCACTCAACAAATTGAGTGGTTTACTGTCAAATTGAGTGGTTTACTGTTGATCATGTTTCTACAAATATTAAATAATGAAAGTGGGATAATTCAGTGAATACAGAGACAATATAAATATGTAAATACAGTACACTTTTATGATGCCAGAGGAGCTCACAGGCACCACCCGGTGGTTGCCCACGCACACTACATACTTTTTTGTGCCAGAACACATTGAGGCCACAATCAAGTGGAGACAACTAATCTATTTCATCGATTATATTAAAAGCTATAGATTTTAATATAGTAATACATTTTCAAAAATATCAAAAATATTTTTTGGCAAAATTGTCCATTGTGTGCTAATCTGATTAAACGATTTAGTACTTAAAAACTTCTCTATTCTTTCTGCATTGATTTATTGATATACTGTACGTATATCGTTACTTTTCAGGGTTAGGGTTAGCTGATCTACAAGCTCAAAATGTGTTTCGAGGTTGTAGATCTGCTACTTTTGATTCTTTTGTGTGACACTGTAGTATGAGCAAGTAGGCCGTTGATTTACCCTTAAATTATTTGATTAGTTGAAAAAGTAATCGATAATAATATCAACTAGTAGTTTGTCTGTCACTAGAATCAAAGCCCTTTGGAAACCCCAGCCCCCAGTGGTACACCTTGGACATTAGCATAAAATGCTGCACTGTTTTCCATTATCCATTTCCTTTCTTCCTGTTGTACCGAGGAGGGAGAATACCAAACCATGAAACGGATCTGCTGCCAAACTGGAGGGTTATGGGAGCTGGGAACGGGTCCCAGAAGTGACCTGTGGTCTGGTCAGACGACCAGTAACACACCCAGAACACTGTCTCTAGAAGAGGGTCTGTATACTGTCACTGTTTGTCCCAGGGCTAACCTCGCAAAGCTCATAAATTAAGCTCATCCTACAAATAAACAAACAAATGTCTGTCTGTCTGTCTGATAAAAACATCCCCATATATGGAGTACACTGATCATCACAGACTGGCCTGGACTCCCTATTTGGGCATTGACACGAAACTCCAGGCAGAGAGGGAGAGAGAGAAATATAGAGATCCCCATCCCCTTGTGGACATTAAAGGGACACAGACAATGGGTAACCAGAGGTTTACCATTGTCCAACGGGCATGGGCCTAGTAAATAAAAAATAGCAGGTCCGCAAGGCGCAAGCTCTAATTAACGTCATGTTTTGAGCTTGTATTTCTGCTACTTTTGCTATATTTTGGTATTTGAAAACTGAAAATTGTTTTGGACATAATATGAGGTTTCCACCCGACGTAGTTGATATAGTGGTCTGTATAGCTGGTCAGTCAGACCCAGTGTGCCGAGTATTTTTGACTTCACTCAAGCTTGATTAATATAGCTTTTATGCATAGAAAATAGCTGATCTAAGCTCACAATGCATTGCATTGTGACATTGCAGCACGACACGACGCGTATTAATTGGACAACAGTGCCACCAGGCTAATTGTAAAATCGAACCTCGGTTCGAAGTGGAGCGGTGAATCTGAGCAGCTATACCGTGTGTGTGTGTGTGTGTGTGTGTGTGTGTGTGTGTGTGTGTGTGTGTCTAGTCTGCACAATAGTGCCATAGAAGCTGTGTGTGTGTGTGTGCCTGCACAACAGCGCCCCTCCTTTAACTTGTGTGTTGTGTGTGGCCACTCAAGGTATTGCCAGGCTACAGACATACCCAGCCAGCCAGCCACATAGCCAGCCAGCCACCCACCCACCCACAGACATACCTGTCTATTGGGAGCGCTTTCACCGCTCCAAAAAACGCTGGAGTGTGGCTCTTAGGCATAGTGTTTTAGTGGTGAGGAAGACGTCGCAAATGTTACTAAGAGTCGTCATGTACATTTTGAATTTGTGCATAAGAAACCTTGGATGAAAATGCCTCAATATTACAAACTGGGTTAACATTGTTGGAAAGGTGTGATAGAAGATGATGGAAAAATGGTTTTGGAATAGATTATTGCACTCTGTGCACAAAAAAAGTCACGAAATAGTTATTTGCCGGTTTTCAACTGTGCTGTACATTGTGTAAAATGTTGGTCGATAATGGAGTCTTGTCAGCATATCTGACTTAAATGGGGATTGATCAAGTTTCCAGTGTGCATTTGCTTCACATTTGTGGAAACCAAGGGTCTTTTGTGGGGTTCCAGGAGGTCCCCAGCATTTGTGTCACCACCATATTTTATACACTAGCCCTTACCCGTTCAAAGATATGAGCTCCAAAATGATGTGCAGTGTGTGGGTTATGGGATGTGCACACAGTATATGAGGGATGGAGATACAGAGATACTGAGATACTGTCCCCCCCCAGCCCGCCCGCCCACCCGCCTGCACACACACCCGCCTGCCTGCACACACACAAACACACACACACACACACACACACACACACACACACACACACACACAGAGCTGGTTAAACATTTTGCCTCAAGCTAGATGCAGAATAGATGTGCCTCATGCTAGATGCAGAATAGATAGTAGATACACCATAAAAATGCTAATATACAGCATACGATTTGTGAAAGTGACAAACGGGCTTCACAGTTATGTCAGGTGTGTTCATATGCTTATGGTGATGCGATTTCAGATCAATTGCTCCAGCCACTGAGGAGAAACGCTGTGACAGACACTCACTCAGACACTCACTCAGACATTCGCAAAATTATAGTATAGATTGGCTATTCAAACAAGCTCACAGCGTGTTACTTCGTTCCAACATTATTATTATTTACACAAATCTTCCCTTGTGGGGGTCCCTGGCACGAAACCTTTTCAGATGGAGGTCCTCCTCAGCCAAATACATATCGATTTGGGGGTCCTTGGCTTGGAAAATGTTGAGTGTAGTTTCAGTTTAGTTTTCTGCCACAATGCCTCCTTAGTCCTTTCTAGTCAAGGTCTCTCTGCCTGATCCTGTTGAGTGCTGCAAATGTTCACACACAGTCCCTGTCCCCTGTCCCCCCCCACCCACCCACACACACACACACACACACACACACACACACACACACACACACACACACACACACACACACACACACACATACACACACACTCGCACACACCTCAGCTCTCCATCTCCTCCAATGTTCCGGAGCTGGCAGCTTACAAGACAGAGAGACCGCCCAGTGAATGATGGTGTCATCACGTTGGCCTGCCTGTAGATTCATAGCAGCACTCTGTCAACTGTGTGTGTGTGTGTGTGTGTGTGTGTGTGTGTGTGTGTGTGTGTGTGTGTGTGTGTGTGTGTGTGTGTGTGTGTGTGTGTGTGTGTGTGTGTGTGTGTGTGTGTGTGTGTGTGTGTGTGTGTGTGTGCGTGCATGCGAGTCGGATCGCACAAAAACAGAAAGCTGGTCGTCTGAGCAAATCCATGCATGACATTGCATGTGTGTATCCAAGAAAAGAAAAAATAAAGCGTGTGTGCGCACGTGTACGAGATGGATCGGAAAGAGTTTGTATATCGTCACCTTATTAAACTAATGGCCTAAGTCATTTTTTCCGAAAATGAGTTTTTGGCCTAAATCACCTCCTGATGATGCTTGCCACCTCTGGTAAAAGCGCCTCAATCCCAACTCAAAAGGCCTTCCTGTTACAACCTATTAAAACAATTGCCTATGTCAAGACCCCCCAAGACTGAGACTTAGGCCATTTTATTTTGCCTAAGTCATAATAAAATGTGACTTAGGCCATTTTAACACACCTTTCAAAATGGCGTCTTCCAGGAGAAGAAACAAGAACATATCATTTAAAGATGTTATTTCCATGGTTCAGGCCTTGCCCCCTATTGGTTATAACTTTTACTGTAATAAAGGTTAGTGTTGTATGTATACAAGGTTGCACACACTTAGCGAGCTGGAGGCACACTTAAAATTTCTTAGAAATGTTCTTTTCTAGTTGCCCTCAAAGACTAGTAGGGGCCCTCACAGACTTCTAGTTGCCCTCACAGACTACTAGGGGCCCTCACAGACTTCTAGTGGGCCCTCACAGACTACAAAGGGCCCTCAGAGACTTCTAGTGGGCCCTCACAGACTACTATAGTTGCCCTCACAGACTACTAGGGGCCCTCACAGACTACTATAGTTGCACTCACAGACTACTAGGGGCCCTCACAGACTTCTAGTGGGCCCTCACAGACTACTATAGTTGCCCTCACAGACTACTAGGGGCCCTCACAGACTTCTAGTGGGCCCTCACAGACTACTAGGGGCCCTCAACGACTTCTAGTTGGCCCTCACAGACTACTAGGGGCCCTCACAGACTTCTAGTGGGCCCTCAAAGACTACTAGTTGCCCTCACAGACTACTAGGGGCCCTCACAGACTTCTAGTTGGCCCTCACAGACTACTAGGGGCCCTCACATACTTCTAGGGGCCCTCACAGACTTCTAGTTGGCCCTCACAGACTACTAGGGGCCCTTAAAGACTTCTAGTAGGCCCTCACAGACTACTAGGGGCCCTCACAGACTACTAGGGGCCCTCACAGACTTCTAGTGGGCCCTCACAGACTACTAGTTTCCCTCACAGACTACTAGGGGCCCTCACAGACTTCTAGTTGGACATCAAAGACTACTAGGGGCCCTCACAGACTTCTAGGGGCCCTCACAGACTTCTAGTTGGCCCTCACGGACTACTAGGGGCCTTTACAGACTTCTAGTAGGCCCTCACAGACTACTAGGGGCCCTCACAGACTACTAGGGGCCCTCACAGACTTCTAGTTGGCCCTCACAGACTACTAGGGGCCCTTACAGACTTCTAGTAGGTCCTCACAGACTACTAGGGGCCCTCAAAGACTTCTAGTTGGCCCTCACAGACTACTAGGGGCCCTTACAGACTTCTAGTAGGTCCTCACAGACTACTAGGGGCCCTCACAGACTACTAGGGGCCCTCAAAGACTTCTAGTGGGCCCTCAAAGACTACTAGTTGCCCTCACAGACTACTAGGGGCCCTCACAGACTTCTAGTTGGCCCTCACAGACTACTAGGGGCCCTTACAGACTTCTAGTAGGCCCTCACAGACTACTAGGGGCCCTCACAGACTACTAGGGGCCCTCACAGACTTCTAGTGGGCCCTCACAGACTACTAGTTTCCCTCACAGACTACTAGGGGCCCTCACAGACTTCTAGTTGGCCCTCACAGACTTCTAGTGGGCCCTCAAAGACTACTAGGGGCCATCACAGACTATTATGGGCCCTCACATACTTCTAGTGGGCCCTCACAGACTACTAGTTGCCCTCAAAGACTACTAGGGGCCCTCACAGACTTCTAGTGGGCCCTCACAGACTACTAGTTGCCCTCAAAGACTACTAGGTTCCCTCGCAGACTTCTAGTGGGCTCTCACAGACTACTAGGGGCCCTTACAGACTTCTAGTGGGCCCTCACAGACTTCTAGTGGGCCCTCACAGACTACTAGTTGCCCTCAAAGACTACTAGGGGCCCTCACAGACTTCTAGTGGGCCCTCACAGACTACTAGGGGCCCTCACAGACTACTAGTTGCCCTCACAGACTACTAGGGGCCCTCACAGACTTCTAGTTGGCCCCCACAGACTACTAGGGGCCCTCACAGACATCTAGTGGGCCCTCACAGACTACTAGGGGCCCTCACAGACTACTAGGGGCCCTCCCAGACTTCTAGTGGGCCCTCACAGACTACTAGTTGCCCTCACAGACTTCTAGTGGCCCTCACAGACTTCTAGTGGGCCCTCACAGACTACTAGTTGCCCTCACAGACTACTAGGGGCCCTCACAGACTTCTAGTTGACCCTCACAGACTTCTAGTGGGCCCTCAAAGACTACTAGGGGCCCTCACAGACTACTAGGGGCCCTCACAGACTTCTAGTGGGCCCTCACAGACTACTAGTTGCCCTCAAAGACTACTAGGGGCCTTCACAGACTTCTAGTGGGCCCTCGCAGACTACTAGGGCCCTCAGACAGACTTCTAGTGGGCCCTCACAGACTACTAGGAGCCCTCACAGACTTCTAGTTGGCCCTCACAGACTACTAGTGGGCCCTCAGAGACTACTAGGGGCCCTCACAGACTACTAGTTGCCCTCACAGACTACTAGGGGCCCTCACAGACTTCTAATTGGCCCTCACAGACTACTAGGGGCCCTCAAGGACTACTAGGGGCCCTCACAGACTACTAGTTGCCCTCACAGACTTCTAGTGGCCCTCAAAGACTTCTAGTGGGCCCTCACAGACTACTAGGGGCCCTCACAGACTTCTAGTGGCCCTCACAGACTTCTAGTGGGCCCTCACAGACTACTAGGGGCCCTTGCAGACTTCTAGTGGGCCCTCACAGACTACTAGTTGCCCTCACAGACTACTAGGGGCCCTCACATACTTCTAGTTGGCCCTCACATACTTCTAGTGGGCCCTCACAGACTACTAGGGGCCCTCACAGACTACTAGGGGCCCTCACAGACTTCTAGTGGGCCCTCATAGACTACTAGTTGCCCTAAAAGACTACCAGGGGCCCTCACAGACTTCTAGTGAGCCCATAGACTTCTAGTGGGCCTTCACAGACTACTAGGGGCACTCACAGACTTCTAGTGGGCCCTTACAGACTACTAGGGGACCTCACAGATTTCTAGTGGGTCCTCACAGACTACTAGGGGCCCTCAAAGTCTTCTAGTGGGCCCTCACAGACTAAAACATTTTGCCTAAGTCACTTACTGCAGAAATAATTTGGCCTAAATAAGGTTTATAATTGCCTAAGTTAAAATGGCATGTTCAGATATTGGCCTAAGTCATTTTATCCTTACATGTTACATGATTGACATACACCTTTATTTGTATGTCAATAGTCATATTTTTTCATGTTTTTTGGAATTGAAATAATTAAGAAATATAATATATTCTACATTTGGCACAGTTTTTTGTGTTTCCTGAAAACCTTGAAAAAATGACTTAGGCCATTAGTTTAATAAGGTGACGATATGTGTGTGTGTGTGTGCTGCGTTTTGTGTGCAAGGTAAAGTGGAAACTACTTTGTGCCGTGTACTGTACACAGTTGGATCGAGTGGAAATGAAAACGTGTTTGTGCGCAAATTGGATCGAGAGGGAACTGTGTATGTGTGTGTGTGTGTGTGTGTGTGTGTGGTGATAATTCCCTGAATAAATAACCCTCATCCCAGCCAATTTGTCTCAGATAAGCAGTGGCTGGCACCCCTGCACCTACCTGCTGCAAACAGCCAATTGAGCCTCATTTGATAACATTTGGCGCCGTTCGAAAGGCTACACACACACACACACACACACACACACACACACACACACACACACACACACACACACACACACCTCTCTGGCTGATGGGAGGAGGGGGACCGACGTATTGATGGCCAGACTGACAGAGATAGGGGGGAGGGGTGTGTGTAGAAGCAATGATAAAAGGGCAGCTGTGTGCGGGACTGAGAACAGAGCTGATAAAAAGGACGGCGTAGACTAGAAAGCTATTTTCAACAGATTAGCTGGATATCAGGGATTAGCAATTTGGGAACGTCTGACACACATGGACGGGCGGAGTTTGTGATAAAAATATAAAATAAAGCTATGAAGATCTTGTTGTTAACCAAGTGCTTCTCAAACTTTTTCATGTCAAGGACCCCCCAAATTCATATGTATTTGGACCTCGGACCCCTTTCTAAAAATATTTTGTGCCAGAAGCTGGCACAAAGATTTGAGTTAGGATCATATACAGTAGGTAAACCAAGAACATATAATCAGTCTAAACATAAATATAAAAAAATAGCATGTCTCTCTAAAAAACATCTAAATCACATTTAACCCTTGCATAAGACTGTATGGTCGTCAAGGGTAGGGCAAGTGCTACAGGCTAATTACAAGAAGGGATTGGGAGAGCAGCACCAGAAGGAATGACCACACGTGAACATGGGATGATGTGGAAAAATCCAACGCAAGCCTCATTTTCCAGGGGGTTGGTGAAAGGAGAGGAGAAGGTGTCTAGAGCCTTGAATCTAAGGAAACAAAATGAACGGCAAATTTCACGGTACGCTCGCTCAGTCCCGGTTGCAAATTAGCAGAAGCCGATTAATCTTGCCAAGAGGTGTGAGCTAATAAGCTATTACCAAGGAGGGAAAAAAAGGTGAAATGTTGGGAGGAGTGGGCTGGACCGGAGCTATAAATATGAGTTAAGGGAACTCGTCTCCCGAGGCTCTGCTCTAACTTTCAGAATCACTTTATTCATGTACAGACACACCTCCAGGGTTTTCACAGCCGCTCACAGAGGCAGATACGATTAGAGGGTTTTTTTTTTCTTGTTTTTTTTAACATGACTGTGCTGTTGTCCTGTTGAGGGGCGGCGAGGCAAGTGGGTGCGGACGGTCCCGTGAAATTGTCGCGCGCGTGCTCGTTCGTGCATGCGCTCGCGGGGCGGCAAGAGCTGGATTGTGCTCATATTTGTGAAATACCGCCCGGTGTTTACTCGCAGAGCGAGTTTGTTTGTGTCTTCAGAGAAGAAAGAATAGAAAGCCAACAATTGCCATCATCTCAGATTCCCAACATTCATACGTATTCTATAATATCTTTGCTGTCGGGCGGCAAACTCCTATCTCTATATTCAATTTTTTTTCTTCATAAATCAGCCCTACTTGATCATACTACAGCATCACACAAACATGTCAAAAGTAGCAGAACTACAAGTTCGAAACGCGGCGCATTGCAACGCTTTTCGAGCTTGTCGATTTGTGAATCTTGAAAAGAATTTGAATCCCTAAAAGTAACAGTTTTGGACGTATGAGGTTTCCACCCGACAGAGATGACATGCTTTAAATCTTTCGTACAGCTGCTCAGCAACATGCTAGTCCTGTTTGCCACTAAGCTTGCCCCCACTCAAAGCTATCGTTATAGTGTTTTGTATAGAAAAAGAAACATTTATATTATAAATCATACTGTAGAAATGATAAATATAAATAATATTTACAATATAAATATGTTATGAAGACTTGTGTGTCTGTGACAAGCAGAAAACGGCGGTAATGTATGCCTCTTGTCTTTTAAAATTCACCCGCCGTACCGAGTCAAATCCCTTGTTGTATGTATGGTGCAGAGAGATACGCCATATGGTGAAATGAAACTGGGAAATCTGGTACATTACCATGCTTATTGGCAGTTCACTCATAAAGTACCTTGTAAAACATAACTTGGGGACTTCACTCAATGGCTTCATAACACAAAATAAGGACAGATCTCATGTAGCTTTTTCACCTGTTCGTCTTCCTCTAGCAGAGAAATGTACCGTGAAGAATTCCCTTTAACATTTACAGTAACATTGCGTTTTAGAGAGTGCGGCACGTGGCTGGCTGTCTTCAGCTAGCCAGAGAGTGACAGACGGGAAGGGTCATATGGCGTCTCCCAGGGTCCACAGCTCCACCAACAGTTGGACCAATCTGTCCGTGTTAGGCAAGCCACCAGGGGCACGGAGCCCTCTGCCCCATCTGCCTGGCCGCCGTGTTATTTTTAGAGTGATTTAGAGCCCACTGTCCACGGTGATAACGCCACGGCTTCTGCACAAAGACCTAGATTGAGGTAGTCCAGCAGTGCATGTATCGTATCGTTTTGATGGGGGGAAAAGAATCCGAGGTGGGATTTATATCGGGGGAAACACTGCTGAGGTTGAGTGTAGAAGAGCTATGTTCTTTATGCCTCAGTGCAGTCAATTATTACTGGGGAACTGTGACAGCCGTCAGTGGGTGTACCGTATGGCTTGATTCAAGGAAGAATTGCTCTTAACCCATTAAGACCTGGCTGAGGCCCATTCTACAAATGCCTTCTCAATCGGGTAGTTCTCAAACTTAATTTGTGCCAAGGACAACCAAAATGATATATTTTAGAGTCCTGAACGGGCCTGAAAATGAAGGCCCGGCCCTAACTGGGCCCTAATTGGGCCGACCCGACTAATTAGCATCCTTTTTTTTTTAATATATATTATTATTATATTGGCATACATTTTAGGCCCTATACCCGACCCGAAAACGTTGGATCAGGTATGGGCGTGTTTGGAAAGAATTTGAGAACTTAAGTGTAAAAATAATACAATAAAATAAATCTTTTAAATTAAATTAATAGTTAGATATAGTATATCCCATGGTAGTTCATTCATTGGCCACGTGACTTCCTTCTACACAGTTTCTTGGGGAACATGGCTCTCATGTCCCACACACACACACACAAAGCCATCGATTGCACCGTCCCGTAGGCCAAAGGAGAGAAACAAGATGTCTGAATTCTTTAAGCTTGGAAGGGTATTTATTTCCCTTCCCCTTGGCTGCCGCTCAGATGGAGCAGCATCAACGGAATGTCTAATGCTGATCAAAAGCCCAGGCTCCACTATCAAAGTGTTGTAGTATTCAAACTCCGAAAAAAGCTCCAGCAGCCAAAGAGAGGGTTAGTGACATGAGCCGTTGTTCTATAGAAGACAAGAGCTGTGTTTTAAAAAGGAGCAATACATCATTAAGTGTAGCCAACAGTAGGATTTACTTTGACTTCTGAAAGGAAGTAGACCCCTATATAGTTTCTTTTTGTTTTTTGAGGGCCTCAGGAGAGAAGAGAAGCTCAATGAAACTTTAACGCTCAACTTAAAAACGGCTCCACTTGGCTACGTCCACGGAAAGAATTGAGTTGAGAGAACTCTGCACTGCGAGTACTGCGTGTAGTACACATCCATCTTCCGAAGCGGCGTGGTTTATTTTCGCCAAGAGAGAGGTGCGGGAGTCGATATCCCCAACGGATCGATTGCGTTCTCCGGGCTCTCTCTGCGAGGCTGGACGTATCGATCAGGGTAATCTGCGTGATAGAAGGATAAAATATTGAAGGTAAAAGATCAAACAGAAGTTGTCAGACAGCTGCTGTTTGGGTGAAATGTGTGAACGACTCCTGGTAGTTAAAACCAACTTAGCAGTTTCAAACCAATAACACAGTCCTCTGCACAATCTATGCTCTGTTTATCACGTCATCTCTCTCTCTCCTCCTCCCTCCATCGATGCAGTGAGTCTCCTCTCTCTCTCTCTCTCTCTCTCTCTCTCTCTCTCTCTCTCTCTCTCTCTCTCTCTCTCTCTCTCTCTCTCTCTCAGCCTCCCACCTCAACAACACCTCCCCTCTTTCATGTTTTATTTTCATTTCTTCTCCCACTGTCTTCATCTCTTCTCTGTTCTGTCTCTTTTTCTGTCCACTTCCTTCTAGGGATGGGACGATATGAAAATGTCATATCACGATTATTGTGACCATTTACAATATTATCGCGATAATCAAAATCCATTATCCTGGGGTGGAACATATGCCAAAAAAAGTAGCAGTTGCGACGCGCTGTGAACATGTAGATCGGCTATTTTTTGGCAAAGACATTTGATAGAGAGTGAAAAAAAAGACTGTATCAAGTACGTGTATTATAAGTACTCTTTACCAATTATAGAGGTTTTAAATGGTACTGTATATGCAGCTCGGCAAATAAAAGGTGAATTGATCCCAGTGCATGATGGAGGACAATTTCACGATAAATGAAAAGTCCACAAGTGTTTTTTAGCACGATAAACGATAATAACGCTTATCGTCCCATCCCTACTTCCTTCTCTCCCCCCTCCCCCCTCTCTCTCGTCTCCCTGTATGTTTCTATTTACATCTCTCTTTACTTTGCTCTCTTCCTCTTGTCCTTCCTAGTGTGTTCTCTTCCACTTTGATCTCACTATCATCCCCCCTCCTCCCTTTGCTACACACTATCTTTCATCCTCGCTCTGTATGTCTCAGTGTCTCTCTCTCTCTCTCTCTCTCTCTCTCTCTCTCTCTCTCTCTCTCTCTGTCTCCCTGACGGCCTGCAGTGTCATTGAGAACAGTGGAGGGAGGGATAGCAGTGGAAGGAGGGGAGGGGGGGATTTGGCTGTCCGTGGTGATTTAATGAAGCAGGCCACAACATCACTGTCTTCTAGCCTCCTACTCCCCCTCACTTCGTAAAGTTCACTGTGTGTGTGTGTGTGTGTGTGGGGGTGTGTGGGGGTGTGTTAGGGATGGGACGATAAGCAATCGTATTGTGGAGATTTTATTTATCGTGAAAACGTCCTCCATCATGCACTGGGATCAATTCACCTTTTATTTGCCAAGCTGCGTATCCAGTAACATTTAAACCCTCTATTGGTAAAAGGTACTATGATATACGTACTTGATTAAGTCTTTTTATGTCTTTTTTTTCTCCACTCTATCAAATCTCTTTGCCAAAAAATAGCCGATCTACAAGCGATTTCTTTGGTCACAATAATCATAATATGAAAATGTCATATCGTTCCATCCCTAGTGTCTGTGTTACAGTAAGTGTGCATAGTCTTCTCTGTGAAAGAGAAAGTGTACAGTATGTGTGCCACACACACACACACACACACACACACACACACACACACACACACACACACACACACACACACACACACACACAGAATGATAACTGAGAGAGTATTTTACGCCAACTCCTGAACAGGTTGCCAGTAAGGAAGGCAATAGCGCTGTGGTGGTTCAAGCTGTTAGCATCACCTCCCTCTGCTAGGGGTTTTGTTTTACACAACTCGTCTGGTACAGGATATATACCATTCAAAACTCGCTATCGCTCTGAAACCGCTCTTCAGGCTCCACAATTGATTGATTTCTCCTCCTTTTGGTATTGATTTTACATATACTCCCATAGTCCACAGATCACTTCAAAGTAACCGTGGTGCCATTAGAATGCTAAGGCTCACTTGGTTTCCTCCAGGGCCCCATAACTCAAGAGTATCTAAACTGATATCAGTTCCTGTCACATTTTAGTATGTCATAATAATACCTCATTACCCTGTCTGCAGCTGTGTGTGTGTGTGTGTGTGTGTGTGTGTGTGTGTGTGTGTGTGTGTGTGTGTGTGTGTGTGTGTGTGTGTGTGTGTGTGTGTGTGTGTGTGTGTGTGTGTGTGTGTGTGTGTGTGTGTGTGTGTGTGTGTGTGTGGCTGAAGATTGTAAAGGCTCCCGTCTGTGTACAAAATAACTACAATGGATGATTGGGTTGGGATGACTGGTGGGAATGTTCTGTAGGCTGTCCCAATTTAAATTTCATCGCTGGCTCTTTTTGTGGTTTACTTATTTATTTACACCCTGCTTGGTCATACTACAGTAGGGGCGGGCGATATGGAAAATACAATATTGCGATATTTTTCGAAGCTGTATCACGATACACAATCTTATCACGATTCTTTTTCATGTTGGTTTGTATGGTTATTGTTCAAGTTACTTAACAGTACAACCACCTATAAGTACATTTTACACTCTCAAGACTTAAAGATCTATACAGTAAGGTTACCAACTTTTGGTTACCAACTCAATAATTTAGCTGGGGACCACCTGGAATCCCCTCAAGAACCACTGTTTGAAAACCGCTGTACTACAAAGTTACACATAGCTTCTGCTATTTTTACATTTGAATCCTGAAAAGTAACTGTTTTGAACATACAGTATGAGGTTTCCAACTGACATAATGTTTTATTTTACATTTTTTATGATATGTTTTTTGGCTTTTATGATTTTATTGACAGGACAGTAGACTGACAGGAAATGGGGAGTGACACACTGCAAAGTTACATCATTAAGTACAACAAAGTCTGTCTGGGAGCCATCATTAAGCTGCCCTGAAGAGATGATTTAATTTTGTGTTGAAAAGGTCACAGTCACAACCAAGAACAAATGGGTGAATTGTCATGAAATTGGTGGGAAGGATCATTTGACTCTCTCGATGATTTTGGTTGCAAAGGTCAGGGTCAAAATGACAATCATAGTCTTGGTCACAGATGACACATAGAACAAAGCATCTTTCTTTCTTACCACTTTCACACTGATATTCCTATTTTCGGCATGTCATTCTAGATAAACATTTCCATTTTTTTCAGTTTTGAATAAAATGTCATTGCGTTTTAGACATATTTAAATCTTAATCTGGTCGACTGCAATGTATTTTGGCAGGCCGTGATGGCGTTGAAATGCCTGATTTATTCTTGGCTGTGTGCTGAAAGAAATCGTCTGTATTCGGAGAGTGACACCTGCACACAACCAAGCATATTATGATTTGTCTTACTTTTACCGGATCTCTTCTCCACTAGATCATCCCTATCATTTAAGTCTAGTTTTTAATTTGTTGACAAAATTGTCAAATAGTTTTAGTCCTCATAGCTTCGTTTTTATTTCATTTTTGCTGTGGAAAAAAAGGTAGTCGACGACTCAACAAACATTTTTCATCACAGTTTCAGTTGAGGAAAAAAAAACAGTGGATGTTTGTGGTGTGTGTTTGCTGCAGGTAACTCCCAGCTGGGTGCCACCATAGTGGATGCCCTGGACAGCCTGTACATCATGGGTCTTCACCAGGAGTTCAAGGATGGACAGGATTGGATCGAACAGAACCTGGACTTTAGCGTGGTAGTAGTATATTTCTCATTTACAGTATCATGTTTGTTTATTTGCTTACAACCCGCTCCCCTCCTGTGTTTGTGCATCATTCTTTGTAGTCACATGGTTCAAAAAGCTCTCTATTAATTCAAGTTTATTTGTGTGAATTATTATTATATTTGTGTTTTTTTAAATGATTTCCTTTTAAAAATGTAATGGCAAAAATAGCAAAAAAATAGCTTGTAGATCAGTGATTTTACATATTTCTGTATGACAGTGAATCCGTTGTACGAAATGTATAACATCTGTAAAAATGTAGTGTTGATATTCAAAAAAAATATATTTATGCTATTAATTGAAAAAGTAATAGATAGAATATCTGTTAAAGGTCCTACACCATGCATTTAAAAATAATTTATATAACACTGTTTGTGTCCCAAAAACGTTTTTGAAAAGGTTTGAGGCTAAATTACCACTCCTGAATACAGAGCCCCTGTCATTTCTGCCTGGCTTTCAGAGCATTTTCAGCTGCAGTACCACCTTGTCCTGAGTGGGAGGACTGCGCTATTGAGCCAGTTTTGGCCCCACACACCTCCCCACCTCCTGCTCAGCAGGCCTGCCCACCCCTCCCCAACCCTCTCCCAGCTCCTCCTGCCTCCTTCTCAGGCCTGCCCAACCCTCTCCCAGCTCCTCCTGCCTCCTTCTCAGGCCTTGTGACATCACAAATCTGACATTTCACAATCAGGACCGTTCTGAGACATGCTAACATAGATCTGCCCATAAACTGAGAAAGACACAATGGTCAGAAATAGGACTTTGTGAGGATAGAAGTTGCTGGTGGGACACCAAGAAAATACATAAAAATTGGAAAAATGAAAATTCATGGTGTAGTCCCTTTAAGGAAAGTATTGATAGTTGCAGCCCTTAATAACCTAAAGATGAGACTGCATTATGTTCCTGTCTCTTGTATCGTAATCAAATCAAAAAGGAAGGCCATGAAACGTCATTAGCTCTCTAACTCAATCTTCTGACATACAGTATGGTGCAATGGTGTTTATGAAGGGTCAAGGTCGAAGATGAGCCACGGGGTGCCTGGTGACGCAGCACAGTGCACAGAACTTATCGTTGTTGTCAGGCATATGCAAACTTTTTTCTTTATATTTTGTAAATTAACGCCCTACTGCAGGGGTCTTTAATGTTTTCGGTCCAAAGACCCCGTGAGAGAGAGATGAAGTAGGGAATGTATAACATCTGTAAAAATGTAGTGTTGATATTCAAAAAAAATATATTTATGCTATTAATTGAAAAAGTAATAGATAGAATATCTGTTAAAGGTCCTACACCATGCATTTAAAAATAATTTATATAACACTGTTTGTGTCCCAAAAACGTTTTTGAAAAGGTTTGAGGCTAAATTACCACTCCTGAATACAGAGCCCCTGTCATTTCTGCCTGGCTTTCAGAGCATTTTCAGCTGCAGTACCACCTTGTCCTGAGTGGGAGGACTGCGCTATTGAGCCAGTTTTGGCCCCACACACCTCCCCACCTCCTGCTCAGCAGGCCTGCCCACCCCTCCCCAACCCTCTCCCAGCTCCTCCTGCCTCCTTCTCAGGCCTGCCCAACCCTCTCCCAGCTCCTCCTGCCTCCTTCTCAGGCCTTGTGACATCACAAATCTGACATTTCACAATCAGGACCGTTCTGAGACATGCTAACATAGATCTGCCCATAAACTGAGAAAGACACAATGGTCAGAAATAGGACTTTGTGAGGATAGAAGTTGCTGGTGGGACACCAAGAAAATACATAAAAATTGGAAAAATGAAAATTCATGGTGTAGTCCCTTCAAGGAAAGTATTGATAGTTGCAGCCCTTAATAACCTAAAGATGAGACTGCATTATGTTCCTGTCTCTTGTATCGTAATCAAATCAAAAAGGAAGGCCATGAAACGTCATTAGCTCTCTAACTCAATCTTCTGACATACAGTATGGTGCAATGGTGTTTATGAAGGGTCAAGGTCGAAGATGAGCCACGGGGTGCCTGGTGACGCAGCACAGTGCACAGAACTTATCGTTGTTGTCAGGCATATGCAAACTTTTTTCTTTATATTTTGTAAATTAACGCCCTACTGCAGGGGTCTTTAATGTTTTCGGTCCAAAGACCCCGTGAGAGAGAGATGAAGTAGGGACCCCTACAACCTTTTCATAGATTCCATATGGTTTCATTGTTTGACAGCACAATCATCAGTGTATTTTGGATCCATGTCAATTAGTCTTTTAAGATATTTAACCACTTGAACCGTCAATACTTAAAAACTTTACCTTTCACTCTGTGCTGTACACAATCTGCTTTTTACACCAAACTTCTTTGCCGATAATAGCCGATCTACAAGCTCACAACGGCTCGCAGCGTGAGGCGATGTGAGCTTGTAGATCTGCTATTTTTGGCAAAGAAGTTTGGTGTAAAGAGCAGATTGTGTGAGTAGCTAAACGGTTGAGTAGCTAACTTGCCGACTCCCTTAGTCGAACTGATAGGACGTAGGAATAGCGAGATTTCCCCGAACGGGGGCCACCGTGCTCACAATGTGAATATATACGGGGTCTTTGAGTTCAGAAGGTGGAGAATCACTGCTCTACCCTGACCTATCATGAAACAAAGCATAGAAATACCAAAAATCAATCTCTAAAACCAAAAGAGAAATTGAATGTAGGAGGAGGTCTGTGTAGGTATTTCCCTCTCACCCTAGTTTATTCCAGTGAGATGGTTTATCAGCCACTGTTTCCGACACGGGTGGGTGTGAGTGAGTGAGTGAGTGAGTGAGTGGAGTGAATGCCATGGGTTTGACAGAAAGGCTTTGTGATGTGTGGCTGGAGAGATTCTGTAAGGTTCGGTCCTTATGCAAAAACACAAGCCCATTTTGACCCAATTAGCAGCTCTGCGCGTCTAGTTGGAGCTGACTTATTTGCTCATTATGTCCGATGTTTTCGCATGTACTTTAAAA